>NW_027184617.1:5255397-5564538 GCF_032405125.1 Capricornis sumatraensis | reverse complement strand
TCTTGAGTTGCAGCAAGGGTGAGAAAGACCCTTTCGAAGTTCGAGAGGTTAGGTGTCATTAGTCTCCAGACGCCTCATCGGAAATAGGCCTCATCTCGCCTGGAAGGGAGAACTTCCTGGATTTTCTCGAGTTGCGGCAGGTGTTCTCGAGTTACGACGGGGACCTCAGGGACCCGCCCTGGTGGCCTCAGGAGACGCCAGTCCCCATGCGAGGTGCTAGGGGGCCTCTCGGGATTCCTCTCCCGTCGATACCGGGGCCAAAAACCTTGTGTGCAGTCAGGGCAGGAACCGAGGATTCCTCTCAGGGGCTGACATGGATCTTTGGGTACTTCTAGAGTCTCCCCAGGGGAGTCAGGCCTCGTCTCGAGTGGGGGCATGCACGTGTGCTTTCCTTCCAGGCTGTAGCAGCAATGTCACGCTTACCGTCGCGTGGATCAAAGGATCTGTGGTTTTCCCTCGAGGCTTTCCCACAGGGCTGTCCCACGTGCCACCGTGGTGTGAGTCGATCCTCGGCGTGAAAGATGAGCCAGTGCAGGGCAAAGAGGTTCCTCTGGAATGGACTGAGACATCTGGGGGACTCTTGGAATGGTGGTACGACCATGGAGTTCCTCTCGCCTTTCCTGTTGAGAGTGCCTCCTCTTGAGATGCGACGGGAACGCCGGGAATTCTTTCCCGTTGAAAGTAGGGAAAGGATCCCTCATCTCGAGCTACGAGGGGGAAACGGGGCTCCTCTGGATGTGGGCGGGACCATCGTGCTTCCTCTCGAGTGGAGACGCATATGGCGGTGAACTTCTTGAGTTGCAGCAAGGGTGTGAAAGACCCTTTCGAAGTTCCAGAGGTTAGGTGTCATTAGTCTCCAGACGCCTCATCGGAAATAGGCCTCATCTCGCCTGGAAGGGAGAACTTCCTGGATTTTCTCGAGTTGCGGCAGGTGTTCTCGAGTTACGACGGGGACCTCAGGGACCCGCCCTGGTGGCCTCAGGAGAGGCCAGTCCCCATGGGAGTTGCTAGGGGGCCTCTCGGGATTCCTCTCCCGTCGATACCGGGGCCAAAAACCTTGTGTGGAGTCAGGGCCGGAACCGAGGATTCCTCTCAGGGGCTGACATGGAACTTTGGGTACTTCTGGAGTCTCCCCAGGGGAGTCAGGCCTCGTCTCGAGTGGGGGCATGCACGTGCGCTTTCCTTCGAGGCTGTAGCAGCAATGTCACGCTTCTTGTGGCGTGGATCAAAGGATCTGTGGTTTTCCCTCGAGGCTTTCCCTCGAGGCTTTCCCACAGGGCTGTCCCACGTGCCACCGTGGTGTGAATCGATCCTCGGGGTGAAAGATGAGCCAGTGCAGGGCAAAGAAGTTCCTCTGGAATGGACTGAGACATCTGGGGGACTCTTGGAATGGTGGTACGACCATGGAGTTCCTCTCGCCTTTCCTGTTGAGAGTGCCTCCTCTTGAGATGCGATGGGAACGCCGGGAATTCTTTCCCGTGGAAAGCAGGGAAAGGATCCCTCATCTCGAGCTACGAGGGGGACACGGGGCTCCTCTGGATCTGGGCGGGACCATCGTGCTTCCCTTCGAGTGGAGACGGGTATGGCGGTGAACTTCTTGAGTTGCAGCAAGGGTGTGAAAGACCCTTTCGAAGTTCCAAACGTTAGGGGTCATTAGTTTCCAGACGCCTCATCGCAAATAGGCCTCATCTCGCCTGGAAGGGAGAACTTCCTGGATTTTCTCGAGTTGCGGCAGGTGTTCTCGAGTTACGACGGGGACCTCAGGGACCCGCCCTGGTGGCCTCAGGAGAGGCCAGTCCCCATGCGAGGTGATAGGGGGCCTCTCGGGATTCCTCTCCCGTCCATACCGGGGCCAAAAACCTTGTGTGGAGTAAGGGCCGGAACCGAGGATTCTTCTCAGGGGCTGAGATGGATCATTGGGTACTTCTGAGGTCTCCCCAGGGGAGTCAGGCCTCGTCTCGAGTGGGGGCATGCACGTGCGCTTTCCTTCCAGGCTGTAGCAGCAATGTCACGCTTCCCGTGGCGTGGATCAAAGGATCTGTGGTTTTCCCTCGAGGCTTTCCCACAGGGCTGTCCCACGTGCCACCGTGGTGTGAGTCGATCCTAGGCGTGAAAGATGAGCCAGTGCAGGGCAAAGAGGTTCCTCTGGAATGGACTGAGACATCTGGGGGACTCTTGGCATGGTGGTACGCCCATGGAGTTCCTCTCCCCTTTCCTGTTGAGAGTGCCTCCTCTTGAGATGCGATGGGAACGCTGGGAATACTTTCCCGTTGAAAGCAGGGAAAGGATCCCTCATCTCGAGCTACGAGGGGGAAACGGGGATCCTGTGGATGTGGGCGGGACCATCGTGCTTCCTCTCGAGTGGAGACGGGTATGGCGGTGAACTTCTTGAGTTGCAGCAAGGGTGTGAAAGACCCTTTCGAAGTTGCAGAGGTTAGGTGTCATTAGTCTCCAGATGCCTCATCGGAAATAGGCCTCATCTCGCCTGGAAGGGAGAACTTCCTGGATATTCTCGAGTTGCGGCAGGTGTTCTCGAGTTACGACGGGGACCTCAGGGACCCACCCTGGTGGCCTCAGGAGAGGCCCGTCCCCATGCGAGTTGCTAGGGGGCCTCTCGGGATTTCTCTCTCGTCGATACCGGGGCCAAAAACCTTGTGTGGAGTCAGGGCCGGAACCGAGGATTCCTCTCATGGGTGACATGGATCTTTGGGTACTTCTGGAGTCTCCCCAGGGGAGTCAGGCCTCGTCTCGAGTGGGGGCATGCACGTGCGCTTTCCTTCCAGGCTGTAGCAGCAATGTCACGCTTCCCGTCGCGTGGATCAAAGGATCTGTGGTTTTCCCTCGAGGCTTTCCCTCGAAGCTTTCCCACAGGGCTGTCCCACGTGCCACCGTGGTGTGAGTCGATCCTAGGCGTGAAAGATGAGCCAGTGCAGGGCAAAGAGGTTCCTCTGGAATGGACTGAGACATCTGGGGGACTCTTGGAATGATGGTACGACCATGGAGTTCCTCTCGCCTTTCCTGTTGAGAGTGCCTCCTCTTGAGATGCGACGGGAACGCCGGGAATTCTTTCCCGTTGAATGCAGGGAAAGGATCCCTCATCTCGAGCTACAAGGGGGAAACGGGGCTCCTCTGGATGTGGGCGGGACCGTCGTGCTTCCTCTCGAGTGGAGACGGGTATGGCGGTGAACTTCTTGAGTTGCAGCAAGGGTGTGAAAGACCCTTTCGAAGTTCCGGAGGTTAGGTGTCATTAGTCTCCAGACGCCTCATCGGAAATAGGCCTCATCTCGCCTGGAAGGGAGAACTTCCTGGATTTTCTCGAGTTGCGGCAGGTGTTCTCGAGTTACGACGGGGACCTCAGGGACCCGCCCTGATGGCCTCAGGAGAGGCCAGGCCCATGCGAGTTGCTAGGGGGCCTCTCGGGATTCCTCTCCCGTGGATACCGGGGCCAAAAACCTTGTGTGGATTCAGGGCCGGAACCGAGGATTCCTCTCAGGGGTGACATGGATCTTTGGGTACTTCTGGAATCTCCCCAGGGGAGTCAGGCCTCGTCTCGAGTGGGGGCATGCAAGTGCGCTTTCCTTCCAGGCTGTAGCAGCAATGTCACGCTTCCCGTGGCGTGGATCAAAGGATCTGTGGTTTTCCCTCGAGGCTTTCCCTTGAGGCTTTCCCACAGGGCTGTCCCACGTGCCACCGTGGTGTCAGTCGATCCTCGGCGTGGAACATGAGCCAGTGCAGGGCAAAGAGCTTCCTCTGGAATGGACTGAGACATCTGGGGGACTCTTGGAATGGTGGTACGACCATGGAGTTCCTCTCGCCTTTCCTGTTGAGAGTGCCTCCGCTTGAGATGCGACGGGAACGCCGGGAATTCTTTCCCATTGAAAGCAGGGAAAGGATTCCTCATCTCGAGCTACGAGGGGGAAAGGGGGCTCCTCTGGATGTGGGCGGGACGATCGTTCTTCCTCTCGAGTGGAGACGGGTATGGCGGTGAACTTCTTGAGTTGCAGCAAGGGTGTGAAAGACCCTTTCGAAGTTCCAGAGGTTAGGTGTCATTAGACTCCAGACGCCTCATCGGAAATAAGCCTCATCTCGCCTGAAAGGGGGAACTTCCTGGAATTTCTCGAGTTGCGGCTGGTGTTCTCGAGTTACGACGGGGACCTCAGGGACCCGCCCTGGAGGCCTCAGGAGAGGCCAGTCCCCATGCGAGTTGCTAGGGGGCCTCTCGGGATTCCTCTCCCGTCGATACCGGGGCCAAAAACCTTGTGTGGAGTCAGGGCCGGAAACGAGGATTCCTCTCAGGGTCTGACATGGATCTTTGGGTACTTCTCGAGTCTCCCCAGGGGAGTCAGGCCTCGGCTCGAGTGGGGGCATGCACTTGCGCTTTCCTTCCAGGCTGTAGCAGCAATGTCACGCTTCCCATCGCGTGGATCAAAGGATCTGTGGTTTTCCCACAGGGCTCTCCCACGAGCCACCGTGGTGTGAGTCGATCCTCGGCGTGAAAGATGAGCCAGTGCAGGGCAAAGAGGTTCCTCTGGACTGGACTGAGACATCTGGGGGACTCTTGGAATGGTGGTACAACCATGGAGTTCCTCTCGCCTTTCCTGTTGAGAGTGCCTCCTCTTGAGATGCGACGGGAACGCCGGGAATTCTTTCCCGTTGAAAGCAGGGAAAGGATTCCTCATCTCGAGCTACGAGGGGGAAACGGGGCTCCTCTGGATGTGGGCGGGACCATCGTGCTTCCTCTAGAGTGGAGACGGGTATGGCGGTGAACTTCTTGAGTTGCAGCAAGGGTGTGAAAGACCCTTTCGAAGTTCCAGAGGTTAGGTGTCATTAGTCTCCAGACGCCTCATCGGAAATAGGCCTCATCTCGCCTGGAAGGGAGAACTTCCTGGATTTTCTCGAGTTGCGGCAGGTGTTCTCGAGTTACGACGGGGACCTCAGGGACCCGCCCTGGTGGCCTCAGGAGAGGCCAGTCCCCATGCGAGTTGCTAGGGGGCCTCTCGGGATTGCTCTCCCGTCGATACCGGGGCCAAAAACCTTGTGTGGAGTCAGGGCCGGAACCGAGGATTCCTCTCAGTGGCTGACATGGATCTTTGGGTACTTCTGGAGTCTCCCCAGGGGAGTCAGGCCTCCTCTCAAGTGGGGGCATGCACGTGCGCTTTCCTTCAAGGCTGTAGCAGCAATGTCACGCTTCCCGTGGCGTGAATCAAACGATCTGTGGTTTTCCCTTGAGGCTTTCCCTCGAGGCTTTCCCACAGGGCTGTCCCACGTGCCACCGTGGTGTGAGTCGATCCTCGGCGTGAAAGATGAGCCAGTTCAGGGCAAAGAGGTTCCTCTGGAATGGACTGAGACATCTGGGGGACTCTTGGAATGGTGGTACGACCATGGAGTTCCTCTCGCCTTTCCTGTTGAGAGTGCCTCCTCTTGAGATGCGACGGGAACGCCGGGAATTCTTTCCCATTGAAAGCAGGGAAAGGATCCCTCATCTCGAGCTACGAGGGGGAAACGGGGCTCCTCTGGATGTGGGCGGGACCATTGTGCTTCCTCTCGAGTGGAGACGGGTATGGCGGTGAACTTCCTGAGTTGCAGCAAGGGTGTGAAAGACCCTTTCGAAGTTCCAGAGGTTAGGTGTCATTAGTCTCCAGACGCCTCATCGGAAATAGGCCTCATCTCGCCTGGAAGGGAGAACTTCCTGGATTTTCTCGAGTTGCGGCAGGTGTTTTCGAGTTACGACGGGGACCTCAGGGACCCGCCCTGGTGGCCTCAGGAGAGGCCAGTCCCCATGCGAGTTGCTAGGGGCCCTCTCGGGATTCCTCTCCCGTCGATACCGGGGCCAAAAACCTTGTGTGGAGTCAGGGCCGGAACCGAGGATTCCTCTCAGGGGCTGACATGGATCTTTGGGTACTTCTGGAGTCTCCCCAGGGGAGTCAGGCCTCGTCTCGAGTCGGGGCATGCACGTGCGCTTTCCTTCCAGGCTGTAGCAGCAATGTCACGCTTCCCGTGGCGTGGATCAAAGGATCTGTGGTTTTGCCTCGAGGCTTTCCCTCGAGGCTTTCCCACAGGGATGTCCCACGTGCCACCGTGGTGTGAGTCGATCCTCGGCGTGAAAGATGAGCCAGTGTAGGGCAAAGAGCTACCTCTGGAATGGACTGAGACATCTGGGGGACTCTTGGAATGGTGGTACGACCATGGAGTTCCTCTCGCCTTTCCTGTTGAGAGTGCCTCCTCTTGAGATGAACGGGAACGCCGGGAAGTCTTTCCCGTTGAAAGCAGGGAAAGGATCCATCATCTCGAGCTACGAGGTGGAAACGGGGCTCCTCTGGATGGGGGCGGGACTATCGTGCTTCCTCTCGAGTGGAGACGGGTATGGCGGTGAACTTCTTGAGTTGCAGCAAGGGTGTGAAAGACCCTTTCGAAGTTCCAGAGGTTAGGTGTCATTAGTCTCCAGACGCCTCATCGGAAATAGGCCTCATCTCGCCTGGAAGGGAGAACTTCCTGGATTTTCTCGAGTTGCGGCAGGTGTTCTCGAGTTACGACGGGGACCTCAGGGACCCGCCCTGGTGGCCTCAGGAGAGGCCAGTCCCCATGCGAGTTGCTAGGGGGCCTCTCGGGATTCCTCTCCCGTCGATACCGGGGCCAAAAACATTGTGTGGCGTCAGAGCCGGAACCGAGGATTCCTCTCAGGGGCTGATATGGATCTTTGGGTACTTCTGTAGTCTCGCCAGGGGAGACAGGCCTCGTCTCGAGTGGGGGCATGCACGTGCACTTTCCTTCCAGGGTGTAGCAGCAATGTCACGCTTCCCGTCGCATGGATCAAAGGATCTGTGGTTTTCCCTCGAGGCTTTCCCACAGGGCTGTCCCACGTGCCACCGTGGTGTGAGTCGATCCTCGGCGTGAAAGATGAGCCAGTGCAGGGCAAAGAGTTTCCTCTGGAATGGACTGAGACATCTGGGGGACTCTTGGAATGGTGGTACGACCATGGAGTTCGTCTCGCCTTTGCTGTTGAGAGTGCCTCCTCTTGAGATGGGACGGGAATATCGGGAATTCTTTCCCGTTGAAAGCAGGGAAAGGATTCCTCATCTCGAGCTACGAGGGGGAAACGGGGCTCCTGTGGATGTGGGCGGGACCATCGTGCTTCCTCTCGAGTGGAGACGGGTATGGCGGTGAACTTCTTGAATTGCAGCAAGGGTGTGAAAGACCCTTTCGAAGTTCCAGAGGTTAGGTGTCATTAGTCTCCAGACGCCTCATCGGAAATAGGCCTCATCTCGCCTGGAAGGGAGAACTTCCTGGATTTTCTCGAGTTACGGCAGGTGTTCTCCAGTTACGACGGGGACCTCAGGGACCCGCCCTGGTGGCCTCAGGAGAGGCCAGTCCCCATGCGACTTGCTAGGGGGCCTCTCGGGATTCCTCTCCCGTCGATACCGGGGCCAAAAACATTGTGTGGAGTCAGGGCCGGAACCGAGGATTCCTCTCAGGGGCTGACATGGATCTTTGGGTACTTCTGGAGTCTCCCCATGGGAGTCAGGCCTCGTCTCGAGTGGGGGCATGCACGTGCGCTTTCCTTCCAGGCTGTAGCAGCAATGTCACGCTTCCCGTGGCGTGGATCAAAGGATCTGTGGTTTTCCCTCGAGGCTTTCCCTCGAGGCTTTCCCACAGGGCTGTCCCACGTGCCACCGTGGTGTGAGTCGATCCTCGGCGTGAAAGATGAGCCAGTGCATGGCAAAGAGGTTCCTCTGGAATGGACTGAGACATCTGGGGGACTCTTGGAATGGTGGTACGACCATGGAGTTCCTCTCGCCTTTCCTGTTGAGAGTGCCTCCGCTTGAGATGCGACGGGAACGCCGGGAATTCTTTCCCATTGAAAGCAGGGAAAGGATTCCTCATCTCGAGCTACGAGGGGGAAAGGGGGCTCCTCTGGATGTGGGCGGGGCAATCGTGCTTCCTCTCGAGTGGAGACGGGTATGGCGGTGAACTTCTTGAGTTGCAGCAAGGGTGTGAAAGACCCTTTCGAAGTTCCAGAGGTTAGGTGTCATTAGTCTCCAGACGCCTCATCGGAAATAGGCCTCATCCTGCCTGGAAGGGAGAACTTCCTGGATTTTCTCGAGTTGCGGCAGGTGTTCTCGAGTTACGACGGGGAACTCAGGGACCCGCCCTGGTGGCCTCAGGAGAGGCCAGTCCCCATGCGAGTTGCTAGGGGGCCTCTCGGGATTCCTCTCCCGTCGATACCCGGGCCAAAAACCTTGTGTGGAGTCAGGGCCGGAACCGAGGATTCCTCTCACGGGCTGATATGGATCTTTGGGTACTTCTGGAGTCTCGCCAGGGGAGACAGGCCTCATCTCGAGTGGGGGCATGCACGTGCGCTTTCCTTCCAGGCTGTAGCAGCAATGTCACGCTTCCCATCGCGTGGATCAAAGGATTTGTGGTTTTCCCTCGAGGCTTTCCCTCGAGGCTTTCCCACAGGGCTGTCCCACGTGCCACCGTGGTGTGAGTCGAGCCTCGGCGTGAAAGATGAGCCAGTGCAGGGCAAAGAGGTTCCTCTGGAATGGACTGAGACATCTGGGGGACTCTTGGAATGGTGGTACAACCATGGAGTTCCTCTCGCCTTTCCTGTTGAGAGTGCCTCCGCTTGAGATGCGACGGGAACGCCGGGAATTCTTTCCCGTTGAAAGCAGGGAAAGGATCGCTCATCTCGAGCTAGGAGGGGGAAACGGGGCTCCTCTGGATGTGGGCGGGACCATCGTTCTTCCTCTCGAGTGGAGACGGGTATGGCGGTGAACTTCTTGAGTTGCAGCAAGGGTGTGAAAGACCCTTTCGAAGTTCCAGAGGTTAGGTGTCATTAGTCTCCAGACGCCTCATCGGAAATAGGCCTCATCTCGCCTGGAAGGGAGAACTTCCTGGATTTTCTCGAGTTGCGGCAGGTGTTCTCGAGTTACGATGGGGACCTCAGGGACCCGCCCTGGTGGCCTCAGGAGAGGCCAGTCCCCATGCGAGTTGCTAGGGGGCCTCTCGGGATTCCTCTCCCGTCGATACCGGGGCCAAAAACCTTGTGTGGAGTCAGGGCCGGAACCGAGGATTCCTCTCAGGGGCTGACATGGATCTGTGGGTACTTCTGGAGTCTCCCCATGGGAGTCAGGCCTCGTCTCGAGTGGGGGCATGCACGTGCGCTTTCCTTCCAGGCTGTAGCAGCAATGACACGCTTCCCGTCGCGTGGATCAAAGGATCTGTGGTTTTCCCTCGAGGCTTTCCCTCGAGGCTTTCCCACAGGGATGTCCCACGTGCCACCGTGGTGTGAGTCGATCCTCGGCGTGAAAGATGAGCCAGTGCAGGGCAAAGAGGTTCCTCTGGAATGGACTGAGACATCTGGGGGACTCTTGGAATGGTGGTACGACCATGGAGTTCCTCTCGCCTTTCCTGTTGAGAGTGCCTCCTCTTGAGATGCCACGGGAACGCCGGGAATTCTTTCCCGTTGAAAGCAGGGAAAGGATCCCTCATCTCGAGCTACGAGGGGGAAACGGGGCTCCTCTGGATGTGGGCGGGACCATCGTGCTTCCTCTCGAGTGGAGACGGGTGTGGCGGTGAACTTCTTGAGTTGAAGCAAGGGTGTGAAAGACCCTTTCGAAGTTCCAGAGGTTAGGTGTCATTAGTCTCCAGACGCCTCATCGGAAATAGGCCTCATCTCGCCTGGAAGGGGGAACTTCCTGGAATTTCTCGAGTTGTGGCAGGTGTTCTCGTGTTACGACGGGGACCTCAGGGACCCGCCCTGGTGGCCTCAGGATATGCCAGTCCCCATGCGAGTTGCTAGGGGGCCTCTCGGGATTCCTCTCCCGTCGATACCGGGGCCAAAAACCTTGTGTGGAGTCAGGGCCTGAACCGAGGATTCCTCTCAGGGGCTGACATGGATCTTTGGGTACTTCTGGAGTCTCCCCAGGGGAGTCAGGCCTCGTCTCGAGTCGGGGCATGCACGTGCACTTTCCTTCCAGGCTGTAGCAGCAATGTCACGCTTCCCGTGGCGTGGATCAAAGGATCTGTGGTTTTCCCTCGAGGCTTTCCCTCGAGGCTTTCCCACAGGGCTGTCCCACGTGCCACCGTGGTGTGAGTCGATCCTCGGCGTGAAAGATGAGCCAGTGCAGGGCAAAGAGCTTCCTCTGGAATGGACTGAGACATCTGGGGGACTCTTGGAATGGTGGTACGACCATGGAGTTCCTCTCGCCTTTCCTGTTGAGAGTGCCTCCGCTTGAGATGCGACGGGAACGCCGGGAATTCTTTCCCATTGAAAGCAGGGAAAGGATTCCTCATCTCGAGCTATGAGGGGGAAAGGGGGCTCCTCTGGATGTGGGCGGGACGATCGTGCTTCCTCTCGAGTGGAGACGGGTATGGCGGTGAACTTCTTGAGTTGCAGCAAGGGTGTGAAAGACCCTTTCGAAGTTCCAGACGTTAGGTGTCATTAGTCTCCAGACGCCTCATCGGAAATAGGCCTCATCCTGCCTGGAAGGGAGAACTTCCTGGATTTTCTCGAGTTGCGGCAGGTGTTCTCGAGTTACGACGGATACCTCAGGGACCCGCCCTGGTGGCCTCAGGAGAGGCCAGTCCCCATGCAAGTTGCTAGGGGGCCTCTCGGGATTGCTCTCCCGTCGATACCCGGGCCAAAAACCTTGTGTGGAGTCAGGGCCGGAACCGAGGATTCCTCTCACGGGCTGACATGGATCTTTGGGTACTTCTGGAGTCTCGCCAGGGGAGACAGGCCTCATCTCGAGTGGGGGCATGCACGTGCGCTTTCCTTCCAGGCTGTAGCAGCAATGTCACGCTTCCCATCGCGCAGATCAAAGGATCTGTGGTTTTCCCTCGAGGCTTTCCCTCGAGGCTTCCCACAGGGCTGTCCCACGTGCCACCGTGGTGTGAGTCGATCCTCGGCGTGAAAGATGTGCCAGTGCAGGGCAAAGAGGTTCCTCTGGAATGGACTGAGACATCTGAGGGACTCTTGGAATGGTGGTACGACCATGGAGTTCCTCTCGCCTTTCCTGTTGAGAGTGCCTCCTCTTGAGATGCGACGGGAACGCCGGGAATTCTTTCCCGTTGAAAGCAGGGAAAGGATCGCTCATCTCGAGCTAGGAGGGGGAAACGGGGCTCCTCTGGATGTGGGCGGGACCATCGTGCTTCCTCTCGAGTGGAGACGGGTATGGCGGTGAACTTCTTGAGTTGCAGCAAGGGTGTGAAAGACCCTTTCGAAGTTCCAGAGTTTAGGTGTCATTAGTCTCCAGACGCCTCATCGGAAATAGGCCTCATCTCGCCTGGAAGGGAGAACTTCCTGGATTTTCTCGAGTTGCGGCAGGTGTTCTCGAGTTACGACGGGGACCTCAGGGACCCGCCCTGGTGGCCTCAGGAGAGGCCAGTCCCCATGCGAGTTGCTAGGGGGCCTCTCGGGATTCCTCTCCCGTCGATACCGGGGCCAAAAACCTTGTGTGGACTCAGGGCCTGAACCGAGGATTCCTCTCAGGGGCTGACATGGATCTTTGGGTACTTCTGGAGTCTCCCCAGGGGAGTCAGGCCTCGTCTAGAGTCGGGGCATGCACGTTCACTTTCCTTCCAGGCTGTAGCAGCAATGTCACGCTTCCCGTGGCGTGGATCAAAGGATCTGTGGTTTTCCCTCGAGGCTTTCCCTCGAGGCTTTCCCACAGGGCTGTCCCACGTGCCACCGTGGTGTGAGTCGATCCTCGGCGTGAAAGATGAGCCAGTGCAGGGCAAAGAGCTTCCTCTGGAATGGACTGAGACATCTGGGGGACTCTTGGAATGGTGGTACGACCATGGAGTTCCTCTCGCCTTTCCTGTTGAGAGTGCCTCCGCTTGAGATGCGACGGGAACGCCGGGAATTCTTTCCCATTGAAAGCAGGGAAAGGATTCCTCATCTCGAGCTAAGAGGGGGAAAGGGGGCTCCTCTGGATGTGGGCTGGACGATCGTGCTTCCTCTCGAGTGGAGACGGGTATGGCGGTGAACTTCTTGAGTTGCAGCAAGGGTGTGAAAGACCCTTTCGAAGTTCCAGAGGTTAGGTGTCATTAGTCTCCAGACGCCTCATCGGAAATAGGCCTCATCTCGCCTGGAAGGGGGAACTTCCTGGAATTTCTCGAGTTGTGGCAGGTGTTCTCGAGTTTCGACGGGGACCTCAGGGACCCGCCCTGGTGGCCTCAGGAGAGGCCAGTCCCCATGCGACTTGCTAGGGGGCCTCTCGGGATTCCTCTCCCGTCGATACTGGGGCCAAAAACCTTGTGTGGAGTCAGGGCCGGAACCGAGGATTCCTCTCACGGGCTGACAGGGATCTTTGGGTTCTTCTGGAGTCTCCCCAGGGGAGTCAGGCCTCGTCTCGAGTCGGGGCATGCACGTGCACTTTCCTTCCAGGCTGTAGCAGCAATGTCACGCTTCCCGAGGCGTGGATCAAAGGATCTGTGGTTTTCCCTCGAGGCTTTCCCTCGAGGCTTTCCCACAGGGCTGTCCCACGTGCCACCGTGGTGTGAGTCGATCCTCGGCGTGAAAGATGAGCCAGTGCAGGGCAAAGAGCTTCCTCTGGAATGTACTGAGACATCTGGGGGACTCTTGGAATGGTGGTACGACCATGGAGTTCCTCTCGCCTTTCCTGTTGAGAGTGCCTCCGCTTGAGATGCGACGGGAACGCCGGGAACTCTTTCCCATTGAAAGCAGGGAAAGGATTCCTCATCTCGAGCTACGAGGGGGAAAGGGGGCTCCTCTGGATGTGGGCGGCACGATCGTGTTTCCTCTCGAGTGGAGACGGGTATGGCGGTGAACTTCTTGAGTTGCAGCAAGGGTGTGAAAGACCCTTTCGAAGTTCCAGAGGTTAGGTGTCATTAGTCTCCAGACGCCTCATCGGAAATAGGCCTCATCCTGCCTGGAAGGGAGAACTTCCTGGATTTTCTCGAGTTGCGGCAGGTGTTCTCGAGTTACGACGGGGACCTCAGGGACCCGCCCTGGTGACCTCAGGAGAGGCCAGTCCCCATGCGAGTTGCTAGGGGGCCTCTCGGGATTCCTCTCCCGTCGATACCCGGGCCAAAAACCTTGTGTGGAGTCAGGGCCGGAACCGAGGATTCCTCTCACGGGCTGATATGGATCTTTGGGTACTTCTGGAGTCTCGCCAGGGGAAACAGGACCCATCTCGAGTGGGGGCATGCACGTGCGCTTTCCTTCCAGGCTGTAGCAGCAATGTCACGCTTCCCATCGCGTGGATCAAAGGATCTGTGGTTTTCCCACAGGGCTCTCCCACGTGCCACCGTGGTGTGAGTCGATCCTCGGCGTGAAAGATGAGCCAGTGCAGGGCAAAGAGGTTCCTCTGGAATGGACTGAGACATCTGGGGGACTCTTGGAATGGTGGTACAACCATGGAGTTCCTCTCGCCTTTCCTGTTGAGAGTGCCTCCTCTTGAGATGCGACGGGAACGCCGGGAATTCTTTCCCGTTGAAAGCAGGGAAAGGATTCCTCATCTCGAGCTACGAGGGGGAAACGGGGCTCCGCTGGATGTGGGAGGGACCATCGTGCTTCCTCTAGAGTGGAGACGGCTATGGCGGTGAACTTCTTGAGTTGCAGGAAGGGTGTGAAAGACCCTTTCGAAGTTCCAGAGGTTAGGTGTCATTAGTCTCCAGACGCCTCATCGGAAATAGGCCTCATCTCGCCTGGAAGGGAGAACTTCCTGGATTTTCTCGAGTTGCGGCAGGTGTTCTCGAGTTACGACGGGGACCTCAGGGACCCGCCCTGGTGGCCTCAGGAGAGGCCAGTCCCCATGCGAGTTGCTAGGGGCCCTCTCGGGATTCCTCTCCCGTCGATACCGGGGCCAAAAACCTTGTGTGGTGTCAGGGCCGGAACCGAGAATTTCTCTCAGGGGCTGACATGGATCTTTGGGTACTTCTGGAGTCTCCCCATGGGAGTCAGGCCTTGTCTAGAGTCGGGGCATGCACGTGCGCTTTCCTTCCAGGCTGTAGCAGCAATGTCACGCTTCCCGTGGCGTGGATCAAAGGATCTGTGGTTTTCCCTCGAGGCTTTCCCTCGAGGCTTTCCCACAGGGCTGTCCCACGTGCCACCGTGGTGTGAGTCGATCCTCGGCGTGAAAGATGAGCCAGTGTAGGGCAAAGAGCTTCCTCTGGAATGGACTGAGACATCTGGGGGACTCTTGGAATGGTGGTACGACCATGGAGTTCCTCTCGCCTTTCCTGTTGAGAGTGCCTCCTCTTGAGATGCGACGGGAACGCCGGGAATTCTTTCCCGTTGAAAGCAGGGAAAGGATCCCTCATCTCGAGCTACGAGGGGGAAACGGGGCTCCTCTGGATGGGGGCGGGACTATCGTGCTTCCTCTCGAGTGGAGACGGGTATGGCGGTGAACTTCTTGAGTTGCAGCAAGGGTGTGAAAGACCCTTTCGAAGTTCCAGAGGTTAGGTGTCATTAGTCTCCAGACGCCTCATCGGAAATAGGCCTCATCTCGCCTGGAAGGGAGAACTTCCTGGATTTTCTCGAGTTGCGGCAGGTGTTCTCGAGTTACGACGGGGACCTCAGGGACCGGCCCTGGTGGCCTCAGGAGAGGCCAGTCCCCATGCGAGTTGCTAGGGGGCCTCTCGGGATTCCTCTCCCGTCGATACCCGGGCCAAAAACCTTGTGTGGAGTCAGGGCCGGAACCGAGGATTCCTCTCAGGGGCTGACATGGATCTGTGGGTACTTCTGCAGTCTCCCCATGGGAGTCAGGCCTCGTCTCGAGTGGGGGCATGCACGTGCGCTTTCCTTCCAGGCTGTAGCAGCAATGTCACGCTTCCCGTCGCGTGGATCAAAGGATCTGTGGTTTTCCCTCGAGGCTTTCCCTCGAGGCTTTCCCACAGGGCTGTCCCACGTGCCACCGTGGTGTGAGTCGATCCTCGGCGTGAAAGATGAGCCAGTGCAGGGCAAAGAGCTTCCTCTGGAATGGACTGAGACATCTGGGGGACTCTTGGAATGGTGGTACGACCATGGAGTTCCTCTCGCCTTTCCTGTTGAGAGTGCCTCCTCTTGAGATGCGACGGGAACGCCGGGAATTCTTTCCCGTTGAAAGCAGGGAAAGGATCCCTCATCTCGAGCTACGAGGGGGAAACGGGGCTCCTCTGGATGTGGGCGGGACCATCGTGCTTCCTCTCGAGTGGAGACGGGTATGGCGGTGAACTTCTTGAGTTGCAGCAAGGGTGTGAAAGACCCTTTCGAAGTTCCAGAGGTTAGGTGTCATTAGTCTCCAGACGCCTGATCGGAAATGGGCCTCATCTCGCCTGGAAGGGAGAACTTCCTGGATTTTCTCGAGTTGCGGCAGGTGTTCTCGAGTTACGACGGGGATCTCAGGGACCCGCCCTGGTGGCCTCAGGAGAGGCCAGTCCCCATGCGACTTGCTAGGGGGCCTCTCGGGATTCCTCTCCCGTCGATACCGGGGCCAAAAACCTTGTGTGGAGTCAGGGCCGGAACCGAGGATTCCTGTCAGGGGCTGACATGGATCTTTGGGTACTTCTGGAGTCTCCCCAGGGGAGTCAGGCCTCGTCTCGAGTCGGGGCATGCACGTGCACTTTCCTTCCAGGCTGTAGCAGCAATGTCACGCTTCCCGTGGCGTGGATCAAAGGATCTGTGGTTTTTCCTCGAGGCTTTCCCTCGAGGCTTTGCCACAGGGCTGTCCCACGTGCCACCGTGGTGTGAGTCGATCCTCGGCGTGAAAGATGAGCCAGTGCAGGGCAAAGATCTTCCTCTGGAATGGACTGAGACATCTGGGGGACTCTTGGAATGGTGGTACGACCATGGAGTTCCTCTCTCCTTTCCTGTTGAGAGTGCCTCCGCTTCAGATGCGACGGGAACGCCGGGAATTCTTTCCCATTGAAAGCAGGGAAAGGATTCCTCATCTCGAGCTACGAGGGGGAAAGGGGGCTCCTCTGGATGTGGGCGGGACGATCGTGCTTCCTCTCGAGTGGAGACGGGTATGGCGGTGAACTTCTTGAGTTGCAGCAAGGGTGTGAAAGACCCTTTCGAAGTTCCAGAGGTTAGGTGTCATTAGTCTCCAGACGCCTCATCGGAAAAAGGCCTCATCTCGCCTGGAAGGGAGAACTTCCTGGATCTTCTCGAGTTGCGGCAGGTGTTCTCGAGTTACGACGGGGACCTCAGGGACCCGCCCTGGTGGCCTCAGGAGAGGCCAGTCCCCATGCGAGTTGCTAGGGGGCCTCTCGGGATTCCTCTCCCGTCGATACCGGGGCCAAAAACCTTGTGTGGAGTCAGGGCCGGAACCGAGGATTCCTCTCACGGGCTGATATGGATCTTTGGGTACTTCTGGAGTCTCGCCAGGGGAGACAGGCCTCATCTCGAGTGGGGGCATGCACGTGCGCTTTCCTTCCAGGCTGTAGCAGCAATATCACGCTTCCCGTCGCGTGGATCAAAGGATTTGTGGTTTTCCCTCGAGGCTTTCCCTCGAGACTTTCCCACAGGGCTGTCCCACGTGCCACCGTAGTGTGAGTCGATCCTCGGCGTGAAAGATGAGCCAGTGCAGGGCAAAGAGGTTCCTCTGGAATGGACTGAGACATCTGTGGGACTCTTGGAATGGTGGTACGACCATGGAGTTCCTCTCGCCTTTCCTGTTGAGAGTGCCTCCTCTTGAGATGCGACGGGAACGCCGGGAATTCTTTCCCGTTGAAAGTAGGGAAAGGATCGCTCATCTCGAGCTAGGAGGGGGAAACGGGGCTCCTCTGGATGTGGGCGGGACCATCGTGCTTCCTCTAGAGTGGAGACGGGTATGGCGGTGAACTTCTTGAGTTGCAGCAAGGGTGTGAAAGACCCTTTCGAAGTTCCAGAGTTTAGGTGTCATTAGTCTCCAGACGCCTCATCGGAAATAGGCCTCATCTCGCCTGGAAGGGAGAACTTCCTGGATTTTCTCGAGTTGCGGCAGGTGTTCTCGAATTACGACGGGGACCTCAGGGACCCGCCCTGGTGGCCTCAGGAGAGGCCAGTCCCCATGCGAGTTGCTAGGGGGCCTCTCGGGATTCCTCTCCCGTCGATACCGGGGCCAAAAACCTTGTGTGGAGTCAGGGCCGGAACCGAGGATTCCTCTCAGTGGCTGACATGGATCTTTGGGTACTTCTGGAGTCTCCCCACGGGAGTCAGGCCTCGTCTCGAGTGGGGGCATGCACAGGCGCTTTCCTTCAAGGCTGTAGCAGCAATGTCACGCTTCCCGTGGCATGAATCAAACGATCTGTGGTTTTCCCTCGAGGCTTTCCCTCGAGGCTTTCCCACAGGGCTGTCCCACGTGCCACCGTGGTGTGAGTCGATCCTCGGCGTGAAAGATGAGCCAGTGTAGGGCAAAGAGCTTCCTCTGGAATGGACTGAGACATCTGGGGGACTCTTGGAATGGTGGTACGACCATGGAGTTCCTCTCGCCTTTCCTGTTGAGAGTGCCTCCTCTTGAGATGCGACGGGAACGCCGGGAATTCTTTCCCGTTGAAAGCAGGGAAAGGATCCCTCATCTCGAGCTACGAGGGGGAAACGGGGCTCCTCTGGATGTGGGCGGGACTATCGTGCTTCCTCTCGAGTGGAGACGGGTATGGCGGTGAACTTCTTGAGTTGCAGCAAGGGTGTGAAAGACCCTTTCGAATTTCCAGAGGTTAGGTGTCATTAGTCTCCAGACGCCTCATCGGAAATAGGCCTCATCTCGCCTGGAAGGGAGAACTTCCTGGATTTTCTCGAGTTGCGGCAGGTGTTCTCGAGTTACGACGGGGACCTCAGGGACCCGCCCTGGTGGCCTCAGGAGAGGCCAGTCCCCATGCGAGTTGCTAGGGGGCCTCTCGGGATTCCTCTCCCGTCGATACCGGGGCCAAAAACCTTGTGTGGAGTCAGGGCCGGAACCGAGGATTCCTCTCAGGGGCTGACATGGATCTTTGGGTCCTTCTGGAGTCTCCCCATGGGAGTCAGGCCTCGTCTCGAGTGGGGGCATGCACGTGCGCTTTCCTTCCAGGCTGTAGCAGCAATGTCACGCTTCCCATCGCGTGGATCAAAGGATCTGTGGTTTTCCCTCGAGGCTTTCCCTCGAGGCTTTCCCACAGGGCTGTCCCACGTGCCACCGTGGTGTGAGTCGATCCTCGGAGTGAAAGATGAGCCAGTGCAGGGCAAAGAGGTTCCTCTGAAATGGACTGAGACATCTGGGGGACTCTTGGAATGGTGGTACGACCATGGAGTTCCTCTCGCCTTTCCTGTTGAGAGTGCTTCCTCTTGAGATGCGACGGGAACGCCGGGAATACTTTCCCATTGAAAGCAGGGAAAGGATCGCTCATCTCGAGCTAGGAGGGGGAAACGGGGCTCCTCTGGATGTGGGCGGGATGATCGTGCTTCCTCTCGAGTGGAGCCGGGTATGGCGGTGAACTTCTTGAGTTGCAGCAAGGGTGTGAAAGACCCTTTCGAAGTTCCAGAGGTTAGGTGTCATTAGTCTCCAGACGCCTCATCGGAAATAAGCCTCATCTCGCCTGGAAGGGAGAACTTCCTGGATTTTCTCGAGTTGCGGCAGGTGTTCTCGAGTTACGACGGGGACCTCAGGGACCCGCCCTGGTGGCCTCAGGAGAGGCCAGTCCCCATGCGAGTTGCTAGGGGACCTCTCGGGATTCCTCTCCCGTCGATACCGGGGCCAAAAACCTTGTGTGGAGTCTGGGCCGGAACCGAGGATTCCTCTCAGTGGCTGACATGGATCTTTGGGTACTTCTGGAGTCTCCCCAGGGGAGTCAGGCCTCGTCTCGAGTGGGGGCATGCACGTGCGCTTTCCTTCAAGGCTGTAGCAGCAATGTCACGCGTCCCATCGCGTGGATCAAACGATCTGTGGTTTTCCCTCGAGGTTTTCCCTCGAGGCTTTCCCACAGGGCTTTCCCACGTGCCACCGTGGTGTGAGTCGATCCTCGGCGTGAAAGATGAGCCAGTGTAGGGCAAAGAGCTTCCTCTGGAATGGACTGAGACATCTGGGGGACTCTTGGAATGGTGGTACGACCATGGAGTTCCTCTCGCCTTTCCTGTTGAGAGTGCCTCCTCTTGAGATGCGACGGGAACGCCGGGAATTCTTTCCCGTTGAAAGCAGGGAAAGGATCCCTCATCTTGAGCTACGAGGGGGAAACGGGGCTCCTCTGGATGTGGGCGGGACTATCGTGCTTCCTCTCGAGTGGAGACGGGTATGGCGGTGAACTTCTTGAGTTGCAGCAAGGGTGTGAAAGACCCTTTCGAAGTTCCAGAGGTTAGGTGTCATTAGTCTCCAGACGCCTCATCGGAAATAGGCCTCATCTCGCCTGGAAGGGAGAACTTCCTGGATTTTCTCGAGTTGCGGCAGGTGTTCTCGAGTTACGACGGGGACCTCAGGGACCCGCTCTAGTGGCCTCAGGAGAGGCCAGTCCCCATGCGAGTAGCTAGGGGGCCTCTCGGGATTCCTCTCCCGTCGATACCGGGGCCAAAAACCTTGTGTGGAGTCAGGGCCGGAACCGAGGATTCCTCTCAGGGGCTGACATGGATCTTTGGGTCCTTCTGGAGTCTCCCCATGGGAGTCAGGCCTCGTCTCGAGTGGGGGCATGCACGTGCGCTTTCCTTCCAGGCTGTAGCAGCAATGTCACGCTTCCCATCGCGTGGATCAAAGGATCTGTGGTTTTCCCTCGAGGCTTTCCCTCGAGGCTTTCCCACAGGGCTGTCCCACGTGCCACCGTGGTGTGAGTCGATCCTCGGAGTGAAAGATGAGCCAGTGCAGGGCAAAGAGGTTCCTCTGGAATGGACTGAGACATCTGGGGGACTCTTGGAATGGTGGTACGACCATGGAGTTCCTCTCGCCTTTCCTGTTGAGAGTGCCTCCTCTTGAGATGCGACGGGAACGCCGGGAATTCTTTCCCGTTGAAAGCAGGGAAAGGATCGCTCATCTCGAGCTAGGAGGGGGAAACGGGGCTCCTCTGGATGTGGGCGGGACCATCGTGCTTCCTCTAGAGTGGAGACGGGTATGGCGGTGAACTTCTTGAGTTGCAGCAAGGGTGTGAAAGACCCTTTCGAAGTTCCAGAGTTTAGGTGTCATTAGTCTCCAGACGCCTCATCGGAAATAGGCCTCATCTGGCCTGGAAGGGAGAACTTCCTGGATTTTCTCGAGTTGCGGCAGGTGTTCTGGAGTTACGACGGGGACCTCAGGGACCCGCCCTGGTGGACTCAGGAGAGGCCAGTCCCCATGCGAGTTGCTAGGGGGCCTCTCGGGATTCCTCTCCCGTCGATACCGGGGCCAAAAACCTTGTGTGGAGTCAGGGCCGGAACCGAGGAATCCTCTCAGGGGCTGACATGGATCTTTGGGTACTTCTGGAGTCTCCCCATGGGAGTCAGGCCTCGTCTCGAGTGGGGGCATGCACGTGCGCTTTCCTTCCAGGCTGTAGCAGCAATGTCACGCTTCCCGTGGCCTGGATCAAAGAATCTGTGTTTTTCCCTCGAGGCTTTCCCTCGAGGCTTTCCCACAGGGCTGTCCCACGTGCCACCGTGGTGTGAGTCGATCCTCGGCGTGAAAGATGAGCCAGTGCAGGGCAAAGAGGTTCCTCTGGAATGGACTGAGACATCTGGGGGACTCTTGGAATGGTGGTACGACCATGGAGTTCCTCTCGCCTTTCCTTTGAGAGTGCCTCCTCTTGAGATGCGACGGGAACGCCGGGAATTCTTTCCCGTTGAAAGCAGGGAAAGGATCCCTCATCTCGAGCTACGAGGGGGAAACGGGGCTCCTCTGGATGTGGGCGGGACCATCGTGCTTCCTCTCGAGTGGAGACGGGTGTGGCGGTGAACTTCTTGAGTTGCAGCAAGGGTGTGAAAGACCCTTTCGAAGTTCCAGAGGTTAGGTGTCATTAGTCTCCAGACGCCTCATCGGAAATAGGCCTCATCTCGCCTGGAAGGGGGAACTTCTTGGAATTTCTCGAGTTGTGGCAGGTGTTCTCGAGTTACTACGGGGACCTCAGGGACCCGCCCTGGTGGCCTCAGGAGAGGCCAGTCCCCATGCGAGTTGCAAGGGGGCCTCTCGGGATTCCTCTCCCGTCGATACCGGGGCCAAAAACCTTGTGTGGAGTCAGGGCCTGAACCGAGGATTCCTGTCAGGGGCTGACATGGATCTTTGGGTACTTCTGGAGTCTCCCCAGGGGAGTCAGGCCTCGTCTCGAGTCGGGGCATGCACGTGCACTTTCCTTCCAGGCTTTAGCAGCAATGTCACGCTTCCCGTGGCGTGGATCAAAGGATCTGTGGTTTTCCCTCGAGGCTTTCCCTCGAGGCTTTCCCACAGGGCTGTCCCACGTGCCACCGTGGTGTGAGTCGATCCTCGGCGTGAAAGATGAGCCAGTGCAGGGCAAAGAGCTTCCTCTGGAATGGACTGAGACATCTGGGGGACTCTTGGAATGGTGGTACGACCATGGAGTTCCTCTCGCCTTTCCTTTGAGAGTGCCTCCTCTTGAGATGCGACGGGAACGCCGGGAATTCTTTCCCGTTGAAAGCAGGGAAAGGATCCCTCATCTCGAGCTACGAGGGGGAAACGGGGCTCCTCTGGATGTGGGCGGGACCATCGTGCTTCCTCTCGAGTGGAGACGGGTGTGGCGGTGAACTTCTTGAGTTGCAGCAAGGGTGTGAAAGACCCTTTCGAAGTTCCAGAGGTTAGGTGTCATTAGTCTCCAGACGCCTCATCGGAAATAGGCCTCATCTCGCCTGGAAGGGGGAACTTCCTGGAATTTCTCGAGTTGTGGCAGGTGTTCTCGAGTTACTACGGGGACCTCAGGGACCCGCCCTGGTGGCCTCAGGAGAGGCCAGTCCCCATGCGAGTTCCTAGGGGGCCTCTCGGGATTCCTCTCCCGCCGATACCGGGGCCAAAAACCTTGTGTGGAGTCAGGGCCTGAACCGAGGATTCCTCTCAGGGGCTGACATGGATCTTTGGGTACTTCTGGAGTCTCCCCAGGGGAGTCAGGCCTCGTCTCGAGTCGGGGCATGCACGTGCACTTTCCTTCCAGGCTGTAGCAGCAATGTCACGCTTCCCGTGGCGTGGATCAAAGGATCTGTGGTTTTCCCTCGAGGCTTTCCCTCGAGGCTTTCCCACAGGGCTGTCCCACGTGCCACTGTGGTGTGAGTCGATCCTCGGCGTGAAAGATGAGCCAGTGCAGGGCAAAGAGCTTCCTCTGGAATGGACTGAGACATCTGGGGGACTCTTGGAATGGTGGTACGACCATGGAGTTCCTCTCGCCTTTCCTGTTGAGAGTGCCTCCGCTTGAGATGCGACGGGAACGCCGGGAATTCTTTCCCATTGAAAGCAGGGAACGGATTCCTCATCTCGAGCTACGAGGGGGAAAGGGGGCTCCTCTGGATGTGGGCGGGACGATCGTGCTTCCTCTCGAGTGGAGCCGGGTATGGCGGTGAACTTCTTGAGTTGCAGCAAGGGTGTGAAAGACCCTTTCGAAGTTCCAGAGGTTAGGTGTCATTAGTCTCCAGACGCCTCATCGGAAATAGGCCTCATCTCGCCTGGAAGGGGGAACTTCCTGGAATAACTCGAGTTGCGGCAGGTGTTCTCGAGTTAAGACGGGGACCTCAGGGACCCGCCCTGGTGGCCTCAGGAGAGGCCAGTCCCCATGCGAGTTGCTAGGGGGCCTCTCGGGATTCCTCTCCCGTCGATACCGGGGCCAAAAACCTTGTGTGGAGTCAGGGCCGTAACCGAGGATTCCTCTCAGGGGCTGACATGGATCTTTGGGTACTTCTGGAGTCTCACCAGGGGAGTCAGGCCTCGTCTCGAGTCGGGGCATGCACGTGCACTTTCCTTCCAGGCTGTAGCAGCAATGTCACGCTTCCCGTGGCGTGGATCAAAGGATCTGTGGTTTTCCCTCGAAGCTTTCCCTCGAGGCTTTCCCACAGGGCTGTCCCACGTGCCACCGTGGTGTGAGTCGATCCTCGGCGTGAAAGATGAGCCAGTGCAGGGCAAAGAGCTTCCTCTGGAATGGACTGAGACATCTGGGGGACTCTTGGAATGGTGGTACGACCATGGAGTTCCTCTCGCCTTTCCTGTTGAGAGTGCCTCCGCTTGAAATGCGACGGGAACGCCGGGAATTCTTTCCCATTGAAAGCAGGGAAAGGATTCCTCATCTCGAGCTACGAGGGGGAAAGGGGGCTCCTCTGGATGTGGGCGGGACGATCGTGCTTCCTCTCGAGTGGAGCCGGGTATGGCGGTGAACTTCTTGAGTTGCAACAAGGGTGTGAAAGACCCTTTCGAAGTTCCAGAGGTTAGGTGTCATTAGTCTCCAGACGCCTCATCGGAAATAGGCCTCATCTCGCCTGGAAGGGAGAACTTCCTGGATTTTCTCGAGTTGCGGCAGGTGTTCTCGAGTTACGACGGGGACCTCAGGGACCGGCCCTGGTTGCCTCAGGAGAGGCCAGTCCCCATGCGAGTTGCTAGGGGGCCTCTCGGGATTCCTCTCCCATCGATACCCGGGCCAAAAACCTTGTGTGGAGTCAGGGCCGGAACCGAGGATTCCTCTCACTGGCTGATATGGATCTTTGGGTACTTCTGGAGTCTCGCCAGGGGAGACAGGCCTCATCTCGAGTGGGGGCATGCACGTGCGCTTTCCTTCCAGGCTGTAGCAGCAATGTCACGCTTCCCATCGCGTGGATCAAAGGATCTGTGGTTTTCCCTCGAGGCTTTCCCTCGAGGCTTTCCCACAGGGCTGTCCCACATGCCACCGTGGTGTGAGTCGATCCTCGGCGTGAAAGATGAGCCAGTGCAGGGCAAAGAGCTTCCTCTGGAATGGACTGAGACATCTGGGGGACTCTTGGAATGGTGGTACGACCATGGAGTTCCTCTCGCCTTTCCTGTTGAGAGTGCCTCCTCTTGAGATGCGACGGGAAAGCCGGGAATTCTTTCCCGTTGAAAGCAGGGAAAGGATCGCTCATCTCGAGCTAGGAGGGGGAAACGGGGCTCCTCTGGATGTGGGCGGGACCATCGTGCTTCCTCTCGAGTGGAGACGGGTATGGCGGTGAACTTCTTGAGTTGCAGCAAGGGTGTGAAAGACCCTTTCGAAGTTCCAGAGGTTAGGTGTCATTAGTCTCCAGACGCCTCATCGGAAATAGGCCTCATCTCGCCTGGAAGGGAGAACTTCCTGGATTTTCTCGAGTTGCGGCAGGTGTTCTCGAGTTACGACGGGGACCTCAGGGACCCGCCCTGGTGGCCTCAGGAGAGGCCAGTCCCCATGCGACTTGCTAGGGGGCCTCTCGGGATTCCTCTCCCGTCGATAACGGAGCCAAAAACCTAGTGTGGAGTCAGGGCCGGAACCGAGGATTCCTCTCAGGGGCTGACATGGATCTGTGGGTACTTCTGGAGTCTCCCCATGTTAGTCAGGCCTCGTCTCGATTGGGGGCATGCACGTGCGCTTTCCTTCCAGGCTGTAGCAGCAATGTCACGCTTCCCGTGGCGTGGATCAAAGGATCTGTGGTTTTCCCTCGAGGCTTTCCCACAGGGCTGTCCCACGTGCCACCGTGGTGTGAGTCGATCCTCGGCGTGAAAGATAGGCCAGTGCAGGGCAAAGAGCTTCCTCTGGAATGGACTAAGACATCTGGGGGACTCTTGGAATGGTGGTACGACCATGGAGTTCCACTCGCCTTTCCTGTTGAGAGTGCCTCCTCTTGAGATGCGACGGGAACGCCGGGAATTCTTTCCTGTTGAAAGCAGGGAAACGATCGCTCATCTCGAGCTAGGAGGGGGAAACGGGGCTCCTCTGGATGTGGGCGGGACCATCGTGCTTCCTCTAGAGTGGAGACGGGTATGGCGGTGAACTTCTTGAGTTGCAGCAAGGCTGTGAAAGGCCCTTTCGAAGTTCCAGAGTTTAGGTGTCATTAGTCTCCAGACGCTTGATCGGAAATAGGCCTCATCTCGCCTGGAAGGGAGAACTTCCTGGATTTTCTCGAGTTGCGGCAGGTGTTCTCGAGTTACGACGGGGACCTCAGGGACCCGCCCTGGTGGCCTCAGGAGAGGCCAGTCCCCATGCGACTTGCTAGGGGGCCTCTCGGGATTCCTCTCCCGTCGATACCGGGGCCAAAAACCTTGTGTGGAGTCAGGGCCGGAAATGAAGATTCCTCTCAGGGGCTGACATGGATCTTTGGGTACTTCTGGAGTCTCCCCAGGGGAGTCAGGCCTCGTCTCGAGTCGGGGCATGCACGTGCACTTTCCTTCCAGGCTGTAGCAGCAGTGTCACGCTTCCCGTGGCCTGGATCAATGGATCTGTGGTTTTCCCTCGAGGCTTTCCCTCGAGGCTTTCCCACAGGGCTGTCCCACGTGCCACCGTGGTGTGAGTCGATCCTCGGCGTGAAAGATGAGCCAGTGCAAGGCAAAGAGGTTCCTCTGGAATGGACTGAGACATCTGGGGGACTCTTGAAATGGTGGTACGACCATGGAGTTCCTCTCGCCTTTCCTGTTGAGAGTGCCTCCTCTTGAGATGCAACGGGAACGCCGGGAATTCTTTCCCGTTGAAACCAGGGAAAGGATCCCTCATCTCGAGCTACGAGGGGGAAACGGGGCTCCTCTGGATGTGGGCGGGACCATCGTGCTTCCTCTCGAGTGGAGACGGGTATGGCGGTGAACTTATTGAGTTGCAGAAAGGGTGTGAAAGACCCTTTCGAAGGTAAAGAGGTTAGGTGTCATTAGTCTCCAGACGCCTCATCGGAAATAGGCCTCATCTCGCCTGGAAGGGGAAACTTCCTGGAATTTCTCGAGTTGCGGCAGGTGTTCTCGAGTTACGACGGGGACCTCAGGGACCCGCCCTGGTGGCCTCAGGAGAGGCCAGTCCCCATGCGAGTTGCTAGGGGGCCTCTCGGGATTCCTCTCCCGTCGATACCGGAGCCAAAAACCTTGTGTGGAGTCAGGGCCGTAACCGAGGATTCCTCTCAGGGGCTGACAAGGATCTTTGAGTACTTCTGGAGTCTCCCCAGGGGAGTCAGGCCTCTTCTCGAGTCGGGGAAGGCACGTGCACTTTCCTTCCAGGCTGAAGCAGCAATGTCACGCTTCCCGTCGCGTGGATCAAAGGATCTGTGGTTTTCCCTCGAGGCTTTCCGTCGAGGCTTTCCCACAGGGCTGTCCCACGTGCCACCGTGGTGTGAGTCGATCCTCGGCGTGAAAGCTGAGCCAGTGCAGGGCAAAGAGCTTCCTCTCGAATGGACTGAGACATCTGGGGGACTCTTGGAATGGTGGTACGACCATGGAGTTCCTCTCGCCTTTCCTGTTGAGAGTGCCTCCTCTTGAGATGCGACGGGAATGCCGGGAATTCTTTCCCGTTGAAAGCAGGGAAAGGATCCCTCATCTCGA
This sequence comes from Capricornis sumatraensis, assembly GCF_032405125.1. Taxonomy (NCBI): domain Eukaryota; kingdom Metazoa; phylum Chordata; class Mammalia; order Artiodactyla; family Bovidae; genus Capricornis; species Capricornis sumatraensis. Next base: position 5,538,202 of record NW_027184617.1, on the reverse strand, counting down.
GCTACGAGGGGGAAACGGGGCTCCTCTGGATATGGGCGGGAACATCGTGCTTCCTCTCGAGTGGAGACGGGTATGGCGGTGAACTTCTAGAGTTGCAGCAAGGGTGTGAAAGACCCTTTCGAAGTTCCAGAGGTTAGGTGTCATTAGTCTCCAGACGCCTCATAGGAAATAGGCCTCATCTCGCCTGGAAGGGAGAACTTCCTGGATTTTCTCGAGTTGCGGCAGGTGTTCTCGAGTTACGACGGGGACCTCAGGGACCCGCCATGGTGGCCTCAGGAAAGGCCAGTCCCCATGCGAGTTGCTAGGGGGCCTCTCAGGATTCCTCTCCCGTCGATACCGGGGCCAAAAACCTTGTGTGGAGTCAGGGCCGGAACCGAGGTTTTCTCTCAGGGGTGACATGGAACTTTGGGTATTTCTGGAGTCTCCCCAGGGGAGTCAGGCCTCGTCTCGAGTGGGGGCATGCACGTGCGCTTTCCTTCCAGGCTGTAGCAGCAATGTCACGCTTCCCGTCGCGTGGATCAAAGGATCTGTGGTTTTCCCTCGAGGCTTTCCCTCGAGCCTTTCCCACAGGGCTGTCCCACTTGCCACCGTGGTGTGAGTCGATCCTCGGCGTGAAAGATGAGCCAGTGCAGGGCAAAGAGGTTCCTCTGGAATGGACTGAGACATCTGGGGGATTCTTAGAATGGTGGTACGACCATAGAGTTCCTCTCGCCTTTCCTGTTGAGAGTGCCTCCTCTTGAGATGCGACAGGAATGCCGGGAATTCTTTCCCGTTGAAAGCAGGGAAAGGATCCCTCATCTCGAGCTACGAAGGGGAAACGGGGCTCCTCTGGATGTGGGCGGGACCATCGTGCTTCCTCTCGAGTGGAGACGGGTATGGCGGTGAACTTCTTGAGTTGCAGCAAGGGTGTGAAAGACCCTTTCGAAGTTCCAGAGGTTAGGTGTCATTAGTCTCCAGACGCCTCATCGGAAATAGGCCTCATCTCGCCTGGAAGGGAGAACTTCCTGGATTTTCTCGAGTTGCGGCAGGTGTTCTCGAGTTACGACGGGGACCTCAGGGACCCGCCATGGTGGCCTCAGGAAAGGCCAGTCCCCATGCGAGTTGCTAGCGGGCCTCTCAGGATTCCTCTCCCGTCGATACCGGGGCCAAAAACCTTGTGTGGAGTCAGGGTCGGAACCGAGGTTTCCTCTCAGGGGTGACATGGAACTTTGGGTATTTCTGGAGTCTCCCCAGGGGAGTCAGGCCTCGTCTCGAGTGGGGGCATGCACGTGCGCTTTCCTTCCAGGCTGTAGCAGCAATGTCACGCTTCCCGTCGCGTGGATCAAAGGATCTGTGGTTTTCCCTCGAGGCTTTCCCTCGAGGCTTTGCCACAGGGCTGTCCCACGTGCCACCGTGGTGTGAGTCGATCCTCGGCGTGAAAGATGAGCCAGTGCAGGGCAAAGAGGTTCCTCTGGAATGGACTGAGACATCTGGGGGACTCTTGGAATGGTGGTACGACCATGGAGTTCCTCTCGCCTTTCCTGTTGAGAGTGCCTCCTCTTGAGATGCGACGGGAACGCCGGGAATTCTTTCCCGTTGAAAGCAGGGAAAGGATCCCTCATCTCGAGCTACGAGGGGGAAACGGGGCTCCTCTGGATGTGGGCGGGACCATCGTGCTTCCTCTCGAGTGGAGACGGGTATGGCGGTGAACTTCTTGAGTAGCAGCAAGGGTGTGAAAGACCCTTTCGAAGTTCCAGAGGTTAGGTGTCATTAGTCTCCAGACGCCTCATCGGAAATAGGCCTCATCTCGGCTGGAAGGGAGAACTTCCTGGATTTTCTCGAGTTGCGGCAGGTGTTCTCGAGTTACGACGGGGACCTCAGGGACCCGCCCTGGTGGCCTCAGGAGAGGCCAGTCCCCATGCGAGTTGCTAGGGGGCCTCTCGGGATTCCTCTCCCGTCGATACCGGGGCCAAAAACCTTGTGTGGAGTCAGGGCCGGAACCGAGGATTCCTCTCAGTGGCTGACATGGATCTTTGGGTACTTCTGGAGTCTCACCAGGGGAGTCAGGCCTCGTCTCGAGTCGGGCCATGCACGTGCACTTTCCTTCCAGGCTGTAGCAGCAATGTCACGCTTCCCGTGGCGTGGATCAAAGGATCTGTGGTTTTCCCTCGAAGCTTTCCCTCGAGGCTTTCCCACAGGGCTGTCCCACGTGCCACCGTAGTGTGAGTCGATCCTCGGCGTGAAAGATGAGCCAGTGCAGGGCAAAGAGGTTCCTCTGGAATGGACTGAGACATCTGGGGGACTCTTGGAATGGTGGTACGACCATGGAGTTCCTCTCGCCTTTCCTGTTGAGAGTGCCTCCGCTTGAAATGCGACGGGAACGCCGGGAATTCTTTCCCATTGAAAGCAGGGAAAGGATTCCTCATCTCGAGCTATGAGGGGGAAAGGGGGCTCCTCTGGATGTGGGCGGGACGATCGTGCTTCCTCTCGAGTGGAGACGGGTATGGCGGTGAACTTCTTGAGTTGCAACAAGGGTGTGAAAGACCCTTTCGAAGTTCCAGAGGTTAGGTGTCATTAGTCTCCAGACGCCTCATTGGAAGTAGGCCTCATCTCGCCTGGAAGGGAGAACTTCCTGGATTTTCTCGAGTTGCGGCAGGTGTTCTCTAGTTACGACGGAGACCTCAGGGACCCGCCCTGGTGGCCTCAGGAAAGGCCAGTCCCCATACGAGTTGCTAGGGGGCCTCTCAGGATTCCTCTCCCGTCGATACCGGGGCCAAAAACCTTCTGTGAAGTCAGGGCCGGAACCGGGGATTCCTCTCAGGGGCTGACATGGATCTTTGGGTACTTCTGGAGTCTCCCCAGGGGAGTCAGGCCTCGTCTCGAGTGGGGGCATGCACGTGCGCTTTCCTTCCAGGCTGTAGCAGCAATGTCACGCGTCTCGTCGCGTGGATCAAAGGATCTGTGGTTTTCCCTCGAGGCTTTCCCTCGAGGCTTTCCCACAGGGTTGTCCCACGTGCCGCCGTGGTGTGAGTCGATCCTCGGCGTGAAAGATTAGCCAGTGCAGGGCAAAGAGGTTCCTCTGGAATGGACTGAGACATCTGGGGGACTCTTGGAATGGTGGTACGACCATGGAGTTCCTCTCGCCTTTCCTGTTGAGAGAGCCTCCTCTTGAGATGCGACGGAAATGCAGGGAATTCTTTCCCGTTAAAAGCAGGGAAAGGATCCCTCATCTCGAGCTACGAGGGGAAACGGGGCTCCTCTGGATGTGGGCGGGACCATCGTGCTTCCTCTCGAGTGGAGATGGGTATGGCGGTGAACTTCTTGTGTTTCAGCAAGGGTGTGAAAGACCCTTTCGAAGTTCCAGAGGTTAGGTGTCATTAGTCTCCAGACGCCTCATTGGAAATAGGCCTCATCTCGCCTGGAAGGGAGAACATACTGGATTTTCTCGAGTTGCGGCAGGTGTTCTCGAGTTACGACGGGGACCTCAGGGAACCGCCCTGGTGGCCTCAGGAAAAGCCAGTCCCCATGCTAGTTGCTAGGGGGCCTCTCAGGATTCCTCTCCTGTCGATACCGGGGCCGAAAACCTTGTTTGGAGTCAGGGCCGGAACCGAGGATTCCTCTCAGGGGCTGACATGGATCTTTGGGTACTTCTGGAGTCTCCCCACTGGAGTCAGGCCTCGTTTCGAGTGGGGGCATGCACGAGCGCTTTTCTTCCAGGCTGTAGCAGCAATGTCACGCTTACCTTCGCGTGGATCAGAGGATCTGTGGTTTTCCCTCGAGGCTTTCCCTCGAGGCTTTCCCACAGGGCTGTCCCACTTGCCACCGTGGTGTGAGTCGATCCTCGGCGTGAAAGATGAGCCAGTGCAGGGCAAAGAGTTTCCTATGGAATGGACTGAGACATCTGGGGGATTCTTGGAATGGTGGTACGACCATAGAGTTCCTCTCGCCTTTCCTGTTGAGAGTGCCTCCTCTTGAGATGCGACGGGAATGCCGGGAATTCTTTCCCGTTGAAAGCAGGGAAAGGATCCCTCATCTCGAGCTACGAGGGGGAAACGGGGCTCCTCTGGATATGGGCGGGACCATCGTGCTTCCTCTCGAGTGGAGACGGGTATGGCGGTGAACTTCTTGAGTTGCAGCAAGGGTGTGAAAGACCCTTTCGAAGTTCCAGAGGTTAGGTGTCATTAGTCTCCAGACGCCTCATAGGAAATAGGCCTCATCTCGCCTGGAAGGGAGAACTTCCTGGATTTTCTCGAGTTGCGGCAGGTGTTCTCGAGTTACGACGGGGACCTCAGGGACCCGCCATGGTGGCCTCAGGAAAGGCCAGTCCCCATGCGAGTTGCTAGGGGGCCTCTCAGGATTCCTCTCCCGTCGATACCGGGGCCAAAAACCTTGTGTGGAGTCAGGGCCGGAACCGAGGTTTTCTCTCAGGGGTGACATGGAACTTTGGGTATTTCTGGAGTCTCCCCAGGGGAGTCAGGCCTCGTCTCGAGTGGGGGCATGCACGTGCGCTTTCCTTCCAGGCTGTAGCAGCAATGTCACGCTTCCCGTCGCGTGGATCAAAGGATCTGTGGTTTTCCCTCGAGGCTTTCCCACAGGGCTGTCCCACGTGCCACCGTGGTGTGAGTCGATCCTCGGCGTGAAAGATGAGCCAGTGCAGGGCAAAGAGGTTCCTCTGGAATGGACTGAGACATATGGGGGACTTTTGGAATGGTGGTACGACCATGGAGTTCCTCTCGCCTTTCCTGTTGAGAGTGCCTCCTCTTGAGATGCGACAGGAACGCCGGGAATTCTTTCCCGTTGAAAGCAGGGAAAGGATCCCTCATCTCGAGCTCCGAGGGGGAAGCGGGGCTCCTCTGGATGTGGGCGGGACCATCGTGCTTCCTCTCGAGTGGATACGGGTATGGCGGTGAACTACTTGAGTTGCAGCAAGGGTGTGAAAGACCCTTTCGAAGTTCCATAGTTTAGGTGTCATTAGTCTCTAGATGCCTCATCGGAAATAGGCCTCATCTCGCCTGGAAGGGAGAACTTCCTGGATTTTCTCGAGTTGCGGCAGGTGATCTCGAGTTACGATGGGGACCTCAGGGACCCGCCCTGGTGGCCTCAGGAGAGGCCAGTCCCCAAGCGAGTTGCTAGGGGGCCTCTCGGGATTTCTCTCCCATCGATACCCGGGCCAAATCCTTGTGTGGAGTCAGGGCCGGAAACGAGAATTCCTCTCAGGGGCTGACATGGATCTTTGGGTACTTCTGGAGTCTCCCCAGGGGAGTCAGGCCTCGTCTCGAGTGGGGGCATGCATGTGCGCTTTCCTTCCAGGCTGTAACAGCAATGTCACGCTTCCCGTCGTGTGGATCAAAGGATCTGTGGTTTTCCCTCGAGGCTTTCCCTCGAGGCTTTGCCACAGGGATGTCCCACGTGCCACCGTGGTGTGAGTCGATCCTCGGCGTGAAAGATGAGCCAGTGCAGGGCAAAGAGGTTCCTCTGGAATGGACTGAGACATCTGGGGGACTCTTGGAATGGTGGTACGACCATGGAGTTCCTCTCGCCTTTCCTGTTGAGAGTGCCTCCTCTTGAGATGCGACGGGAACGCCGGGAATTCTTTCCCGTTGAAAGCAGGGAAAGGATCCCTCATCTCGAGCTACGAGGGGGAAACGGGGCTCCTCTGGATGTGGGCGGGACCATCGTGCTTCCTCTCGAGTGGAGACGGGTATGGCGGTGAACTTCTTGAGTAGCAGCAAGGGTGTGAAAGACCCTTTCGAAGTTCCAGAGGTTAGGTGTCATTAGTCTCCAGACGCCTCATCGGAAATAGGCCTCATCTCGGCTGGAAGGGAGAACTTCCTGGATTTTCTCGAGTTGCGGCAGGTGTTCTCGAGTTACGACGGGGACCTCAGGGACCCGCCATGGTGGCCTCAGGAAAGGCCATTCCCCATGCGAGTTGCTAGGGGGCCTCTCAGGATTCCTCTCCCGTCGATACCGGGGCCAAAAACCTTGTGTGGAGTCAGGGCCGGAACCGGGGATTCCTCTCAGGGGCTGACATGGATCTTTGGGTACTTCTGGAGTCTCCCTAGGGGAGTCAGGACTCGTCTCGAGTGGGGGCATGCACGTGCGCTTTCCTTCCAGGCTGTAGCAGCAATGTCACGCTTCCCGTCGCGTGGATCAAAGGATCTGTGGTTTTCCCTCGAGGCTTTCCCACAGGGCTGTCACACGTGCCACCGTGGTGTGAGTCGATCCTCGGCGTGAAAGATGAGCCAGTGCAGGGCAAAGAGGTTCCTCTGGAATGGACTGAGACATCTGGGGGACTCTTGGAATGGTGGTACGACCATGGAGTTCCTCTCGCCTTTCCTGTTGAGAGTGCCTCCTCTTGAGATGCGACGGGAACGCCGGGAATTCTTTCCCGTTGAAAGCAGGGAAAGGATCCCTCATCTCGAGCTACGAGGGGGAAACGGGGCTCCTCTGGATGTGGGCGGGACCATCGTGCTTCCTCTCGAGTGGAGACGGGTATGGCGGTGAACTTCTTGAGTTGCAGCAAGGGTGTGAAAGACCCTTTCGAAGTTCCAGAGGTTAGGTGTCATTAGTCTCCAGACGCCTCATCGGAAATAGGCCTCATCTCGCCTGGAAGGGAGAACTTCCTGGATTTTCTCGAGTTGCGGCAGGTGTTCTCGAGTTATGACGGGGACCTCAGGGACCCGCCATGGTGGCCTCAGGAAAGGCCAGTTCCCATGCGAGATGCTAGGGGGCCTCTCAGGATTCCTCTCCCGTCGATACCGGGGCCAAAAACCTTGTGTGAAGTCAGGGCCGGAACCGGGGATTCCTCTCAGGGGCTGACATGGATCTTTGGGTACTTCTGGAGTCTCCCCAGGGGAGTGAGGCCTCGTCTCGAGTGGGGGCATGCACGTGCGCTTTCCTTCCAGTCTGTAGCAGCAATGTCACGCTTCTCGTCGCGTGGATCAAAGGATCTGTGGTTTTCCCTCTAGGCTTTCCCTCGAGGCTTTCCCACAGGGTTGTCCCACGTGCCGCCGTGGTGTGAGTCGATCCTCGGCGTGAAAGATTAGCCAGTGCAGGGCAAAGAGGTTCCTCTGGAATGGACTGAGACATCTGGGGGACTCTTGGAATGGTGGTCCGACCATGGAGTTCTTCTCGCCTTTCCTGTTGAGAGTGCCTCCTCTTGAGATGCGACGGAAATGCCGGGTATTCTTTCCCGTTAAAAGCAGGGAAAGGATCCCTCATCTCGAGCTACGAGGGGAAACGGGGCTCCTCTGGATGTGGGCGGGACCATCGTGCTTCCTCTCGAGTGGAGACGGGTATGGCGGTGAACTTCTTGAGTAGCAGCAAGGGTGTGAAAGACCCTTTCGAAGTTCCAGAGGTTACGTGTCATTAGTCTCCAGACGCCTCATCGGAAATAGGCCTCATCTCGGCTGGAAGGGAGAACTTCCTGGATTTTCTCGAGTTGCGGCAGGTGTTCTCGAGTTACGACGGGGACCACAGGGAACCGCCCTGGTGGCCTCAGGAAAAGCCAGTCCCCATGCGAGTTGCTAGGGGGCCTCTCAGGATTCCTCTCCTGTCGATACCGGGGCCAAAAACCTTGTTTGGAGTCAGGGCCGGAACCGAGGATTCCTCTCAGGGGCTGACATGGATCTTTGGGAACTTCTGGAGTCTCCCCACTGGAGTCAGGCCTCGTTGCAAGTGGGGGCATGCACGAGCGCTTTTCTTCCAGGCTGTAGCAGCAATGTCACACTTACCTTCGCGTGGATCAAAGGATCTGTGGTTTTCCCTCGAGGCTTTCCCTCGAGGCTTTCCCACAGGGCTGTCCCACGTGCCACCGTGGTGTGAGTCGATCCTCGGCGTGAAAGATGAGCCAGTGCAGGGCAAAGAGGTTCCTCTGGAATGGACTGAGACATCTGGGGGACTCTTGGAATGGTGGTACGACCATGGAGATCCTCTCGCCTTTCCTGTTGAGAGTGCCTCCTCTTGAGATGCGACGGGAACGCCGGGAATTCTTTCCCGTTGAAAGCAGGGAAAGGATCCCTCATCTCGAGCTACGAGGGGGAAACGGGGCTCCTCTGGATGTGGGCGGGACCATCGTGCTTCCTCTCGAGTGGAGACGGGTATGGCGGTGAACTTCTTGAGTAGCAGCAAGGGTGTGAAAGACCCTTTCGAAGTTCCAGAGGTTAGGTGTCATTAGTCTCCAGACGCCTCATTGGAAATAGGCCTCATCTGACCTGGAAGGGAGAACTTCCTGGATTTTCTCGAGTTGCGGCAGGTGTTCTCGAGTTACGACGGGGACCTCAGGGACCCGCCCTGGTGGCCTCAGGAGAGGCCAGTCCCCATGCGAGTTGCTAGGGGGCCTCTCGGGATTCCTCTCCCGTAGATACCGGGGCCAAAAACCTTGTGTGGAGTCAGGGCCGGAAACGAGGTTTCCTCTCAGGGGTGACATGGATCTTTGGGTACTTCTGGAGTCTCCCCACTGGAGTCAGGCCTCGTCTCGAGTGGGGGAATGCACGTGCGCTTTCCTTCCAGGCTGTAGCAGCAATGTCACGCTTCCCGTCGCGTGGATCAAAGGATCTGTGGTTTTCCCTCGAGGCTTTCCCTCGAGGCTTTGCCACAGGGCTGTCCCACGTGCCACAGTGGTGTGAGTCGATCCTCGGCGTGAAAGATGAGCCAGTGCAGGGCAACGAGGTTCCTCTGGAATGGACTGAGACATCTGGGGGACTCTTGGAATGGTGGTACGACCATGGAGTTCCTCTCGCCTTTCCTGTTGAGAGTGCCTCCTCTTGAGATGCGACGGGAACGCCGGGAATTCTTTCCCGTTGAAAGCAGGGAAAGGATCCCTCATCTCGAGCTACGAGGGGGAAACGGGGCTCCTCTGGATGTGGGCGGGACCATCGTGCTTCCTCTCGAGTGGAGACGGGTATGGCGGTGAACTTCTTGAGTAGCAGCAAGGGTGTGAAAGACCCTTTCGAAGTTCCAGAGGTTAGGTGTCATTAGTCTCCAGACGCCTCATCGGAAATAGGCCTCATCTCGGCTGGAAGGGAGAACTTCCTGGATTTTCTCGAGTTGCGGCAGGTGTTCTCGAGTTACGACGGGGACCTCAGGGACCCGCCATGGTGGCCTCAGGAAAGGCCAGTCCCCATGCGAGTTGCTAGGGGGCCCCTCAGGATTCCTCTCCCGTCGATACCGGGGCCAAAAACTTTGTGTGGAGTCAGGGCCGGAAACGAGGTTTCCTCTCAGGGGTGACATGGATCTTTGGGTACTTCTGGAGTCTCCCTAGGGGAGTCAGGACTCGTCTCGAGTGGGGGCATGCACGTGTGCTTTACTTCCAGGCTGTAGCAGCAATGTCACGCTTCCCGTCGCGTGGATCAAAGGATCTGTGGTTTTCCCTCGAGGCTTTCCCTCGAGGCTTTCCCACAGGGCTGTCCCACGTGCCACCGTGGTGTGAGTCGATCCTCGGCGTGAAAGATGAGCCAGTACAGGGCAAAGATCTTCCTCTCGAATGGACTGAGACATCTGGGGGACTCTTGGAATGGTGGTACGACCATGGAGTTCCTCTCGCCTTTCCTGTTGAGAGTGCCTCCTCTTGAGATACGACGGGAACGCCGGGAATTCTTTCCCGTTGAAAGCAGGGAAAGGATCCCTCATCTCGAGCTACGAGGGGGAAACGGGGCTCCTCTGGATGTGGGCGGGACCATCGTGCTTCCTCTCGAGTGGAGACGGGTATGGCGGTGAACTTCTTGAGTAGCAGCAAGGGTGTGAAAGACCCTTTCGAAGTTCCAGAGGTTAGGTGTCATTAGTCTCCAGACGCCTCATCGGAAATAGGCCTCATCTCGGCTGGAAGGGAGAACTTCCTGGATTTTCTCGAGTTGCGGCAGGTGTTCTGGAGTTACGACGGGGACCTCAGGGACCCGCCATGGTGGCCTCAGGAAAGGCCAGTCCCCATGCGAGTTGCTAGGGGGCCTCTCGGGATTCCTCTCCCGTCGATACCGGGGCCAAAAACCTTGTGTGGAGTCAGGGCCGGAAACGAGGTTTCCTCTGAGGGGTGACATGGAACTTTGGGTACTTCTGGAGTCTCCCTAGGGGAGTCAGGACTCGTCTCGAGTGGGGGCATGCACGTGCGCTTTACTTCCAGGCTGTAGCAGCAATGTCACGCTTCCCGTCGCGTGGATCAAAGGATCTGTGGTTTTCCCTCGAGGCTTTCCGTCGAGGCTTTCCCACAGGGCTGTCCCACGTGCCACCGTGGTGTGAGTCGATCCTCGGCGTGAAAGATGAGCCAGTGCAGGGCAAAGAGCTTCCTCTCGAATGGACTGAGACATCTGGGGGACTCTTGGAATGGTGGTACGACCATGGACTTCCTCTCGCCTTTCCTGTTGAGAGTGCCTCCTCTTGAGATGCGACGGGAACGCCGGGAATTCTTTCCCGTTGAAAGCAGGGAAAGGATCCCTCATCTCGAGCTACGAGGGGGAAACGGGGCTCCTCTGGATGTGGGCGGGACCATCGTGCTTCCTCTCGAGTGGAGACGGGTATGGCGGTGAACTTCTTGAGTAGCAGCAAGGGTGTGAAAGACCCTTTCAAAGTTCCAGAGGTTAGGTTTCATTAGTCTCCAGACGCCTCATCGGAAATAGGCCTCATCTCGCCTGGAAGGGAGAACTTCCTGGATTTTCTGGAGTTCCGGCAGGTGTTCTCGAGTTACGACGGGGACCTCAGGGACCCGCCCTGGTGGCCTCAGGAGAGGCCAGTCCCCATGCGAGTTGCTAGGGGGCCTCTCGGGATTCCTCTCCCGTCGATACCGGGGCCAAAAACCTTGTGTGGATCAGGGCCGGAACCGAGGATTCCTCTCAGGGGCTGACATGGATCTTTGGGTACTTCTGGAGTCTCCCCAGGGGAGTCAGGCCTCGTCTCGAGTGGGGGCATGCACGTGCGCTTTCCTTCCAGGCTGTAGCAGCAATGTCACGCTTCCCATGGCGTGGATCAAAGGATCTGTGGTTTTCCCTCGAGGCTTTCCCTCGAGGCTTTCCCACAGGGCTGTCCCACGTGCCACCGTGGTGTGAGTCGATCCTCGGCGTGAAAGATGAGCCAGTGCAGGGCAAAGAGGTTCCTCTGGAATGGACTGAGACATCTGGGGGACTCTTGGAATGGTGGTACGACCATGGAGTTCCTCTCGCCTTTCCTGTTGAGAGTGCCTATTCTTGAGATGCGACGGGAACGCCGGGAATTCTTTCCCGTTGAAAGCAGGGAAAGGATCCCTCATCTCGAGCTACGAGGGGGAAACGGGGCTCCTCTGGATGTGGGCGGGACCATCGTGCTTCCTCTCGAGTGGAGACGGGTATGGCGGTGAACTTCTTGAGTTGCAGCAAGGGTGTGAAAGACCCTTTCGAAGTTCCAGAGGTTAGGTGTCATTAGTCTCCAGACGCCTCATCGGAAATAGGCCTCATCTCGCCTGGAAGGGAGAACTTCCTGGATTTTCTCGAGTTGCGGCAGGTGTTCTGGAGTTACGACGGGGACCTCAGGGACCCGCCCTGGTGGCCTCAGGAGAGGCCAGTCCCCATGCGAGTTGCTAGGGGGCCTCTCGGGATTCCTCTCCCGTCGATACCGGGGCCAAAAACCTTGTGTGGAGTCAGGGCCGGAAACGAGGATTCCTCTCAGGGGCTGACATGGATCTTTGGGTACTTCTGGAGTCTCCCCAGGGGAGTCAGGCCTCGTCTCGAGTGGGGGCATGCACGTGCGCTTTCCTTCCAGGCTGTAGCAGCAATGTCACGCTTCCCGTCGCGTGGATCAAAGGATCTGTGGTTTTCCCTCGAGGCTTTCCCTCGAGGCTTTCCCACAGGGCTGTCCCACGTTCCACCGTGGTGTGAGTCGATCCTCGGCGTCAAAGATGAGCAAGTGCAGGGCAAAGAGGTTCCTCTGGAATGGACTGAGACATCTGGGGGACTCTTGGAATGGTGGTACGACCATGGAGATCCTCTCGCCTTTCCTGTTGAGAGTGCCTCCTCTTGAGATGCGACGGGAACGCCGGGAATTCTTTCCCGTTGAAAGCAGGGAAAGGATCCCTCATCTCGAGCTACGAGGGGGAAACGGGGCTCCTCTGGATGTGGGCGGGACCATCGTGCTTCCTCTCGAGTGGAGACGGGTATGGCAGTGAACTTCTTGAGTAGCAGCAAGGGTGTGAAAGACCCTTTCGAAGTTCCAGAGGTTAGGTGTCATTAGTCTCCAGACGCCTCATTGGAAATAGGCCTCATCTGGCCTGGAAGGGAGAACTTCCTGGATTTTCTCGAGTTGCGGCAGGTGTTCTCGAGTTACGACGGGGACCTCAGGGACCCGCCCTGGTGGCCTCAGGAGAGGCCAGTCCCCATGCGAGTTGCTAGGGGGCCTCTCGGGATTCCTCTCCCGTCGATACCGGGGCCAAGAACCTTGTGTGAAGTCAGGGCCCGAACCGAGGATTCCTCTCAGGGGCTGACATGGATCTTTGGGTACTTCTGGAGTCTCCCCACTGGAGTCAGGCCTCGTCTCGAGTGGGGGCATGCACGTGCGCTTTCCTTCCAGGCTGTAGCAGCAATGTCACGCTTCCCGTCGCGTGGATCAAAGGATCTGTGGTTTTCCCTCGAGGCTTTCCCTCGAGGCATTGCCACAGGGCTGTCCCACGTGCCACCGTGGTGTGAGTTGATCCTCGGCGTGAAAGATGAGCCAGTGCAGGGCAACGAGGTTCCTCTGGAATGGACTGAGACATCTGGGGGACTCTTGGAATGGTGGTACGACCATGGAGTTCCTCTCGCCTTTCCTGTTGAGAGTGCCTCCTCTTGAGATGCGACGGGAACGCCGGGAATTCTTTCCCGTTGAAAGCAGGGAAAGGATCCCTCATCTCGAGCTACGAGGGGGAAACGGGGCTCCTCTGGATGTGGGCGGGACCATCGTGCTTCCTCTCGAGTGGAGACGGGTATGGCGGTGAACTTCTTGAGTAGCAGCAAGGGTGTGAAAGACCCTTTCGAAGTTCCAGAGGTTAGGTGTCATTAGTCTCCAGACGCCTCATCGGAAATAGGCCTCATCTCGGCTGGAAGGGAGAACTTCCTGGATTTTCTCGAGTTGCGGCAGGTGTTCTCGAGTTACGACGGGGACCTCAGGGACCCGCCATGGTGGCCTCAGGAAAGGCCAGTCCCCATGCGAGTTGCTAGGGGGCCTCTCAGGATTCCTCTCCCGTCGATACCGGGGCCAAAAACCTTGTGTGGAGTCAGGGCCGGAAACGAGGTTTCCTCTCAGGGGTGACATGGATCTTTGGGTACTTCTGGAGTCTCCCTAGGGGAGTCAGGACTCGTCTCGAGTGGGGGCATGCACGTGCGCTTTACTTCCAGGCTGTAGCAGCAATGTCACGCTTCCCGTCGCGTGGATCAAAGGATCTGTGGTTTTCCCTCGAGGCTTTCCCTCGAGGCTTTCCCACAGGGCTGTCCCACGTGCCACCGTGGTGTGAGTCGATCCTCGGCATGAAAGATGAGCCAGTACAGGGCAAAGATCTTCCTCTCGAATGGACTGAGACATCTGGGGGACTCTTGGAATGTTGGTACGGCCATGGAGTTCCTCTCGCCTTTCCTGTTGAGAGTGCCTCCTCTTGAGATACGACGGGAACGCCGGGAATTCTTTCCCATTGAAAGCAGGGAAAGGATCCCTCATCTCGAGCTACGTGGGGGAAACGGGGCTCCTCTGGATGTGGGCGGGACCATCGTGCTTCCTCTCGAGTGGAGACGGGTATGGCGGTGAACTTCTTGAGTAGCAGCAAGGGTGTGAAAGACGCTTTCGAAGTTCCAGAGGTTAGGTGTCATTAGTCTCCAGACGCCTCATCGGAAATAGGCCTCATCTCGGCTGGAAGGGAGAACTTCCTGGATTTTCTCGAGTTGCGGCAGGTGTTCTGGAGTTCCGACGGGGACCTCAGGGACCCGCCATGGTGGCCTCAGGAAAGGCCAGTCCCCATGCGAGTTGATAGGGGGCCTCTCAGGATTCCTCTCCCGTCGATACCGGGGCCAAAAACATTGTGTGGAGTCAGGGCCGGAAACGAGGTTTCCTCTGAGGGGTGACATGGAACTTTGGGTACTTCTGGAGTCTCCCTAGGGGAGTCAGGACTCGTCTCGAGTGGGGGCATGCACGTGCGCTTTACTTCCAGGCTGTAGCAGCAATGTCACGCTTCCCGTGGCCTGGATCAAAGGATCTGTGGTTTTCCCTCGAGGCTTTCCCTCGAGGCTTTCCCACAGGGCTGTCCCACGTGCCACCGTGGTGTGAGTCGATGCTAGGAGTGAAAGATGAGCCAGTGTAGGGCAAAGAGGTTCCTCTGGAATGGACTGAGACATCTGGGGGACTCTTGGAATGGTGGTACGACCATGGAGTTCCTCTCGCCTTTCCTGTTGAGAGTGCCTCCTCTTGAGATGCGACGGGAACGCCGGGAATTCTTTCCCGTTGAAAGCAGGGAAATGATCCCTCATCTTGAGCTACGAGGGGGAAACGGGGCTCCTCTGGATGTGGGCGGGACCATCGTGCTTCCTGTCGAGTGGAGACGGGTATGGCGGTGAACTTCTTGAGTTGCAGCAAGGGTGTGAAAGACCCTTTCGAAGTTCCAGAGGTTAGGTGTCATTAGTCTCCAGACGCCTCATCGGAAATAGGCCTCATCTCGCCTGGAAGGGAGAACTTCCTGGATTTTCTCGAGTTGCGGCAGGTGTTCTGGAGTTACGACGGGGACCTCAGGGACCCGCCCTGGTGACCTCAGGAGAGGCCAGTCCCCATGCGAGTTGCTAGGGGGCCTCTCGGGATTCCTCTCCCGTCGATACCGGGGCCAAAAACCTTGTGTGGAGTCAGGGCCGGAACCGAGGATTCCTCTCAGGGGCTGACATGGATCTTTGGGTACTTCTGGAGTCTCCCCAGGGGAGTCAGGCCTCGTCTCGAGTGGGGGCATGCACGTGCGCTTTCCTTCCAGGCTGTAGCAGCAATGTCACGTTTCCCGTGGCCTGGATCAAAGGATCTGTGGTTTTCCCTCGAGGCTTTCACTCGAGGCTTTCCCACAGGGCTGTCCCACGTGCCACCCTGGTGTGAGTCGATCCTCGGCGTGAAAGATGAGCCAATGCAGGGCAAAGAGGTTCCTCAGGAATGGACTGAGACATCTGGGGGACTCTTGGAATGGTGGTACGACCATGGAGTTCCTCTCGCCTTTCCTGTTGAGAGTGCCTCCTCTTGAGATGCGACGGGAACGCCGGGAATTCTTTCCCGTTGAAAGCAGGGAAAGGATCCCTCATCTCGAGCTACGAGGGGGAAACGGGGCTCCTCTGGATGTGGGCGGGACCATCGTGCTTCCTCTCGAGTGGAGACGGGTATGGCGGTGAACTTCTTGAGTAGCAGCAAGGGTGTGAAAGACCCTTTCGAAGTTCCAGAGGTTAGGTGTCATTAGTCTCCAGACGCCTCATCGGAAATAGGCCTCATCTCGGCTGGAAGGGAGAACTTCCTGGATTTTCTCGAGTTGCGGCAGGTGTTCTCGAGTTACGACGGGGACCTCAGGGACCCGCCATGGTGGCCTCAGGAAAGGCCAGTCCCCATGCGAGTTGCTAGGGGGCCCCTCAGGATTCCTCTCCCGTCGATACCGGGGCCAAAAACCTTGTGTGGAGTCAGGGCCGGAAACGAGGTTTCCTCTCAGGGGTGACATGGATCTTTGGGTACTTCTGGAGTCTCCCTAGGGGAGTCAGGACTCGTCTCGAGTGGGGGCATGCACGTGCGCTTTCCTTCCAGGCTGTAGCAGCAATGTCACGCTTCCCGTCGCGTGGATCAAAGGATCTGTGGTTTTCCCTCGAGGCTTTCCCTCGAGGCTTTCCCACAGGGCTGTCCCACGTGCCACCGTGGTGTGAGTCGATCCTCGGCGTGAAAGATGAGCCAGTACAGGGCAAAGATCTTCCTCTCGAATGGACTGAGACATCTGGGGGACTCTTGGAATGGTGGTACGACCATGGAGTTCCTCTCGCCTTTCCTGTTGAGAGTGCCTCCTCTTGAGATACGACGGGAACGCCGGGAATTCTTTCCCGTTGAAAGCAGGGAAAGGATCCCTCATCTCGAGCTACGAGGGGGAAACGGGGCTCCTCTGGATGTGGGCGGGACCATCGTGCTTCCTCTCGAGTGGAGACGGGTATGGCGGTGAACTTCTTGAGTAGCAGCAAGGGTGTGAAAGACCCTTTCGAAGTTCCAGAGGTTAGGTGTCATTAGTCTCCAGACGCCTCATCGGAAATATGCCTCATCTCGGCTGGAAGGGAGAACTTCCTGGATTTTCTCGAGTTGCGGCAGGTGTTCTGGAGTTCCGACGGGGACCTCAGGGACCCGCCATGGTGGCCTCAGGAAAGGCCAGTCCCCATGCGAGTTGATAGGGGGCCTCTCAGGATTCCTCTCCCGTCGATACCGGGGCCAAAAACCTTGTGTGGAGTCAGGGCCGGAAACGAGGTTTCCTCTGAGGGGTGACATGGAACTTTGGGTACTTCTGGAGTCTCCCTAGGGGAGTCAGGACTCGTCTCGAGTGGGGGCATGCACGTGCGCTTTACTTCCAGGCTGTAGCAGCAATGTCACGCTTCCCGTCGCGTGGATCAAAGGATCTGTGGTTTTCCCTCGAGGCTTTCCGTCGAGGCTTTCCCACAGGGCTGTCCCACGTGCCACCGTGGTGTGAGTCGATCCTCGGCGTGAAAGATGAGCCAGTGCAGGGCAAAGAGCTTCCTCTCGAATGGACTGAGACATCTGGGGGACTCTTGGAATGGTGGTACGACCATGGATTTCCTCTCGCCTTTCCTGTTGAGAGTGCCTCCTCTTGAGATGCGACGGGAACGCCGGGAATTCTTTCCCGTTGAAAGCAGGGAAAGGATCCCTCATCTCGAGCTACGAGGGGGAAACGGGGCTCCTCTGGATGTGGGCGGGACCATCGTGCTTCCTCTCGAGTGGAGACGGGTATGGCGGTGAACTTCTTGAGTAGCAGCAAGGGTGTGAAAGACCCTTTCAAAGTTCCAGAGGTTAGGTTTCATTAGTCTCCAGACGCCTCATCGGAAATAGGCCTCATCTCGCCTGGAAGGGAGAACTTCATGGATTTTCTGGAGTTCCGGCAGGTGTTCTCGAGTTACGACGGGGACCTCAGGGACCCGCCCTGGTGGCCTCAGGAGAGGCCAGTCCCCATGCGAGTTGCTAGGGGGCCTCTCGGGATTCCTCTCCCGTCGATACCGGGGCCAAAAACCTTGTGTGGATCAGGGCCGGAACCGAGGATTCCTCTCAGGGGCTGACATGGATCTTTGGGTACTTCTGGAGTCTCCCCAGGGGAGTCAGGCCTCGTCTCGAGTGGGGGCATGCACGTGCGCTTTCCTTCCAGGCTGTAGCAGCAATGTCACGCTTCCCATGGCGTGGATCAAAGGATCTGTGGTTTTCCCTCGAGGCTTTCCCTCGAGGCTTTCCCACAGGGCTGTCCCACGTGCCACCGTGGTGTGAGTCGATCCTCGGCGTGAAAGATGAGCCAGTGCAGGGCAAAGAGGTTCCTCTGGAATGGACTGAGACATCTGGGGGACTCTTGGAATGGTGGTACGACCATGGAGTTCCTCTCGCCTTTCCTGTTGAGAGTGCCTATTCTTGAGATGCGACGGGAACGCCGGGAATTCTTTCCCGTTGAAAGCAGGGAAAGGATCCCTCATCTCGAGCTACGAGGGGGAAACGGGGCTCCTCTGGATGTGGGCGGGACCATCGTGCTTCCTCTCGAGTGGAGACGGGTATGGCGGTGAACTTCTTGAGTTGCAGCAAGGGTGTGAAAGACCCTTTCGAAGTTCCAGAGGTTAGGTGTCATTAGTCTCCAGACGCCTCATCGGAAATAGGCCTCATCTCGCCTGGAAGGGAGAACTTCCTGGATTTTCTCGAGTTGCGGCAGGTGTTCTGGAGTTACGACGGGGACCTCAGGGACCCGCCCTGGTGGCCTCAGGAGAGGCCAGTCCCCATGCGAGTTGCTAGGGGGCCTCTCGGGATTCCTCTCCCGTCGATACCGGGGCCAAAAACCTTGTGTGGAGTCAGGGCCGGAAACAAGGATTCCTCTCAGGGGCTGACATGGATCTTTGGGTACTTCTGGAGTCTCCCCAGGGGAGTCAGGCCTCGTCTCGAGTGGGGGCATGCACGTGCGCTTTCCTTCCAGGCTGTAGCAGCAATGTCACGCTTCCCGTCGCGTGGATCAAAGGATCTGTGGTTTTCCCTCGAGGCTTTCCCTCGAGGCTTTCCCACAGGGCTGTCCCACGTTCCACCGTGGTGTGAGTCGATCCTCGGCGTCAAAGATGAGCAAGTGCAGGGCAAAGAGGTTCCTCTGGAATGGACTGAGACATCTGGGGGACTCTTGGAATGGTGGTACGACCATGGAGATCCTCTCGCCTTTCCTGTTGAGAGTGCCTCCTCTTGAGATGCGACGGGAACGCCGGGAATTCTTTCCCGTTGAAAGCAGGGAAAGGATCCCTCATCTCGAGCTACGAGGGGGAAACGGGGCTCCTCTGGATGTGGGCGGGACCATCGTGCTTCCTCTCGAGTGGAGACGGGTATGGCAGTGAACTTCTTGAGTAGCAGCAAGGGTGTGAAAGACCCTTTCGAAGTTCCAGAGGTTAGGTGTCATTAGTCTCCAGACGCCTCATTGGAAATAGGCCTCATCTGGCCTGGAAGGGAGAACTTCCTGGATTTTCTCGAGTTGCGGCAGGTGTTCTCGAGTTACGACGGGGACCTCAGGGACCCGCCCTGGTGGCCTCAGGAGAGGCCAGTCCCCATGCGAGTTGCTAGGGGGCCTCTCGGGATTCCTCTCCCGTCGATACCGGGGCCAAGAACCTTGTGTGAAGTCAGGGCCCGAACCGAGGATTCCTCTCAGGGGCTGACATGGATCTTTGGGTACTTCTGGAGTCTCCCCACTGGAGTCAGGCCTCGTCTCGAGTGGGGGCATGCACGTGCGCTTTCCTTCCAGGCTGTAGCAGCAATGTCACGCTTCCCGTCGCGTGGATCAAAGGATCTGTGGTTTTCCCTCGAGGCTTTCCCTCGAGGCATTGCCACAGGGCTGTCCCACGTGCCACCGTGGTGTGAGTCGATCCTCGGCGTGAAAGATGAGCCAGTGCAGGGCAACGAGGTTCCTCTGGAATGGACTGAGACATCTGGGGGACTCTTGGAATGGTGGTACGACCATGGAGTTCCTCTCGCCTTTCCTGTTGAGAGTGCCTCCTCTTGAGATGCGACGGGAACGCCGGGAATTCTTTCCCGTTGAAAGCAGGGAAAGGATCCCTCATCTCGAGCTACGAGGGGGAAACGGGGCTCCTCTGGATGTGGGCGGGACCATCGTGCTTCCTCTCGAGTGGAGACGGGTATGGCGGTGAACTTCTTGAGTAGCAGCAAGGGTGTGAAAGACCCTTTCGAAGTTCCAGAGGTTAGGTGTCATTAGTCTCCAGACGCCTCATCGGAAATAGGCCTCATCTCGGCTGGAAGGGAGAACTTCCTGGATTTTCTCGAGTTGCGGCAGGTGTTCTCGAGTTACGACGGGGACCTCAGGGACCCGCCATGGTGGCCTCAGGAAAGGCCAGTCCCCATGCGAGTTGCTAGGGGGCCTCTCAGGATTCCTCTCCCGTCGATACCGGGGCCAAAAACCTTGTGTGGAGTCAGGGCCGGAAACGAGGTTTCCTCTCAGGGGTGACATGGATCTTTGGGTACTTCTGGAGTCTCCCTAGGGGAGTCAGGACTCGTCTCGAGTGGGGGCATGCACGTGCGCTTTACTTCCAGGCTGTAGCAGCAATGTCACGCTTCCCGTCGCGTGGATCAAAGGATCTGTGGTTTTCCCTCGAGGCTTTCCCTCGAGGCTTTCCCACAGGGCTGTCCCACGTGCCACCGTGGTGTGAGTCGATCCTCGGCGTGAAAGATGAGCCAGTACAGGGCAAAGATCTTCCTCTCGAATGGACTGAGACATCTGGGGGACTCTTGGAATGGTGGTACGACCATGGAGTTCCTCTCGCCTTTCCTGTTGAGAGTGCCTCCTCTTGAGATACGACGGGAACGCCGGGAATTCTTTCCCGTTGAAAGCAGGGAAAGGATCCCTCATCTCGAGCTACGTGGGGGAAACGGGGCTCCTCTGGATGTGGGCGGGACCATCGTGCTTCCTCTCGAGTGGAGACGGGTATGGCGGTGAACTTCTTGAGTAGCAGCAAGGGTGTGAAAGACCCTTTCGAAGTTCCAGAGGTTAGGTGTCATTAGTCTCCAGACGCCTCATCGGAAATAGGCCTCATCTCGGCTGGAAGGGAGAACTTCCTGGATTTTCTCGAGTTGCGGCAGGTGTTCTGGAGTTCCGACGGGGACCTCAGGGACCCGCCATGGTGGCCTCAGGAAAGGCCAGTCCCCATGCGAGTTGATAGGGGGCCTCTCAGGATTCCTCTCCCGTCGATACCGGGGCCAAAAACATTGTGTGGAGTCAGGGCCGGAAACGAGGTTTCCTCTGAGGGGTGACATGGAACTTTGGGTACTTCTGGAGTCTCCCTAGGGGAGTCAGGACTCGTCTCGAGTGGGGGCATGCACGTGCGCTTTACTTCCAGGCTGTAGCAGCAATGTCACGCTTCCCGTGGCCTGGATCAAAGGATCTGTGGTTTTCCCTCGAGGCTTTCCCTCGAGGCTTTCCCACAGGGCTGTCCCACGTGCCACCGTGGTGTGAGTCGATGCTAGGAGTGAAAGATGAGCCAGTGTAGGGCAAAGAGGTTCCTCTGGAATGGACTGAGACATCTGGGGGACTCTTGGAATGGTGGTACGACCATGGAGTTCCTCTCGCCTTTCCTGTTGAGAGTGCCTCCTCTTGGGATGCGACGGGAACGCCGGGAATTCTTTCCCGTTGAAAGCAGGGAAATGATCCCTCATCTTGAGCTACGAGGGGGAAACGGGGCTCCTCTGGATGTGGGCGGGACCATCGTGCTTCCTGTCGAGTGGAGACGGGTATGGCGGTGAACTTCTTGAGTTGCAGCAAGGGTGTGAAAGACCCTTTCGAAGTTCCAGAGGTTAGGTGTCATTAGTCTCCAGACGCCTCATCGGAAATAGGCCTCATCTCGCCTGGAAGGGAGAACTTCCTGGATTTTCTCGAGTTGCGGCAGGTGTTCTGGAGTTACGACGGGGACCTCAGGGACCCGCCCTGGTGACCTCAGGAGAGGCCAGTCCCCATGCGAGTTGCTAGGGGGCCTCTCGGGATTCCTCTCCCGTCGATACCGGGGCCAAAAACCTTGTGTGGAGTCAGGGCCGGAACCGAGGATTCCTCTCAGGGGCTGACATGGATCTTTGGGTACTTCTGGAGTCTCCCCAGGGGAGTCAGGCCTCGTCTCGAGTGGGGGCATGCACGTGCGCTTTCCTTCCAGGCTGTAGCAGCAATGTCACGTTTCCCGTGGCCTGGATCAAAGGATCTGTGGTTTTCCCTCGAGGCTTTCACTCGAGGCTTTCCCACAGGGCTGTCCCACGTGCCACCCTGGTGTGAGTCGATCCTCGGCGTGAAAGATGAGCCAATGCAGGGCAAAGAGGTTCCTCAGGAATGGACTGAGACATCCGGGGGACTCTTGGAATGGTGGTACGACCATGGAGTTCCTCTCGCCTTTCCTGTTGAGAGTGCCTCCTCTTGAGATGCGACGGGAACGCCGGGAATTCTTTCCCGTTGAAAGCAGGGAAAGGATCCCTCATCTCGAGCTACGAGGGGGAAACGGGGCTCCTCTGGATGTGGGCGGGACTATCGTGCTTCCTCTCGAGTGGACACGGGTATGGCTGTGAACTTCTTGAGTTGCAGCAAGGGTGTGAAAGACCCTTTCGAAGTTCCAGAGGTTAGGTGTCATTAGTCTCCAGACGCCTCATCGGAAATAGGCCTCATCTCGCCTGGAAGGGAGAACTTCCTGGATTTTCTCGAGTTGCGGCAGGTGTTCTCGAGTTACGACGGGGACCTCAGGGACCCGCCCTGGTGGCCTCAGGAGAGGCCAGTCCCCATGCGAGTTGCTAGGGGGCCTCTCGGGATTCCCCTCCCGTCGATACCGGGGCCAAAAACCTTGTGTGGAGTCAGGGCCGGAAACGAGGATTCCTCTCAGGGGCTGACATGGATCTTTGGGTACTTCTGGAGTCTCCCCAGGGGAGTCAGGCCTCGTCTCGAGTGGGGGCATGCACGTGCGCTTTCCTTCCAGGCTGTAGCAGCAATGTCACGCTTCCCGTGGCCTGGATCAAAGGATCTGTGGTTTTCCCTCGAGGCTTTCCCTCGAGGCTTTCCCACAGGGCTGTCCCACGTGCCACCGTGGTGTGAGTCGATCCTCGGCGTGAAAGATGAGCCAGTGCAGGGCAAAGAGGTTGCTCTGGAATGGACTGAGACATCTGGGGGACTCTTTAAATGATGGTACGACCATGGAGTTCCTCTCGCCTTTCCTGTTGAGAGTGCCTCCTCTTGAGATGCGACGGGAACGCCGGGAATTCTTTCCCGTTGAAAGCAGGGAAAGGATCCCTCATCTCGAGCTACGAGGGGGAAACGGGGCTCCTCTGGATGTGGGCGGGACCATCGTGCTTCCTCTCGAGTGGAGATGGGTATGGCGGTGAACTTCTTGAGTTGCAGCAAGGGTGTGAAAGACCCTTTCGAAGTTCCAGAGGTTAGGTGTCATTAGTCTCCAGACGCCTCATCGGAAATAGGCCTCATCTCGCCTGGAAGGGAGAACTTACTGGATTTTCTCGAGTTGCGGCAGGTGTTCTCGAGTTACGACGGGGACCTCAGGGACCCGCCCTGGTGGCCTCAGGAGAGGCCAGTCCCCATGCGAGTTGCTAGGGGGCCTCTCGGGATTCCTCTCCCGTCGATACCGGGGCCAAAAACCTTGTGTGGATCAGGGCCGGAACCGAGGATTCCTCTCAGGGGCTGACATGGATCTTTGGGTACTTCTGGAGTCTCCCCAGGGGAGTCAGGCCTCGTCTCGAGTGGGGGCATGCACGTGCGCTTTCCTTCCAGGCTGTAGCAGCAATGTCACGCTTCCCATGGCGTGGATCAAAGGATCTGTGGTTTTCCCTCGAGGCTTTCCCTCGAGGCTTTCCCACAGGGCTGTCCCACGTGCCACCGTGGTGTGAGTCGATCCTCGGCGTGAAAGATGAGCCAGTGCAGGGCAAAGAGGTTCCTCTGGAATGGACTGAGACATCTGGGGGACTCTTGGAATGGTGGTACGACCATGGAGTTCCTCTCGCCTTTCCTGTTGAGAGTGCCTATTCTTGAGATGCGACGGGAACGCCGGGAATTCTTTCCCGTTGAAAGCAGGGAAAGGATCCCTCATCTCGAGCTACGAGGGGGAAACGGGGCTCCTCTGGATGTGGGCGGGACCATCGTGCTTCCTCTCGAGTGGAGACGGGTATGGCGGTGAACTTCTTGAGTTGCAGCAAGGGTGTGAAAGACCCTTTCGAAGTTCCAGAGGTTAGGTGTCATTAGTCTCCAGACGCCTCATCGGAAATAGGCCTCATCTCGCCTGGAAGGGAGAACTTCCTGGATTTTCTCGAGTTGCGGCAGGTGTTCTGGAGTTACGACGGGGACCTCAGGGACCCGCCCTGGTGGCCTCAGGAGAGGCCAGTCCCCATGCGAGTTGCTAGGGGGCCTCTCGGGATTCCTCTCCCGTCGATACCGGGGCCAAAAACCTTGTGTGGAGTCAGGGCCGGAAACAAGGATTCCTCTCAGGGGCTGACATGGATCTTTGGGTACTTCTGGAGTCTCCCCAGGGGAGTCAGGCCTCGTCTCGAGTGGGGGCATGCACGTGCGCTTTCCTTCCAGGCTGTAGCAGCAATGTCACGCTTCCCGTCGCGTGGATCAAAGGATCTGTGGTTTTCCCTCGAGGCTTTCCCTCGAGGCTTTCCCACAGGGCTGTCCCACGTTCCACCGTGGTGTGAGTCGATCCTCGGCGTCAAAGATGAGCAAGTGCAGGGCAAAGAGGTTCCTCTGGAATGGACTGAGACATCTGGGGGACTCTTGGAATGGTGGTACGACCATGGAGATCCTCTCGCCTTTCCTGTTGAGAGTGCCTCCTCTTGAGATGCGACGGGAACGCCGGGAATTCTTTCCCGTTGAAAGCAGGGAAAGGATCCCTCATCTCGAGCTACGAGGGGGAAACGGGGCTCCTCTGGATGTGGGCGGGACCATCGTGCTTCCTCTCGAGTGGAGACGGGTATGGCAGTGAACTTCTTGAGTAGCAGCAAGGGTGTGAAAGACCCTTTCGAAGTTCCAGAGGTTAGGTGTCATTAGTCTCCAGACGCCTCATTGGAAATAGGCCTCATCTGGCCTGGAAGGGAGAACTTCCTGGATTTTCTCGAGTTGCGGCAGGTGTTCTCGAGTTACGACGTGGACCTCAGGGACCCGCCCTGGTGGCCTCAGGAGAGGCCAGTCCCCATGCGAGTTGCTAGGGGGCCTCTCGGGATTCCTCTCCCGTCGATACCGGGGCCAAGAACCTTGTGTGAAGTCAGGGCCCGAACCGAGGATTCCTCTCAGGGGCTGACATGGATCTTTGGGTACTTCTGGAGTCTCCCCACTGGAGTCAGGCCTCGTCTCGAGTGGGGGCATGCACGTGCGCTTTCCTTCCAGGCTGTAGCAGCAATGTCACGCTTCCCGTCGCGTGGATCAAAGGATCTGTGGTTTTCCCTCGAGGCTTTCCCTCGAGGCATTGCCACAGGGCTGTCCCACGTGCCACCGTGGTGTGAGTCGATCCTCGGCGTGAAAGATGAGCCAGTGCAGGGCAACGAGGTTCCTCTGGAATGGACTGAGACATCTGGGGGACTCTTGGAATGGTGGTACGACCATGGAGTTCCTCTCGCCTTTCCTGTTGAGAGTGCCTCCTCTTGAGATGCGACGGGAACGCCGGGAATTCTTTCCCGTTGAAAGCAGGGAAAGGATCCCTCATCTCGAGCTACGAGGGGGAAACGGGGCTCCTCTGGATGTGGGCGGGACCATCGTGCTTCCTCTCGAGTGGAGACGGGTATGGCGGTGAACTTCTTGAGTAGCAGCAAGGGTGTGAAAGACCCTTTCGAAGTTCCAGAGGTTAGGTGTCATTAGTCTCCAGACGCCTCATCGGAAATAGGCCTCATCTCGGCTGGAAGGGAGAACTTCCTGGATTTTCTCGAGTTGCGGCAGGTGTTCTCGAGTTACGACGGGGACCTCAGGGACCCGCCATGGTGGCCTCAGGAAAGGCCAGTCCCCATGCGAGTTGCTAGGGGGCCTCTCAGGATTCCTCTCCCGTCGATACCGGGGCCAAAAACCTTGTGTGGAGTCAGGGCCGGAAACGAGGATTCCTCTCAGGGGTGACATGGATCTTTGGGTACTTCTGGAGTCTCCCTAGGGGAGTCAGGACTCGTCTCGAGTGGGGGCATGCACGTGCGCTTTACTTCCAGGCTGTAGCAGCAATGTCACGCTTCCCGTCGCGTGGATCAAAGGATCTGTGGTTTTCCCTCGAGGCTTTCCCTCGAGGCTTTCCCACAGGGCTGTCCCACGTGCCACCGTGGTGTGAGTCGATCCTCGGCGTGAAAGATGAGCCAGTACAGGGCAAAGATCTTCCTCTCGAATGGACTGAGACATCTGGGGGACTCTTGGAATGGTGGTACGACCATGGAGTTCCTCTCGCCTTTCCTGTTGAGAGTGCCTCCTCTTGAGATACGACGGGAACGCCGGGAATTCTTTCCCGTTGAAAGCAGGGAAAGGATCCCTCATCTCGAGCTACGTGGGGGAAACGGGGCTCCTCTGGATGTGGGCGGGACCATCGTGCTTCCTCTCGAGTGGAGACGGGTATGGCGGTGAACTTCTTGAGTAGCAGCAAGGGTGTGAAAGACCCTTTCGAAGTTCCAGAGGTTAGGTGTCATTAGTCTCCAGACGCCTCATCGGAAATAGGCCTCATCTCGGCTGGAAGGGAGAACTTCCTGGATTTTCTCGAGTTGCGGCAGGTGTTCTGGAGTTCCGACGGGGACCTCAGGGACCCGCCATGGTGGCCTCAGGAAAGGCCAGTCCCCATGCGAGTTGATAGGGGGCCTCTCAGGATTCCTCTCCCGTCGATACCGGGGCCAAAAACATTGTGTGGAGTCAGGGCCGGAAACGAGGTTTCCTCTGAGGGGTGACATGGAACTTTGGGTACTTCTGGAGTCTCCCTAGGGGAGTCAGGACTCGTCTCGAGTGGGGGCATGCACGTGCGCTTTACTTCCAGGCTGTAGCAGCAATGTCACGCTTCCCGTGGCCTGGATCAAAGGATCTGTGGTTTTCCCTCGAGGCTTTCCCTCGAGGCTTTCCCACAGGGCTGTCCCACGTGCCACCGTGGTGTGAGTCGATGCTAGGAGTGAAAGATGAGCCAGTGTAGGGCAAAGAGGTTCCTCTGGAATGGACTGAGACATCTGGGGGACTCTTGGAATGGTGGTACGACCATGGAGTTCCTCTCGCCTTTCCTGTTGAGAGTGCCTCCTCTTGGGATGCGACGGGAACGCCGGGAATTCTTTCCCGTTGAAAGCAGGGAAATGATCCCTCATCTTGAGCTACGAGGGGGAAACGGGGCTCCTCTGGATGTGGGCGGGACCATCGTGCTTCCTGTCGAGTGGAGACGGGTATGGCGGTGAACTTCTTGAGTTGCAGCAAGGGTGTGAAAGACCCTTTCGAAGTTCCAGAGGTTAGGTGTCATTAGTCTCCAGACGCCTCATCGGAAATAGGCCTCATCTCGCCTGGAAGGGAGAACTTCCTGGATTTTCTCGAGTTGCGGCAGGTGTTCTGGAGTTACGACGGGGACCTCAGGGACCCGCCCTGGTGACCTCAGGAGAGGCCAGTCCCCATGCGAGTTGCTAGGGGGCCTCTCGGGATTCCTCTCCCGTCGATACCGGGGCCAAAAACCTTGTGTGGAGTCAGGGCCGGAACCGAGGATTCCTCTCAGGGGCTGACATGGATCTTTGGGTACTTCTGGAGTCTCCCCAGGGGAGTCAGGCCTCGTCTCGAGTGGGGGCATGCACGTGCGCTTTCCTTCCAGGCTGTAGCAGCAATGTCACGTTTCCCGTGGCCTGGATCAAAGGATCTGTGGTTTTCCCTCGAGGCTTTCACTCGAGGCTTTCCCACAGGGCTGTCCCACGTGCCACCCTGGTGTGAGTCGATCCTCGGCGTGAAAGATGAGCCAATGCAGGGCAAAGAGGTTCCTCAGGAATGGACTGAGACATCCGGGGGACTCTTGGAATGGTGGTACGACCATGGAGTTCCTCTCGCCTTTCCTGTTGAGAGTGCCTCCTCTTGAGATGCGACGGGAACGCCGGGAATTCTTTCCCGTTGAAAGCAGGGAAAGGATCCCTCATCTCGAGCTACGAGGGGGAAACGGGGCTCCTCTGGATGTGGGCGGGACTATCGTGCTTCCTCTCGAGTGGACACGGGTATGGCTGTGAACTTCTTGAGTTGCAGCAAGGGTGTGAAAGACCCTTTCGAAGTTCCAGAGGTTAGGTGTCATTAGTCTCCAGACGCCTCATCGGAAATAGGCCTCATCTCGCCTGGAAGGGAGAACTTCCTGGATTTTCTCGAGTTGCGGCAGGTGTTCTCGAGTTACGACGGGGACCTCAGGGACCCGCCCTGGTGGCCTCAGGAGAGGCCAGTCCCCATGCGAGTTGCTAGGGGGCCTCTCGGGATTCCCCTCCCGTCGATACCGGGGCCAAAAACCTTGTGTGGAGTCAGGGCCGGAAACGAGGATTCCTCTCAGGGGCTGACATGGATCTTTGGGTACTTCTGGAGTCTCCCCAGGGGAGTCAGGCCTCGTCTCGAGTGGGGGCATGCACGTGCGCTTTCCTTCCAGGCTGTAGCAGCAATGTCACGCTTCCCGTGGCCTGGATCAAAGGATCTGTGGTTTTCCCTCGAGGCTTTCCCTCGAGGCTTTCCCACAGGGCTGTCCCACGTGCCACCGTGGTGTGAGTCGATCCTCGGCGTGAAAGATGAGCCAGTGCAGGGCAAAGAGGTTGCTCTGGAATGGACTGAGACATCTGGGGGACTCTTTAAATGATGGTACGACCATGGAGTTCCTCTCGCCTTTCCTGTTGAGAGTGCCTCCTCTTGAGATGCGACGGGAACGCCGGGAATTCTTTCCCGTTGAAAGCAGGGAAAGGATCCCTCATCTCGAGCTACGAGGGGGAAACGGGGCTCCTCTGGATGTGGGCGGGACCATCGTGCTTCCTCTCGAGTGGAGATGGGTATGGCGGTGAACTTCTTGAGTTGCAGCAAGGGTGTGAAAGACCCTTTCGAAGTTCCAGAGGTTAGGTGTCATTAGTCTCCAGACGCCTCATCGGAAATAGGCCTCATCTCGCCTGGAAGGGAGAACTTACTGGATTTTCTCGAGTTGCGGCAGGTGTTCTCGAGTTACGACGGGGACTTCAGGGACCCGCCCTGGTGGCCTCAGGAGAGGCCAGTCCCCATGCGAGTTGCTAGGGGGCCTCTCGGGATTCCTCTCCCGTCGATACCGGGGCCAAAAACCTTGTGTGGAGTCAGGGCCGGAACCGAGGATTCCTCTCAGGTGCTGACATGGATCTTTGGGTACTTCTGGAGTCTCCCCAGGGGAGTCAGGCCTCGTCTCGAGTGGGGGCATGCACGTGCGCTTTCCTTCCAGGCTGTAGCAGAAATGTCTCGCTTCCCGTCTCGTGGATCAAAGGATCTGTGGTTTTTCCTCGAGGCTTTCCCTCTAGGATTTCCCACAGGGCTGTCCCATGTGCCAGCGTGGTGTGAGTCGATCCTCGGAGTGAAAGATGAGCCAGTGCAGGGCAAAGAGGTTCCTCTGGAATGGACTGAGACATCTGGGGGACTCTTGGAATGGTGGTATGACCATGGAGTTCCTCTCGCCTTTCCTGTTGAGAGTGCCTCCTCTTGAGATGCGACGGGAACGCCGGGAATTCTTTCCCGTTGAAAGCAGGGAAAGGATCCCTCATCTCGAGCTACGAGGGGGAAACGGGGCTCCTCTGGATGTGGGCGGGACCATCGTGCTTCCTCTCGAGTGGAGACGGGTATGGCGGTGAACTTCTTGAGTTGCAGCAAGGGTGTGAAAGACCCTTTCGAAGTTCCAGAGGTTAGGTGTCATTAGTCTCCAGACGCCTCATCGGAAATAGGCCTCATCTCGCCTGGAAGGGAGAACTTCCTGGATTTTCTCGAGTTGCGGCAGGTGTTCTGGAGTTACGACGGGGACCTCAGGGACCCGCCCTGGTGACCTCAGGAGAGGCCAGTCCCCATGCGAGTTGCTAGGGGGCCTCTCGGGATTCCTCTCCCGTCGATACCGGGGCCAAAAACCTTGTGTGGAGTCAGGGCCGGAACCGAGGATTCCTCTCAGGGGCTGACATGGATCTTTGGGTACTTCTGGAGTCTCCCCAGGGGAGTCAGGCCTCGTCTCGAGTGGGGGCATGCACGTGCGCTTTCCTTCCAGGCTGTAGCAGCAATGTCACGTTTCCCGTGGCCTGGATCAAAGGATCTGTGGTTTTCCCTCGAGGCTTTCACTCGAGGCTTTCCCACAGGGCTGTCCCACGTGCCACCCTGGTGTGAGTCGATCCTCGGCGTGAAAGATGAGCCAATGCAGGGCAAAGAGGTTCCTCAGGAATGGACTGAGACATCTGGGGGACTCTTGGAATGGTGGTACGACCATGGAGTTCCTCTCGCCTTTCCTGTTGAGAGTGCCTCCTCTTGAGATGCGACGGGAACGCCGGGAATTCTTTCCCGTTGAAAGCAGGGAAAGGATCCCTCATCTCGAGCTACGAGGGGGAAACGGGGCTCCTCTGGATGTGGGCGGGACTATCGTGCTTCCTCTCGAGTGGACACGGGTATGGCTGTGAACTTCTTGAGTTGCAGCAAGGGTGTGAAAGACCCTTTCGAAGTTCCAGAGGTTAGGTGTCATTAGTCTCCAGACGCCTCATCGGAAATAGGCCTCATCTCGCCTGGAAGGGAGAACTTCCTGGATTTTCTCGAGTTGCGGCAGGTGTTCTCGAGTTACGACGGGGACCTCAGGGACCCGCCCTGGTGGCCTCAGGAGAGGCCAGTCCCCATGCGAGTTGCTAGGGGGCCTCTCGGGATTCCCCTCCCGTCGATACCGGGGCCAAAAACCTTGTGTGGAGTCAGGGCCGGAACCGAGGATTCCTCTCAGGGGCTGACATGGATCTTTGGGTACTTCTGGAGTCTCCCCAGGGGAGTCAGGCCTCGTCTCGAGTGGGGGCATGCACGTGCGCTTTCCTTCCAGGCTGTAGCAGCAATGTCACGCTTCCCGTGGCCTGGATCAAAGGATCTGTGGTTTTCCCTCGAGGCTTTCCCTCGAGGCTTTCCCACAGGGCTGTCCCACGTGCCACCGTGGTGTGAGTCGATCCTCGGCGTGAAAGATGAGCCAGTGCAGGGCAAAGAGGTTGCTCTGGAATGGACTGAGACATCTGGGGGACTCTTTAAATGATGGTACGACCATGGAGTTCCTCTCGCCTTTCCTGTTGAGAGTGCCTCCTCTTGAGATGCGACGGGAACGCCGGGAATTCTTTCCCGTTGAAAGCAGGGAAAGGATCCCTCATCTCGAGCTACGAGGGGGAAACGGGGCTCCTCTGGATGTGGGCGGGACCATCGTGCTTCCTCTCGAGTGGAGATGGGTATGGCGGTGAACTTCTTGAGTTGCAGCAAGGGTGTGAAAGACCCTTTCGAAGTTCCAGAGGTTAGGTGTCATTAGTCTCCAGACGCCTCATCGGAAATAGGCCTCATCTCGCCTGGAAGGGAGAACTTCCTGGATTTTCTCGAGTTGCGGCAGGTGTTCTCGAGTTACGACGGGGACCTCAGGGACCCGCCCTGGTGGCCTCAGGAGAGGCCAGTCCCCATGCGAGTTGCTAGGGGGCCTCTC
Source organism: Capricornis sumatraensis (assembly GCF_032405125.1). Taxonomy (NCBI): domain Eukaryota; kingdom Metazoa; phylum Chordata; class Mammalia; order Artiodactyla; family Bovidae; genus Capricornis; species Capricornis sumatraensis. The sequence goes on along the minus strand of NW_027184617.1, from coordinate 5,507,381 downwards.
GGGATTCCTCTCCCGTCGATACCGGGGCCAAAAACCTTGTGTGGAGTCAGGGCCGGAACCGAGGATTCCTCTCAGGTGCTGACATGGATCTTTGGGTACTTCTGGAGTCTCCCCAGGGGAGTCAGGCCTCGTCTCGAGTGGGGGCATGCACGTGCGCTTTCCTTCCAGGCTGTAGCAGAAATGTCTCGCTTCCCGTCTCGTGGATCAAAGGATCTGTGGTTTTTCCTCGAGGCTTTCCCTCTAGGATTTCCCACAGGGCTGTCCCATGTGCCACCGTGGTGTGAGTCGATCCTCGGAGTGAAAGATGAGCCAGTGCAGGGCAAAGAGGTTCCTCTGGAATGGACTGAGACATCTGGGGGACTCTTGGAATGGTGGTATGACCATGGAGTTCCTCTCGCCTTTCCTGTTGAGAGTGCCTCCTCTTGAGATGCGACGGGAACGCCGGGAATTCTTTCCCGTTGAAAGCAGGGAAAGGATCCCTCATCTCGAGCTACGAGGGGGAAACGGGGCTCCTCTGGATGTGGGCGGGACCATCGTGCTTCCTCTCGAGTGGAGACGGGTATGGCGGTGAACTTCTTGAGTTGCAGCAAGGGTGTGAAAGACCCTTTCGAAGTTCCAGAGGTTAGGTGTCATTAGTCTCCAGACGCCTCATTGGAAATAGGCCTCATCTGGCCTGGAAGGGAGAACTTCCTGGATTTTCTCGAGTTGCGGCAGGTGTTCTCGAGTTACGACGGGGACCTCAGGGACCCGCCCTGGTGGCCTCAGGAGAGGCCAGTCCCCATGCGATTTGCTAGGGGGCCTCTCGGGATTCCTCTCCCGTCGATACCGGGGCCAAGAACCTTGTGTGAAGTCAGGGCCCGAACCGAGGATTCCTCTCAGGGGCTGACATGGATCTTTGGGTACTTCTGGAGTCTCCCCACTGGAGTCAGGCCTCGTCTCGAGTGGGGGCATGCACGTGCGCTTTCCTTCCAGGCTGTAGCAGCAATGTCACGCTTCCCGTCGCGTGGATCAAAGGATCTGTGGTTTTCCCTCGAGGCTTTCCCTCGAGGCTTTGCCACAGGGCTGTCCCACGTGCCACCGTGGTGTGAGTCGATCCTCGGCGTGAAAGATGAGCCAGTGCAGGGCAACGAGGTTCCTCTGGAATGGACTGAGACATCTGGGGGACTCTTGGAATGGTGGTACGACCATGGAGTTCCTCTCGCCTTTCCTGTTGAGAGTGCCTCCTCTTGAGATGCGACGGGAACGCCGGGAATTCTTTCCCGTTGAAAGCAGGGAAAGGATCCCTCATCTCGAGCTACGAGGGGGAAACGGGGCTCCTCTGGATGTGGGCGGGACCATCGTGCTTCCTCTCGAGTGGAGACGGGTATGGCGGTGAACTTCTTGAGTAGCAGCAAGGGTGTGAAAGACCCTTTCGAAGTTCCAGAGGTTAGGTGTCATTAGTCTCCAGACGCCTCATCGGAAATAGGCCTCATCTCGGCTGGAAGGGAGAACTTCCTGGATTTTCTCGAGTTGCGGCAGGTGTTCTCGAGTTACGACGGGGACCTCAGGGACCCGCCATGGTGGCCTCAGGAAAGGCCAGTCCCCATGCGAGTTGCTAGGGGGCCTCTCAGGATTCCTCTCCCGTCGATACCGGGGCCAAAAACCTTGTGTGGAGTCAGGGACGGAAACGAGGTTTCCTCTCAGGGGTGACATGGATCTTTGGGTACTTCTGGAGTCTCCCTAGGGGAGTCAGGACTCGTCTCGAGTGGGGGCATGCACGTGCGCTTTACTTCCAGGCTGTAGCAGCAATGTCACGCTTCCCGTCGCGTGGATCAAAGGATCTGTGGTTTTCCCTCGAGGCTTTCCCTCGAGGCTTTCCGACAGGGCTGTCCCACGTGCCACCGTGGTGTGAGTCGATGCTAGGAGTGAAAGATGAGCCAGTGTAGGGCAAAGAGGTTCCTCTGGAATGGACTGAGACATCTGGGGGACTCTTGGAATGGTGGTATGACCATGGAGTTCCTCTCGCCTTTCCTGTTGAGAGTGCCTCCTCTTGAGATGCGACGGGAACGCCGGGAATTCTTTCCCGTTGAAAGCTTGAAAGGATCCCTCATCTCGAGCTACGAGGGGGAAACGGGGCTCCTCTGGATGTGGGCGGGACCATCGTGCTTCCTCTCGAGTGGAGACGGGTATGGCGGTGAACTTCTTGAGTTGCAGCAAGGGTGTGAAAGACCCTTTCGAAGTTCCAGAGGTTAGGTGTCATTAGTCTCCAGACGCCTCATTGGAAATAGGCCTCATCTGGCCTGGAAGGGAGAACTTCCTGGATTTTCTCGAGTTGCGGCAGGTGTTCTCGAGTTACGACGGGGACCTCAGGGACCCGCCCTGGTGGCCTCAGGAGAGGCCAGTCCCCATGCGAGTTGCTAGGGGGCCTCTCGGGATTCCTCTCCCGTCGATACCGGGGCCAAGAACCTTGTGTGAAGTCAGGGCCCGAACCGAGGATTCCTCTCAGGGGCTGACATGGATCTTTGGGTACTTCTGGAGTCTCCCCAGGGGAGTCAGCCTCGTCTCGAGTGGGGGCATGCACGTGCGCTTTCCTTCCAGGCTGTAGCAGAAATGTCTCGCTTCCCGTCTCGTGGATCAAAGGATCTGTGGTTTTTCCTCGAGGCTTTCCCTCTAGGATTTCCCACAGGGCTGTCCCATGTGCCACCGTGGTGTGAGTCGATCCTCGGCGTGAAAGATGAGCCAGTGCAGGGCAAAGAGGTTCCTCTGGAATGGACTGAGACATCTGGGGGACTCTTGGAATGGTGGTATGACCATGGAGTTCCTCTCGCCTTTCCTGTTGAGAGTGCCTCCTCTTGAGATGCGACGGGAACGCCGGGAATTCTTTCCCGTTGAAAGCTTGAAAGGATCCCTCATCTCGAGCTACGAGGGGGAAACGGGGCTCCTCTGGATGTGGGCGGGACCATCGTGCTTCCTCTCGAGTGGAGACGGGTATGGCGGTGAACTTCTTGAGTTGCAGCAAGGGTGTGAAAGACCCTTTCGAAGTTCCAGAGGTTAGGTGTCATTAGTCTCCAGACGCCTCATTGGAAATAGGCCTCATCTGGCCTGGAAGGGAGAACTTCCTGGATTTTCTCGAGTTGCGGCAGGTGTTCTCGAGTTACGACGGGGACCTCAGGGACCCGCCCTGGTGGCCTCAGGAGAGGCCAGTCCCCATGCGAGTTGCTAGGGGGCCTCTCGGGATTCCTCTCCCGTCGATACCGGGGCCAAGAACCTTGTGTGAAGTCAGGGCCCGAACCGAGGATTCCTCTCAGGGGCTGACATGGATCTTTGGGTACTTCTGGAGTCTCCCCAGGGGAGTCAGCCTCGTCTCGAGTGGGGGCATGCACGTGCGCTTTCCTTCCAGGCTGTAGCAGAAATGTCTCGCTTCCCGTCTCGTGGATCAAAGGATCTGTGGTTTTTCCTCGAGGCTTTCCCTCTAGGATTTCCCACAGGGCTGTCCCATGTGCCACCGTGGTGTGAGTCGATCCTCGGCGTGAAAGATGAGCCAGTGCAGGGCAAAGAGGTTCCTCTGGAATGGACTGAGACATCTGGGGGACTCTTGGAATGGTGGTATGACCATGGAGTTCCTCTCGCCTTTCCTGTTGAGAGTGCCTCCTCTTGAGATGCGACGGGAACGCCGGGAATTCTTTCCCGTTGAAAGCTTGAAAGGATCCCTCATCTCGAGCTACGAGGGGGAAACGGGGCTCCTCTGGATGTGGGCGGGACCATCGTGCTTCCTCTCGAGTGGAGACGGGTATGGCGGTGAACTTCTTGAGTTGCAGCAAGGGTGTGAAAGACCCTTTCGAAGTTCCAGAGGTTAGGTGTCATTAGTCTCCAGACGCCTCATTGGAAATAGGCCTCATCTGGCCTGGAAGGGAGAACTTCCTGGATTTTCTCGAGTTGCGGCAGGTGTTCTCGAGTTACGACGGGGACCTCAGGGACCCGCCCTGGTGGCCTCAGGAGAGGCCAGTCCCCATGCGAGTTGCTAGGGGGCCTCTCGGGATTCCTCTCCCGTCGATACCGGGGCCAAGAACCTTGTGTGAAGTCAGGGCCCGAACCGAGGATTCCTCTCAGGGGCTGACATGGATCTTTGGGTACTTCTGGAGTCTCCCCACTGGAGTCAGGCCTCGTCTCGAGTGGGGGCATGCACGTGCGCTTTCCTTCCAGGCTGTAGCAGCAATGTCACGCTTCCCGTCGCGTGGATCAAAGGATCTGTGGTTTTCCCTCGAGGCTTTCCCTCGAGGCTTTGCCACAGGGCTGTCCCACGCGCCACCGTGGTGTGAGTCGATCCTCGGCGTGAAAGATGAGCCAGTGCAGGGCAACGAGGTTCCTCTGGAATGGACTGAGACATCTGGGGGACTCTTGGAATGGTGGTACGACCATGGAGTTCCTCTCGCCTTTCCTGTTGAGAGTGCCTCCTCTTGAGATGCGACGGGAACGCCGGGAATTCTTTCCCGTTGAAAGCAGGGAAAGGATCCCACATCTCGAGCTACGAGGGGGAAACGGGGCTCCTCTGGATGTGGGCGGGACCATCGTGCTTCCTCTCGAGTGGAGACGGGTATGGCGGTGATCTTCTTGAGTAGCAGCAAGGGTGTGAAAGACCCTTTCGAAGTTCCAGAGGTTAGGTGTCATTAGTCTCCAGACGCCTCATCGGAAATAGGCCTCATCTCGGCTGGAAGGGAGAACTTCCTGGATTTTCTCGAGTTGCGGCAGGTGTTCTCGAGTTACGACGGGGACCTCAGGGACCCGCCATGGTGGCCTCAGGAAAGGCCAGTCCCCATGCGAGTTGCTAGGGGGCCTCTCAGGATTCCTCTCCCGTCGATACCGGGGCCAAAAACCTTGTGTGCAGTCAGGGCCGGAAACGAGGTTTCCTCTCAGGGGTGACATGGATCTTTGGGTACTTCTGGAGTCTCCCTAGGGGAGTCAGGACTCGTCTCGAGTGGGGGCATGCACGTGCGCTTTACTTCCAGGCTGTAGCAGCAATGTCACGCTTCCCGTCGCGTGGATCAAAGGATCTGTGGTTTTCCCTCGAGGCTTTCCCTCGAGGCTTTCCCACAGGGCTGTCCCACGTGCCACCGTGGTGTGAGTCGATCCTCGGCGTGAAAGATGAGCCAGTACAGGGCAAAGATCTTCCTCTCGAATGGACTGAGACATCTGGGGGACTCTTGGAATGGTGGTACGACCATGGAGTTCCTCTCGCCTTTCCTGTTGAGAGTGCCTCCTCTTGAGATACGACGGGAACGCCGGGAATTCTTTCCCGTTGAAAGCAGGGAAAGGATCCCTCATCTCGAGCTACGTGGGGGAAACGGGGCTCCTCTGGATGTGGGCGGGACCATCGTGCTTCCTCTCGAGTGGAGACGGGTATGGCGGTGAACTTCTTGAGTAGCAGCAAGGGTGTGAAAGACCCTTTCGAAGTTCCAGAGGTTAGGTGTCATTAGTCTCCAGACGCCTCATCGGAAATAGGCCTCATCTCGGCTGGAAGGGAGAACTTCCTGGATTTTCTCGAGTTGCGGCAGGTGTTCTGGAGTTCCGACGGGGACCTCAGGGACCCGCCATGGTGGCCTCAGGAAAGGCCAGTCCCCATGCGAGTTGATAGGGGGCCTCTCAGGATTCCTCTCCCGTCGATACCGGGGCCAAAAACATTGTGTGGAGTCAGGGCCGGAAACGAGGTTTCCTCTGAGGGGTGACATGGAACTTTGGGTACTTCTGGAGTCTCCCTAGGGGAGTCAGGACTCGTCTCGAGTGGGGGCATGCACGTGCGCTTTACTTCCAGGCTGTAGCAGCAATGTCACGCTTCCCGTGGCCTGGATCAAAGGATCTGTGGTTTTCCCTCGAGGCTTTCACTCGAGGCTTTCCCACAGGGCTGTCCCACGTGCCACCGTGGTGTGAGTCGATGCTAGGAGTGAAAGATGAGCCAGTGTAGGGCAAAGAGGTTCCTCTGGAATGGACTGAGACATCTGGGGGACTCTTGGAATGGTGGTACGACCATGGAGTTCCTCTCGCCTTTCCTGTTGAGAGTGCCTCCTCTTGAGATGCGACGGGAACGCCGGGAATTCTTTCCCGTTGAAAGCAGGGAAATGATCCCTCATCTTGAGCTACGAGGGGGAAACGGGGCTCCTCTGGATGTGGGCGGGACCATCGTGCTTCCTGTCGAGTGGAGACGGGTATGGCGTTGAACTTCTTGAGTTGCAGCAAGGGTGTGAAAGACCCTTTCGAAGTTCCAGAGGTTAGGTGTCATTAGTCTCCAGACGCCTCATCGGAAATAGGCCTCATCTCGCCTGGAAGGGAGAACTTCCTGGATTTTCTCGAGTTGCGGCAGGTGTTCTGGAGTTACGACGGGGACCTCAGGGACCCGCCCTGGTGACCTCAGGAGAGGCCAGTCCCCATGCGAGTTGCTAGGGGGCCTCTCGGGATTCCTCTCCCGTCGATACCGGGGCCAAAAACCTTGTGTGGAGTCAGGGCCGGAACCGAGGATTCCTCTCAGGGGCTGACATGGATCTTTGGGTACTTCTGGAGTCTCCCCAGGGGAGTCAGGCCTCGTCTCGAGTGGGGGCATGCACGTGCGCTTTCCTTCCAGGCTGTAGCAGCAATGTCACGTTTCCCGTGGCCTGGATCAAAGGATCTGTGGTTTTCCCTCGAGGCTTTCACTCGAGGCTTTCCCACAGGGCTGTCCCACGTGCCACCCTGGTGTGAGTCGATCCTCGGCGTGAAAGATGAGCCAATGCAGGGCAAAGAGGTTCCTCAGGAATGGACTGAGACATCTGGGGGACTCTTGGAATGCTGGTACGACCATGGAGTTCCTCTCGCCTTTCCTGTTGAGAGTGCCTCCTCTTGAGATGCGACGGGAACGCCGGGAATTCTTTCCCGTTGAAAGCAGGGAAAGGATCCCTCATCTCGAGCTACGAGGGGGAAACGGGGCTCCTCTGGATGTGGGCGGGACTATCGTGCTTCCTCTCGAGTGGACACGGGTATGGCTGTGAACTTCTTGAGTTGAAGCAAGGGTGTGAAAGACCCTTTCGATGTTCCAGAGGTTAGGTGTCATTAGTCTCCAGACGCCTCATCGGAAATAGGCCTCATCTCGCCTGGAAGGGAGAACTTCCTGGATTTTCTCGAGTTGCGGCAGGTGTTCTCGAGTTACGACGGGGACCTCAGGGACCCGCCATGGTGGCCTCAGGAGAGGCCAGTCCCCATGCGAGTTGCTAGGGGGCCTCTCGGGATTCCCCTCCCGTCGATACCGGGGCCAAAAACCTTGTGTGGAGTCAGGGCCGGAACCGAGGATTCCTCTCAGGGGCTGACATGGATCTTTGGGTACTTCTGGAGTCTCCCCAGGGGAGTCAGGCCTCGTCTCGAGTGGGGGCATGCACGTGCGCTTTCCTTCCAGGCTGTAGCAGCAATGTCACGCTTCCCGTGGCCTGGATCAAAGGATCTGTGGTTTTCCCTCGAGGCTTTCCCTCGAGGCTTTCCCACAGGGCTGTCCCACGTGCCACCGTGGTGTGAGTCGATCCTCGGCGTGAAAGATGAGCCAGTGCAGGGCAAAGAGGTTGCTCTGGAATGGACTGAGACATCTGGGGGACTCTTTAAATGATGGTACGACCATGGAGTTCCTCTCGCCTTTCCTGTTGAGAGTGCCTCCTCTTGAGATGCGACGGGAACGCCGGGAATTCTTTCCCGTTGAAAGCAGGGAAAGGATCCCTCATCTCGAGCTACGAGGGGGAAACGGGGCTCCTCTGGATGTGGGCGGGACCATCGTGCTTCCTCTCGAATGGAGATGGGTATGGCGGTGAACTTCTTGAGTTGCAGCAAGGGTGTGAAAGACCCTTTCGAAGTTCCAGAGGTTAGGTGTCATTAGTCTCCAGACGCCTCATCGGAAATAGGCCTCATCTCGCCTGGAAGGGAGAACTTCCTGGATTTTCTCGAGTTGCGGCAGGTGTTCTCGAGTTACGACGGGGACCTCAGGGACCCGCCCTGGTGGCCTCAGGAGAGGCCAGTCCCCATGCGAGTTGCTAGGGGGCCTCTCGGGATTCCTCTCCCGTCGATACCGGGGCCAAAAACCTTGTGTGGAGTCAGGGCCGGAACCGAGGATTCCTCTCAGGTGCTGACATGGATCTTTGGGTACTTCTGGAGTCTCCCCAGGGGAGTCAGGCCTCGTCTCGAGTGGGGGCATGCACGTGCGCTTTCCTTCCAGGCTGTAGCAGAAATGTCTCGCTTCCCGTCTCGTGGATCAAAGGATCTGTGGTTTTTCCTCGAGGCTTTCCCTCTAGGATTTCCCACAGGGCTGTCCCATGTGCCACCGTGGTGTGAGTCGATCCTCGGCGTGAAAGATGAGCCAGTGCAGGGCAAAGAGGTTCCTCTGGAATGGACTGAGACATCTGGGGGACTCTTGGAATGGTGGTATGACCATGGAGTTCCTCTCGCCTTTCCTGTTGAGAGTGCCTCCTCTTGAGTTGCGATGGGAACGCCGGGAATTCTTTCCCGTTGAAAGCAGGGAAAGGATCCCTCATCTCGAGCTACGAGGGGGAAACGGGGCTCCTCTGGATGTGGGCGGGACCATCGTGCTTCCTCTCGAGTGGAGACGGGTATGGCGGTGAACTTCTTGAGTTGCAGCAAGGGTGTGAAAGACCCTTTCGAAGTTCCAGAGGTTAGGTGTCATTAGTCTCCAGACGCCTCATCGGAAATAGGCCTCATCTCGCCTGGAAGGGAGAACTTCATGGATTTTCTCGAGTTGCGGCAGGTGTTCTCGAGTTACGACGGGGACCTCAGGGACCCGCCCTGGTGGCCTCAGGAGAGGCCAGTCCGCATGCGAGTAGCTAGGGGGCCTCTCGGGATTCCCCTCCCGTCGATACCGGGGCCAAAAACCTTGTGTGGAGTCAGGGCCGGAACCGAGGATTCCTCTCAGGGGCTGACATGGATCTTTGGGTACTTCTGGAGTCTCCCCAGGGGAGTCAGGCCTCGTCTCGAGTGGGGGCATGCACGTGCGCTTTCCTTCCAGGCTGTAGCAGCAATGTCACGCTTCCCGTTGCCTGGATCAAAGGATCTGTGGTTTTCCCTCGAGGCTTTCCCTCGAGGCTTTTCCACAGGGCTGTCCCACGTGCCACCGTGGTGTGAGTCGATCCTCGGCGTGAAAGATGAGCCAGTGCAGGGCAAAGAGGTTCCTCTGAAATGGACTGAGACATCTGGGGGACTCTTAGAATGGTGGTACGACCATGGAGTTCCTCTCGCCTTTCCTGTTGAGAGTGCCTCCTCTTGAGATGCGACGGGAACGCCGGGAATTCTTTCCCGTTGAAAGCAGGGAAAGGATCCCTCATCTCGAGCTACGAGGGGGAAACGGGGCTCCTCTGGATGTGGGCGGGACCATCGTGCTTCCTCTCGAGTGGAGACGGGTATGGCGGTGAACTTCTTGAGTTGCAGCAAGGGTGTGAAAGACCCTTTCGAAGTTCCAGAGGTTAGGTGTCATTAGTCTCCAGACGCCTCATCGGAAATAGGCCTCATCTCGCCTGGAAGGGAGAACTTCCTGGATTTTCTCGAGTTGCGGCAGGTGTTCTCGAGTTACGACGGGGACCTCAGGGACCCGCCCTGGTGGCCTCAGGAGAGGCCAGTCCCCATGCGAGTTGCTAGGGGGCCTCTGGGGATTCCTCTCCCGTCGATACCGGGGCCAAAAACCTTGTGTGGATTCAGGGCCGGAACCGAGGATTCCTCTCAGGGGCTGACATGGATCTTTGGGTACTTCTGGAGTCTCCCCAGGGGAGTCAGGCCTCGTCTCGAGTGGGGGCATGCACGTGCGCTTTCCTTCCAGGCTGTAGCAGCAATGTCACGCTTCCCGTGGCCTGGATCAAAGGATCTGTGGTTTTCCCTCGAGGCTTTCCCTCGAGGCTTTCCCACAGGGCTGTCCCACGTGCCACCGTGGTGTGAGTCGATCCTCGGCGTGAAAGATGAGCCAGTGCAGGGCAAAGAGGTTGCTCTGGAATGGACTGAGACATCTGGGGGACTCTTTGAATGATGGTACGACCATGGAGTTCCTCTCGCCTTTCCTGTTGAGAGTGCCTCCTCTTGAGATGCGACAGGAACGCCGGGAATTCTTTCCCGTTGAAAGCAGGGAAAGGATCCCTCATCTCGAGCTACGAGGGGGAAACGGGGCTCCTGTGGATGTGGGCGGGACCATCGTGCTTCCTCTCGAGTGGAGATGGGTATGGCGGTGAACTTCTTGAGTTGCAGCAAGGGTGTGAAAGACCCTTTCGAAGTTCCAGAGGTTAGGTGTCATTAGTCTCCAGACGCCTCATCGGAAATAGGCCTCATCTCGCCTGGAAGGGAGAACTTCCTGGATTTTCTCGAGTTGCGGCAGGTGTTCTCGAGTTACGACGGGGACCTCAGGGACCCGCCCTGGTGGCCTCAGGAGAGGCCAGTCCCCATGCGAGTTGCTAGGGGGCCTCTCGGGATTCCTCTCCCGTCGATACCGGGGCCAAAAACCTTGTGTGGAGTCAGGGCCGGAACCGAGGATTCCTCTCAGGTGCTGACATGGATCTTTGGGTACTTCTGGAGTCTCCCCAGGGGAGTCAGGCCTCGTCTCGAGTGGGGGCATGCACGTGCGCTTTCCTTCCAGGCTGTAGCAGGAATGTCACGATTCCCGTCTCGTGGATCAAAGGATCTGTGGTTTTTCCTCGAGGCTTTCCCTCTAGGATTTCCCACAGGGCTGTCCCACGTGCCACCGTGGTGTGAGTCGATCCTCGGCGTGAAAGATGAGCCAGTGCAGGGCAAAGAGGTTCCTCTGGAATGGACTGAGACATCTGGGGGACTCTTGGAATGGTGGTATGACCATGGAGTTCCTCTCTCCTTTCCTGTTGAGAGTGCCTCCTCTTGAGATGCGACGGGAACACCGGGAATTCTTCCCGTTGAAAGCAGGGAAAGGATCCCTCATCTCGAGCTACGAGGGGGAAACGGGGCTCCTCTGGATGTGGGCGGGACCATCGTGCTTCCTCTCGAGTGGAGACGGGTATGGCGGTGAACTTCTTGAGTTGCAGCAAGGGTGTGAAAGACCCTTTCGAAGTTCCAGAGGTTAGGTGTCATTAGTCTCCAGACGCCTCATCGGAAATAGGCCTCATCTCGCCTGGAAGGGAGAACTTCCTGGATTTTCTCGAGTTGCGGCAGGTGTTCTCGAGTTACGACGGGGACCTCAGGGACCCGCCCTGGTGGCCTCAGGAGAGGCCAGTCCCCATGCGAGTTGCTAGGGGGCCTCTGGGGATTCCTCTCCCGTCGATACCGGGGCCAAAAACCTTGTGTGGATTCAGGGCCGGAACCGAGGATTCCTCTCAGGGGCTGACATGGATCTTTGGGTACTTCTGGAGTCTCCCCAGGGGAGTCAGGCCTCGTCTCGAGTGGGGGCATGCACGTGCGCTTTCCTTCCAGGCTGTAGCAGCAATGTCACGCTTCCCGTGGCCTGGATCAAAGGATCTGTGGTTTTCCCTCGAGGCTTTCCCACAGGGCTGTCCCACGTGCCACCGTGGTGTGAGTCGATCCTCGGCGTGAAAGATGAGCCAGTGCAGGGCAAAGAGGTTGCTCTGGAATGGACTGAGACATCTGGGGGACTCTTTGAATGATGGTACGACCATGGAGTTCCTCTCGCCTTTCCTGTTGAGAGTGCCTCCTCTTGAGATGCGACAGGAACGCCGGGAATTCTTTCCCGTTGAAAGCAGGGAAAGGATCCCTCATCTCGAGCTACGAGGGGGAAACGGGGCTCCTGTGGATGTGGGCGGGACCATCGTGCTTCCTCTCGAGTGGAGATGGGTATGGCGGTGAACTTCTTGAGTTGCAGCAAGGGTGTGAAAGACCCTTTCGAAGTTCCAGAGGTTAGGTGTCATTAGTCTCCAGACGCCTCATCGGAAATAGGCCTCATCTCGCCTGGAAGGGAGAACTTCCTGGATTTTCTCGAGTTGCGGCAGGTGTTCTCGATTTACGACGGGGACCTCAGGGACCCGCCCTGGTGGCCTCAGGAGAGGCCAGTCCCCATGCGAGTTGCTAGGGGGCCTCTCGGGATTCCTCTCCCGTCGATACCGGGGCCAAAAACCTTGTGTGGAGTCAGGGCCGGAACCGAGGATTCCTCTCAGGTGCTGACATGGATCTTTGGGTACTTCTGGAGTCTCCCCTGGGGAGTCAGGCCTCGTCTCGAGTGGGGGCATGCACGTGCGCTTTCCTTCCAGGCTGTAGCAGGAATGTCACGATTCCCGTCTCGTGGATCAAAGGATCTGTGGTTTTTCCTCGAGGCTTTCCCTCTAGGATTTCCCACAGGGCTGTCCCACGTGCCACCGTGGTGTGAGTCGATCCTCGGCGTGAAAGATGAGCCAGTGCAGGGCAAAGAGGTTCCTCTGGAATGGACTGAGACATCTGGGGGACTCTTGGAATGGTGGTATGACCATGGAGTTCCTCTCTCCTTTCCTGTTGAGAGTGCCTCCTCTTGAGATGCGACGGGAACACCGGGAATTCTTCCCGTTGAAAGCAGGGAAAGGATCCCTCATCTCGAGCTACGAGGGGGAAACGGGGCTCCTCTGGATGTGGGCGGGACCATCGTGCTTCCTCTCGAGTGGAGACGGGTATGGCGGTGAACTTCTTGAGTTGCAGCAAGGGTGTGAAAGACCCTTTCGAAGTTCCAGAGGTTAGGTGTCATTAGTCTCCAGACGCCTCATCGGAAATAGGCCTCATCTCGCCTGGAAGGGAGAACTTCATGGATTTTCTCGAGTTGCGGCAGGTGTTCTCGAGTTACGACGGGGACCTCAGGGACCCGCCCTGGTGGCCTCAGGAGAGGCCAGTCCCCACGCGAGTTGCTAGGGGGCCTCACGGGATTCCCCTCCCGTCGATACCGGGGCCAAAAACCTTGTGTGGAGTCAGGGCCGGAACCGAGGATTCCTCTCAGGGGCTGACATGGATCTTTGGGTACTTCTGGAGTCTCCCCAGGGGAGTCAGGCCTCGTCTCGAGTGGGGGCATGCACGTGCGCTTTCCTTCCAGGCTGTAGCAGCAATGTCACGCTTCCCGTGGCCTGGATCAAAGGATCTGTGGTTTTCCCTCGAGGCTTTCCCTCGAGGCTTTCCCACAGGGCTGTCCCACGTGCCACCGTGGTGTGAGTCGATCCTCGGCGTGAAAGATGAGCCAGTGCAGGGCAAAGAGGTTCCTCTGGAATGGACTGAGACATCTGGGGGACTCTTAGAATGGTGGTACGACCATGGAGTTCCTCTCGCCTTTCCTGTTGAGAGTGCCTCCTCTTGAGATGCGACGGGAACGCCGGGAATTCTTTCCCGTTGAAAGCAGGGAAAGGATCCCTCATCTCGAGCTACGAGGGGGAAACGGGGCTCCTCTGGATGTGGGCGGGACCATCGTGCTTCCTCTCGAGTGGAGACGGGTATGGCGGTGAACTTCTTGAGTTGCAGCAAGGGTGTGAAAGACCCTTTCGAAGTTCCAGAGGTTAGGTGTCATTAGTCTCCAGACGCCTCATCGGAAATAGGCCTCATCTCGCCTGGAAGGGAGAACTTCCTGGATTTTCTCGAGTTGCGGCAGGTGTTCTCGAGTTACGACGGGGACCTCAGGGACCCGCCCTGGTGGCCTCAGGAGAGGCCAGTCCCCATGCGAGTTGCTAGGGGGCCTCTGGGGATTCCTCTCCCGTCGATACCGGGGCCAAAAACCTTGTGTGGATTCAGGGCCGGAACCGAGGATTGCTCTCAGGGGCTGACATGGATCTTTGGGTACTTCTGGAGTCTCCCCAGGGGAGTCAGGCCTCGTCTCGAGTGGGGGCATGCACGTGCGCTTTCCTTCCAGGCTGTAGCAGCAATGTCACGCTTCCCGTGGCGTGGATCAAAGGATCTGTGGTTTTCCCTCGAGGCTTTCCCACAGGGCTGTCCCACGTGCCACCGTGGTGTGAGTCGATCCTCGGCGTGAAAGCTGAGCCAGTGCAGGGCAAAGAGGTTCCTCTGGAATGGACTGAGACATCTGGGGGACTCTTGGAATGGTGGTACGACCATGGAGTTCCTCTCGCCTTTCCTGTTGAGAGTGCCTCCTCTTGAGATGCGCCGGGAACGCCGGGAATTCTTTCCCGTTGAAAGCAGGGAAAGGATCCCTCTTCTCGAGCTACGAGGGGGAAACAGGGCTCCTCTGGATGTGGGCGGGACCATCGTGCTTCCTCTCGAGTGGAGACGGGTATGGCGGTGAACTTCTTGAGCTGCAGCAAGGGTGTGAAAGACCCTTTCGAAGTTCCAGAGGTTACGTGTCAGTCTCCAGATGCCTCATCGGAAATAGACCTCATCTCGCCTGGAAGGGAGAACTTCCTGGATTTTCTCGAGGTGCGGCAGGTGTTCTCGAGTTACGACGGGAACCACAGGGACCCGCCCTGATGGCCTCAGGAGAGGCCAGTCCCCATGCGAGTTGCTAGGGGGCCTCTCGGGATTCCTCTCCCGTCGATACTAGGGCCAAAAACCTTGTGTGGAGTCAGGGCCGGAACCGAGGATTCCTCACAGGGGTGACATGGATCTTTGGGTACTTCTGGAGTCTCCCCAGGGGAGTCAGGCCTCGTCTCGAGTGGGGGCATGCACGTGCGCTTTCCTTCCAGGCTGTAGCAGCAATGTCACGCTTCCCGTGGCGTGGATCAAAGGATCTGTGGTTTTCCCTCGAGGCTTTCCCACAGGGCTGTCCCACGTGCCACCGTGGTGTGAGTCGATCCTCGGCGTGAAAGATGAGCCAGTGCAGGGCAAAGAGGTTCCTCTGGAATGGACTGAGACATCTGGGGGACTCTTGGAATGGTGGTACGAACATGGAGTTCCTCTCGCCTTTCCTGTTGAGAGTGCCTCCTCTTGAGATGCGACGGGAACGCCGGGAATTCTTTCCCGTTGAAAGCAGGGAAAGGATCCCTCATCTCGAGCTACGAGGGGGAAACGTGGCTCCTCTGGATGTGGGCGGGACCATCGTGCTTCCTCTCGAGTGGAGACGCATATGGCGGTGAACTTCTTGAGTTGCAGCAAGGGTGTGAAAGACCCTTTCGAAGTTCCAGAGTTTAGGTGTCATTAGTCTCCAGACGCCTCATCGGAAATAGGCCTCATCTCGCCTGGAAGGGAGAACTTCCTGGATTTTCTCGAGTTGCGGCAGGTGTTCTCGAGTTACGACGGGGACCTCAGGGACCCGCCCTGGTGGCCTCAGGAGAGGCCAGTCCCCATGCGAGTTGCTAGGGGGCCTCTCGGGATTCCTCTCCCGTCGATACCGGGGTCAAAAACCTTGTGTGGAGTCAGGGCCGGAACCGAGGATTCCTCTCAGGGGCTGACATGGATCTTTGGGTACTTCTGGAGTCTCCCCAGGGGAGTCAGGCCTCGTCTCGAGTCGGGGCATGCACGTGCGCTTTACTTCCAGGCTGTAGCAGCAATGTCACGCTTCCCGTGGTGTGGATCAAAGGATCTGTGGTTTTCCCTCGAGGCTTTCCCACAGGGCTGTCCCACGTGCCACCGTGGTGTGAGTCGATCCTCGGCGTGAAAGATGAGCCAGTGCAGGGCAAAGAGGTTCCTCTGGAATGGACTGAGACATCTGGGGGACTCTTGGAATGGTGGTACGAACATGGAGTTCCTCTCGCCTTTCCTGTTGAGAGTGCCTCCTCTTGAGATGCGACGGGAACGCCGGGAATTCTTTCCCGTTGAAAGCAGGGAAAGGATCCCTCATCTCGAGCTACGAGGGGGAAACGTGGCTCCTCTGGATGTGGGCGGGACCATCGTGCTTCCTCTCGAGTGGAGACGCATATGGCGGTGAACTTCTTGAGTTGCAGCAAGGGTGTGAAAGACCCTTTCGAAGTTCCAGAGTTTAGGTGTCATTAGTCTCCAGACGCCTCATCGGAAATAGGCCTCATCTCGCCTGGAAGGGAGAACTTCCTGGATATTCTCGAGTTGCGGCAGGTGTTCTCGAGTTACGACGGGGACCTCAGGGACCCGCCCTGGTGGCCTCAGGAGAGGCCAGTCCCCATGCGAGGTGCTAGGGGGCCTCTCGGGATTCCTCTCCCGTCGATACCGGGGCCAAAAACCTTTTGTGCAGTCAGGGCCGGAACCGAGGATTCCTCTCAGGGGCTTATATGGATCTTTGGGTACTTCTGGAGTCTCCCCACGAAAGTCAGGCCTCGTCTCGAGTGGGGGCATACACGTGCGCTTTCCTTCCAGGCTGTAGCAGCAATGTCACGCTTCCCGTGGCGTGGATCAAAGGATCTGTGGTTTTCCCTCGAGGCTTTCCCTCGAGGCTTTCCCGCAGGGCTGTCCCACGTTCCACCGTGGTGTGAGTCGATCCTCGGCGTGAAAGATGAGCCAGTGCAGGGCAAAGAGGTTCCTCTGGAATGGACTGAGACATCTGGGGGACTCGTGGAATGGTGGTACGACCATGGAGTTCCTCTCGCCTTTCTGTTGAGAGTGCCACCTCTTGAGATGCGACGGGAACGCCGGGAATTCTTTCCCGTTGAAAGCAGGGAAAGGATCCCTCATTTCGAGCCACGAGGGGGAAACGGGGCTCCTCTGGATGTGGGCGGGACCATCGTGCTTCCTCTCGAGTGGAGACAGGTATGGCGGTGAACTTCTTGAGTTGCAGCAAGGGTGTGAAAGACCCTTTCGAAGTCCCAGAGGTTAGGTGTCATTAGTCTCCAGACGCCTCATCGGAAATAGGCCTCATCTCGCCTGGAAGGGAGAACTTCCTGGATTTTCTCGAGTTGCGGCAGGTGTTCTCGAGTTACAACGGGGACCTCAGGGACCCGCCCTGGTGGCCTCAGGAGAGACCAGTCCCCATGCGAGTTGCTAGGGGGCCTCTCGGGATTCCTCTCCCGTCGATACCGGGGTCAAAAACCTTGTGTGGAGTCAGGGCCGGAACCGAGGATTCCTCTCAGGGGCTGACATGGATCTTTGGGTACTTCTGGAGTCTCCCCAGGGGAGTCAGGCCTCGTCTCGAGTCGGGGCATGCACGTGTGCTTTACTTCCAGGCTGTAGCAGCAATGTCACGCTTCCCGTGGCGTGGATCAAAGGATCTGTGGTTTTCCCTCGAGGCTTTCCCTCGAGGCTTTCCCGCAGGGCTGTCCCACGTTCCACCGTGGTGTGAGTCGATCCTCGGCGTGAAAGATGAGCCAGTGCAGGGCAAAGAGGTTCCTCTGGAATGGACTGAGACATCTGGGGGACTCTTGGAATGGTGGTACGACCATGGAGTTCCTCTCGCCTTTCCTGTTGAGAGTGCCTCCTCTTGAGATGCGACGGGAACGCCGGGAATTCTTTCCCGTTGAAAGCAGGGAAAGGATCCCTCATCTCGAGCTACGAGGGGGAAACGGGGCTCCTCTGGATGTGGGCGGGACCATCGTGCTTCCTCTCGAGTGGAGACGGGTATGGCGGTGCACTTCTTGAGTTGCAGCAAGGGTGTGAAAGACCCTTTCGAAGTTCCAGAGGTTACGTGTCAGTCTCCAGATGCCTCATCGGAAATAGACCTCATCTCGCCTGGAAGGGAGAACTTCCTGGATTTTCTCGAGGTGTGGCAGGTGTTCTCGAGTTACGACGGGTACCACCGGGACCCGCCCTGATGGCCTCAGGAGAGGCCAGTCCCCATGCGAGTTGCTAGGGGGCCTCTCGGGATTCCTCTCCCGTCGATACTAGGGCCAAAAACCTTGTGTGGAGTCAGGGCCGGAACCGAGGATTCCTCACAGGGGTGACATGGATCTTTGGGTACTTCTGGAGTCTCCCCAGGGGAGTCAGGCCTCGTCTCGAGTGGGGGCATGCACGTGCGCTTTCCTTCCAGGCTGTAGCAGCAATGTCACGCTTCCCGTGGCGTGGATCAAAGGATCTGTGGTTTTCCCTCGAGGCTTTCCCACAGGGCTGTCCCACGTGCCACCGTGGTGTGAGTCGATCCTCGGCGTGAAAGATGAGCCAGTGCAGGGCAAAGAGGTTCCTCTGGAATGGACTGAGACATCTGGTGGACTCTTGGAATGGTGGTAGGACCATGGAGTTCCTCTCGCCTTTCCTGTTGAGAGTGCCTCCTCTTGAGATGCGACGGGAACGCCGGGAATTCTTTCCCGTTGAAAGCAGGGAAAGGATCCCTCATCTCGAGCTACGAGGGGGAAACGGGGCTCCTCTGGATGTGGGCGGGACCATCGTGCTTCCTCTCGAGTGGACACGGGTATGGCGGTGAACTTCTTGAGTTGCAGCAAGGTTGTGAAAGACCCTTTCGAAGTTCCAGAGGTTAGGTGTCATTAGTCTCCAGACGCCTCATCGGAAATAGGCCTCATCTCGCCTGGAAGGGAGAACTTCCTGGATTTTCTCGAGTTGCGGCAGGTGTTCTCGAGTTACGACGGGGACCTCAGGGACCCGCCCTGGTGGCCTCAGGAGAGGCCAGTCCCCATGCGAGGTGCTAGGGGGCCTCTCGGGATTCCTCTCCCGTCGATACCGGGGCCAAAAACCTTGTGTGGAGTCAGGGCCGGATCCGAGGATTCCTCTCATGGGCTGACATGGATCTCTGGGTACTTCTGGAGTCTCCCCACGGGAGTCAGGCCTCGTCTCGGGTGGGGGCATGCACGTGCGCTTTCCTTCCAGGCTGTAGCAGCAATGTCACGCTTACCGTCGCGTGGATCAAAGGATCTGTGGTTTTCCCTCGAGGCTTTCCCACAGGGCTGTCCCACGTGCCACCGTGGTGTGAGTCGATCCTCGGCGTGAAAGATGAGCCAGTGCAGGGCAAAGAGGTTCCTCTGGAATGGACTGAGACATCTGGGGGACTCTTGGAATGATGGTACGACCATGGAATTCCTCTCGCCTTTCCTGTTGAGAGTGCCTCCTCTTGAGATGCGACGGGAACGCCGGGAATTCTTTCCCGTTGAAAGCAGGGAAAGGATCCCTCATCTCGAGCTACGAGGGGGAAACGGGGCTCCTCTGGATGTGGGCGGGACCATCGTGCTTCCTCTCGAGTGGAGACGCATATGGCGGTGAACTTCTTGAGTTGCAGCAAGGGTGTGAAAGACCCTTTCGAAGTTCCAGAGGTTAGGTGTCATTAGTCTCCAGACGCCTCATCGGAAATAGGCCTCATCTCGCCTGGAAGGGAGAACTTCCTGGATTTTCTCGAGTTGCGGCAGGTGTTCTCGAGTTACGACGGGGACCTCAGGGACCCGCCCTGGTGGCCTCAGGAGAGGCCAGTCCCCATGGGAGTTGCTAGGGGGCCTCTCGGGATTCCTCTCCCGTCGATACCGGGGTCAAAAACCTTGTGTGGAGTCAGGGCCGGAACCGAGGATTCC
Source organism: Capricornis sumatraensis (assembly GCF_032405125.1). Lineage (NCBI taxonomy): Eukaryota > Metazoa > Chordata > Mammalia > Artiodactyla > Bovidae > Capricornis > Capricornis sumatraensis. The sequence continues at coordinate 5,488,113 of NW_027184617.1, read as the reverse complement.
TCTCACGGGCTGACATGGATGTTTGGGTACTTCTGGACTCTCCCCAGGGGAGTCAGGCCTCGTCTCGAGTCGGGGCATGCACGTGCGCTTTACTTCCAGGCTGTAGCAGCAATGTCACGCTTCCCGTGGCGTGGATCAAAGGATCTGTGGTTTTCCCTCGAGGCTTTCCCACAGGGCTGTCCCACGTGCCACCGTGGTGTGAGTCGATCCTCGGCGTGAAAGATGAGCCAGTGCAGTGCAAAGAGGTTCCTCTGGAATGGACTGAGACATCTGGGGGACTCTTGGAATGGTGGTACGACCATGGAGTTCCTCTCGCCTTTCCTGTTGAGAGTGCCTCCTCTTGAGATGCGACGGGAACGCCGGGAATTCTTTCCCGTTGAAAGCAGGGAAAGGATCCCTCATCTTGAGCTACGAGGGGGAAACGGGGCTCCTCTGGATGTGGGCGGGACCATCGTGCTTCCTCTCGAGTGGAGACGGGTATGGCGGTGAACTTCTTGAGTTGCAGCAAGGGTGTGAAAGACCCTTTCGAATTTCCAGAGGTTAGGTGTCATTAGTCTCCAGACGACTCATCGGAAATAGGCCTCATCTCGCCTGGAAGGGAGAACTTCCTGGATTTTCTCGAGTTGCGGCAGGTGTTCTGGAGTTACAACGGGGACCTCAGGGACCCGACCTGGTGGCCTCAGGAGAGGCCAGTCCCCATGCGAGGTGCTAGGGGGCCTCTCGGGATTCCTCTCCCGTCGATACCGGGGCCAAAATCCTTGTGTGGAGTCAGGGCCGGAACCGAGGATTCCTCTCAGGGGCTGACATGGATCTTTGGGTACTTCTGGAGTCTCCCCAGGGGAGTCAGGCCTCGTCTCGAGTGGGGGCATGCACGTGTGCTTTCCTTACAGGCTGTAGCAGCAATGTCACGCATCCCGTCGCGTGGATCAAAGGATCTGTGGTTTTCCCTCGAGGCTTTCCCTCGAGGCTTTCCCACAGGGCTGTCCCACGTGCCTCCGTGGTGTGATTCGATCCTCGGCGTGAAAGATGAGCCAGTGCAGGGCAAAGAGGTTCCTCTGGAATGGACTGAGACAACTGGGGGACTCTAGGAATGGTGGTAGGACCATGGAGTTCCTCTCGCCTTTCCTGTTGAGAGTGCCTCCTCTTGAGATGCGACGGGAACGCCGGGAATTCTTTCCCGTTGAAAGCAGGGAAAGGATCCCTCATCTCGAGCTACGAGGGGGAAACGGGGCTCCTCTGGATGTGGGCGGGACCATCGTGCTTCCTCTCGAGTGGAGACGGGTATGGCGGTGAACTTCTTGAGTTGCAGCAAGGGTTTGAAAGACCCTTTCGAATTTCCAGAGGTTAGGTGTCATTAGTCTCCAGACGACTCATCGGAAATAGGCCTCATCTCGCCTGGAAGGGAGAACTTCCTGGATTTTCTCGAGTTGCGGCAGGTGTTCTCGAGTTACGACGGGGACCTCAGGGACCCGCCCTGGTGGCCTCAGGAGAGGCCAGTACCCATGCGAGGTGCTAGGGGGCCTCTCGGGATTCCTCTCCCGTCGATACCGGGGCCAAAAACCTTGTGTGGAGTCAGGGCCGGAACCGAGGATTCCTCTCAGGGGCTGACATGGATCTTTGGGTACTTCTGGAGTCTCCCCAGGGGAGTCAGGCCTCGTCTCGAGTGGGGGCATGCACGTGCGCTTTCCTTCCAGGCTGTAGCAGCAATGTCACGCTTCCCGTGGCGTGGATCAAAGGATCTGTGGTTTTCCCTCGAGGCTTTCCCACAGGGCTGTCCCACGTGCCACCGTGGTGTGAGTCGATCCTCGGCGTGAAAGATGAGCCAGTGCAGGGCAAAGAGGTTCCTCTGGAATGGACTGAGACATCTGGGGGACTCTTGGAATGGTGGTACGACCATGGAGTTCCTCTCGCCTTTCCTGTTGAGAGTGCCTCCTCTTGAGATGCGACGGGAACGCCGGGAATTCTTTCCCGTTGAAAGCAGGGAAAGGATCCCTCATCTTGAGCTACGAGGGGGAAACGGGGCTCCTCTGGATGTGGGCGGGACCATCGTGCTTCCTCTCGAGTGGAGACGGGTATGGCGGTGAACTTCTTGAGTTGCAGCAAGGGTGTGAAAGACCCTTTCGAAGTTCGAGAGGTTAGGTGTCATTAGTCTCCAGACGCCTCATCGGAAATAGGCCTCATCTCGCCTGGAAGGGAGAACTTCCTGGATTTTCTCGAGTTGCGGCAGGTGTTCTCGAGTTACGACGGGGACCTCAGGGACCCGCCCTGGTGGCCTCAGGAGAGGCCAGTCCCCATGCGAGGTGCTAGGGGGCCTCTCGGGATTCCTCTCCCGTCGATACCGGGGCCAAAAAGCTTGTGTGGAGTCAGGGCCGGAACCGAGGATTCCTCTCAGGGGCTGACATGGATCTTTGGGTACTTCTGGAGTCTCCCCAGGGGAGTCAGGCCTCGACTCGAGTGGGGGCATGCACGTGCGCTTTCCTTCCAGGCTGTAGCAGCAATGTCACGCTTCCCGTCGCGTGGATCAAAGGATATGTGGTATTCCCTCCAGGCTTTCCCTCGAGGCTTTCCCACAGGGCTGTCCCACGTGCCACCGTGGTGTGAGTCGATCCTCGGCGTGAAAGATGAGCCAGTGCAGGGCAAAGAGTTTCCTCTGGAATGGACTGAGACATCTGGGGGACTCTAGGAATGGTGGTACGACCATGGAGTTCCTCTCGCCTTTCCTGTTGAGAGTGCCTCCTCTTGAGATGCGACGGGAACGCCGGGAATTCCTTCCCGTTGAAAGCAGGAAAGGATCCCTCATCTCGAGCTCCGAGAGGGAAACGGGGCTCCTCTGGATGTGGGCGGGACCATCGTGCTTCCTCTCGAGTGGAGACGGGTATGGCGGTGAACTTCTTGAGTTGCAGCAAGGGTGTGAAAGACCCTTTCGAAATTCCAAAGGTTAGGTGTCATTAGTCTCCAGACGCCTCATCGGAAATAGGCCTCATCTCGCCTGGAAGGGAGAACTTCCTGGATTTTCTCGAGTTGCGGCAGGTGTTCTCGAGTTATGACGGGGACCTCAGGGACCCGCCCTGGTGGCCTCAGGAGAGGCCAGTCCCCATGGGAGGTGCTAGGGGGCCTCTCGGGATTCCTCTCCCGTCGATACCGGGGCCAAAAAGCTTGTGTGGAGTCAGGGCCGGAACCGAGGATTCCTCTCAGGGGCTGACATGGAACTTTGGGTACTTCTGGAGTCTCCCCAGGGGAGTCAGGCCTCGACTCGAGTGGGGGCATGCACGTGCGCTTTCCTTCCAGGCTGTAGCAGCAATGTCACGCTTCCCGTTGCGTGTATCAAAGGATCTGTGGTTTTCCCTCGAGACTTTCCCACAGGGCTGTCCCACGTGCCACCGTGGTGTGAGTCGATCCTCGGCGTGAAAGATGAGCCAGTGCAGGGCAAAGAGGTTCCTCTGGAATGGACTGAGACATCTGGGGGACTCTTGGAATGGTGGTACGACCATGGAGTTCCTCTCGCCTTTCCTGTTGAGGGTGCCTCCTCTTGAGATGCGACGGGAACGCCGGGAATTCTTTCCCGTTGAAAGCAGGGAAAGGATCCCTCATCTCGAGCTACGAGGGGGAAACGGGGCTCCTCTGGATGTGGGCGGGACCATCGTGCTTCCTCTCGAGTGGACACGGGTATGGCGGTGAACTTTTTGAGTTGCAGCAAGGGTGTGAAAGACCCTTTCGAAGTTCCAGAGGTTAGGTGTCATTAGTCTCCAGACGCCTCATCGGAAATAGGCCTCATCTCGCCTGGAAGGGAGAACTTCCTGGATTTTCTCGAGTTGCGGCACGTGTTCTCGAGTTACGACGGAGAACTCAGGGACCCGCCCTGGTGGCCTCAGGAGAGGCCAGTCCCCATGCGATGTGCTAGGGGGCCTCTCGGGATTCCTCTCCCGTCGATACCGGGGCCAAAAACCTTGTGTGGAGTCAGGGCCAGAACCGAGGATTCCTCTCAGGGGCTGACATGGATCTTTGGGTACTTCTGGAGTCTCCCCAGGGGAGTCAGGCCTCGTCTCGAGTGGGGGCATGCACGTGCGCTTTCCTTCCAGGCTGTAGCAGCAATGTCACGCTTCCCGTCGCGTGGATCAAAGGATCTGTGGTTTTCCCTCGAGGCTTTCCCTCGAGGCTTTCCCACAGGGCTGTCCCACGTGCCACCGTGGTGTGAGTCGATCCTCGGCGTGAAAGATGAGCCAGTGCAGGGCAAAGAGGTTCCTCTGGAATGGACTGAGACATCTTGGGGACTCCTTGAATGGTGGTACGACCATGGAGTTCCTCTCGCCTTTCCTGTTGAGAGTGCCTCCTCTTGAGATGCGACGGGAACGCCGGGAATTCTTTCCCGTCTAAAGCAGGGAAAGGTTCCCTCATCTCGAGATACGAGGGGGAAACGGGGCTCCTCTGGATGTGGGCGGGACCATCGTGCTTCCTCTCTAGTGGATACGGGTATGGCGGTGAACTTCTTGAGTTGCAGCAAGGGTGTGAAAGACCCTTTCGAAGTTCCAGAGGTTAGGTGTCATTAGACTCCAGACGCCTCATCGGAAATAGGCCTCATCTCGCCTGAAAGGGAGAACTTCCTGGATTATCTCGAGTTGCGGCAGGTGTTCTCGAGTTACGACGGGGACCTCAGGGACCCGCCCTGGTGGCCTCAGGAGAGGCCAGTCCCCATGCGAGGTGCTAGGGGGCCTCTCGGGATTCCTCTCCCGTCGATACCGGGGCCAAAAAGCTTGTGTGGAGTCAGGGCCGGAACCGAGGATTCCTCTCAGGGGCTGACATGGATCTTTGGGTACTTCTGGAGTCTCCCCAGGGGAGTTAGGCCTCTTCTCGAGTGGGGGCATGCACGTGCCCTTTCCTTCCCGGCTGTAGCAGCAATGTCACGCTTCCCGTCGCGTGGATCAAAGGATCTGTGGTTTTCCCTCGAGGCTTTCCCACAGGGCTGTCCCACGTACCACCGTGGTGTGAGTCGATCCTCGGCGTGAAAGATGAGCCAGTGCAGGGCAAAGAGGTTCCTCTGGAATGGACTGAGACATCTGGGGGACTCTTGGAATGGTGGTACGACCATGGAGTTCCTCTCGCCTTTCCTGTTGAGAGTGCCTCCTCTTGAGATGCGACGGGAACGCCAGGAAATCTTCCCCGTTGAAAGCAGGGAAAGGATCCATCATCTCGAGCTCCGAGGGAGAAACGGGGCTCCTTTGGATGTGGGTGGGACCATCATGCTTCCTCTCGAGTGGAGACGGGTATGGCGGTGAACTTCTTGAGTTGCAGCAAGGGTGTGAAAGACCCTTTCGAAGTTCCAGAGGTTAGGTGTCATTAGTCTCCAGACGCCTCATCGGAAATAGGCCTCATCTCGCCTGGAAGGGAGAACTTCCTGGATTTTCTCGAGTTGGGGCAGGTGTTCTCGAGTTACGACGGGGACCTCAGGGACCCGCCCTGGTGGCCTCAGGAGAGGCCAGTCCCCATGCGAGTTGCTAGGGGGCCTCTCGGGATTCCTCTCCCGTCGATACCGGGGCCAAAAACTTTGTATGGAGTCAGGGCCGGAACCGAGGATTCCTCTCAGGGGCTGACATGGATCTTTGGGTCCTTCTGGAGTGCCCCCAGGGGATTCAGGCCTCGTCTCGAGTGGGGGCATGCACGTGCGCTTTCCTTCCAGGCTGTAGCAGCAATGTCACGCTTCCAGTCGCGTGGATCAAAGGATCTGTGGTTTTCCCTCGAGGCTTTCCCACAGGGCTGTCCCACGTGCCACCGTGGTGTGAGTCGATCCTCGGCGTGAAAGATGAGCCAGTGCAGGGCAAAGAGGTTCCTCTGGAATGGACTGAGACATCTGGGGGACTCTTGGAATGGTGGTACGACCATGGAGTTCCTCTCGCCTTTCCTGTTGAGAGTGCCTCCTCTTGAGATGCGACGGGAACGCCGGGAACTCTTTCCCTTTGAAACCAGGGAAAGGATCCCTCATCTCGAGCTACGAGGGGAAAACGGGGCTCCTCTGGATGTGGGCGGGACCATCGTGCTTCATCTCGAGTGGAGACGGGTATGGCGGTGAACTTCTTGAGTTGCAGCAAGGGTGTGAAAGACCCTTTCGAAGTTCCAGAGGTTAGGTGTCATTAGTCTCCATACGCCTCATCAGAAATAGGCCTCATCTCGCCTGGAAGGGAGAACTTCCTGGATTTTCTCGAGTTGCGGCAGGTGTTCTCGAGTTACGACGGGGACCTCAGGGACCCGCCCTGGTGGCCTCAGGAGAGGCCAGTCCCTATGCGAGTTGCTAGGGGGCCTCTCGGGATTCCTCTCCCGTCGATACCGGGGCCAACAACCTTGTGTGGAGTCAGGGCCGTAACCGAGGATTCCTCTCATGGGCTGACATGGATCTTTGGGTACGTCTGGAGACTCCCCAGTGGAGTCAGGCCTCGTCTCGAATGGGGGCATGCACGTGTGCTTTCCTTCCAGGCTGTAGCAGCAATGTCACGCTTCCCGTCGCGTGGATCAAAGGATCTGTGGTTTTCCCTCGAGGCTTTCCCTCGAGGCTTTCCCACAGGGCTGTCCCACGTGCCACCGTGGTGTGAGTCGATCCTCGGCGTGAAAGATGAGCCAGTGCAGGGCAAAGAGGTTCCTCTGGAATGGACTGAGACATCTGGGGGACTCTTGGAATGGTGGTACGACCATGGAGTTCCTCTCGCCTTTCCTGTTGAGAGTGCCTCCTCTTGAGATGCGACGGGAACGCCGGGAATACTTTCCCGTTGAAAGCAGGCAAAGGATCCCTCATCTCGAGCTACGAGGGGGAAACGGGGCTCCTCTGGATGTGGGCGGGACCATCGTGCTTCTTCTCGAGTGGAGACGGGTATGGCGGTGAACTTCTTGAGTTGCAGCAAGGGTGTGAAAGACTCTTTCGAAGTTCCAGAGGTTAGGTGTCATTAGTCTCCAGACGCCTCATCGGAAATAGGCCTCATCTCGCCTGGAAGGGAGAACTTCCTGGATTTTCTCGAGTTGCGGCAGGTGTTCTCGAGTTATGACGGGGACCTCAGGGACCCGCCCTGGTGGCCTCAGGAGAGGCCAGTCCCCATGCGAGGTGCTAGGGGGCCTCTCGGGATTCCTCTCCCGTCGATACCGGGGCCAAAAAGCTTGTGTGGAGTCAGGGCCGGAACCGAGGATTCCTCTCAGGGGCTGACATGGAACTTTGGGTACTTCTGGAGTCTCCCCAGGGGAGTCAGGCCTCGACTCGAGTGGGGGCATGCACGTGCGCTTTCCTTCCAGGCTGTAGCAGCAATGTCACGCTTCCCGTGGCGTGTATCAAAGGATCTGTGGTTTTCCCTCGAGGCTTTCCCACAGGGCTGTCCCACGTGCCACCGTGGTGTGAGTCGATCCTCGGCGTGAAAGATGAGCCAGTGCAGGGCAAAGAGGTTCCTCTGGAATGGACTGAGACATCTGGGGGACTCTTGGAATGGTGGTAGGACCATGGAGTTCCTCTCGCCTTTCCTGTTGAGAGTGCCTCCTCTTGAGATGCGACGGGAACGCCGGGAATACTTTCCCGTTGAAAGCAGGGAAAGGATCCCTCATCTCGAGCTACGAGGGGGAAACGGGGCTCCTCTGGATGTGGGCGGGACCATCGTGCTTCCTCTCGAGTGGACACGGGTATGGCGGTGAACTTCTTGAGTTGCAGCAAGGGTGTGAAAGACCCTTTCGAAGTTCCAGAGGTTAGGTGTCATTAGTCTCCAGACGCCTCATCGGAAATAGGCCTCATCTCGCCTGGAAGGGAGAACTTCCTGGATTTTCTCGAGTTGCGGCACGTGTTCTCGAGTTACGACGGAGAACTCAGGGACCCCCCCTGGTGGCCTCAGGAGAGGCCAGTCCCCATGCGATGTGCTAGGAGGCCTCTCGGGATTCCTCTCCCGTCGATACCGGGGCCAAAAACCTTGTGTGGAGTCAGGACCAGAACCGAGGATTCCTCTCAGGGGCTGACATGCATCTTTAGGTACTTCTGGAGTCTCCCCAGGGGAGTCAGGCCTCGTCTCGAGTGGGGGCATGCACGTGCGCTTTCCTTCCAGGCTGTAGCAGCAATGTCACGCTTCCTGTCGCGTGGATCAAAGGATCTGTGGTTTTCCCTCGAGGCTTTCCCTCGAGGCTTTCCCACAGGGCTGTCCCACGTGCCACCGTGGTGTGAGTCGATCCTCGGCGTGAAAGATGAGCCAGTGCAGGGCAAAGAGGTTCCTCTGGAATGGACTGAGACATCTTGGGGACTCCTTGAATGGTGGTACGACCATGGAGTTCCTCTCGCCTTTCCTGTTTAGAGTGCCTCCTCTTGAGATGCGACGGGAACGCCGGGAATTCTTTCCCGTCTAAAGCAGGGAAAGGTTCCCTCATCTCGAGATACGAGGGGGAAACGGGGCTCCTCTGGATGTGGGCGGGACCATCGTGCTTCCTCTCGAGTGGAGACGGGTATGGCGGTGAAATTCTTGAGTTGCAGCAAGGGTGTCAAAGACCCTTTCGAAGTTCCAGAGGTTAGGTGTCATTAGTCTCCAGACGCCTCATCGGAAATAGGCCTCATCTCGCCTGAAAGGGAGAACTTCCTGGATTTTCTCGAGTTGCGGCAGGTGTTCTCGAGTTACGACGGGGACCTCAGGGACCCGCCCTGGTGGCCTCAGGAGAGGCCAGTCCCCATGCGAGGTGCTAGGGGGCCTCTCGGGATTCCTCTCCCGTCGATACCGGGGCCAAAAACCTTGTGTGGAGTCAGGGCCGGAACCGAGGATTCCTCTCAGGGGCTGACATGGATCTTTGGGTACTTCTGGAGTCCCCCCAGGGGAGTCAGGCCTCGTCTCGAGTGGGGGCATGCACGTGCGCTTTCCTTCCAGGCTGTAGCAGCAATGTCACGCTTCCAGTCGCGTGGATCAAAGGATCTGTGGTTTTCCCTCGAGGCTTTCCCTCGAGGCTTTCCCACAGGGCTGTCCCACGTGCCACCGTGGTGTGAGTCGATCCTCGGCGTGAAAGATGAGCCAGTGCAGGGCAAAGAGGTTCCTCTGGAATGGACTGAGACATCTGGGGGACTCTTGGAATGGTGGTACGACCATGGAGTTCCTCTCGCCTTTCCTGTTGAGAGTGCCTCCTCTTGAGATGCGACGGGAACGCCGGGAATTCTTTCCCGTTGAAAGCAGGAAAAGGATCCCTTATCTCGAGCTACGAGGGGGAAACGGGGCTCCTCTGGATGTGGGCGGGACCATCGTGCTTCCTCTCTAGTGGAGACGGGTATGGTGGTGAACTTCTTGAGTTGCAGCAAGGGTGTGAAAGACCCTTTCGAAGTTCCAGAGGTTAGGTGTCATTAGTCTCCAGACGCCACATAGGAAATAGGCCTCATCTCGCCAGGAAGGGAGAACTTCCTGGATTTTTTCGAGTTGCGGCAGGTGTTCTCGAGTTACGACGGGGACCTCAGGAACCCGCCCTGGTGGCCTCAGGAGAGGCCACTCCCTATGCGAGTTGCTAGGGGGCCTCTCGGGATTCCTCTCCCGTCGATACCGGAGCCAAAAACCTTGTATGGAGTCAGGGCCGGAACCGAGGATTCCTCTCAGGGGCTGACATGGATCTTTGGGTACTTCTGGAGTCTCCCCAGGGGAGTCAGGCCTCGTCTCGAGTGGGGGCATGCACGTGCACTTTCCTTCCAGGCTGTAGCAGCAATGTCATGCTTCCCGTCGCGTGGATCAAAGGATCTGTGGTTTTCCCTCGAGGCTTTCCCACAGGGCTGTCCCACGTGCCACCGTGGTGTGAGTCGATCCTCGGCGTGAAAGATGAGCCAGTGCAGGACAAAGAGGTTCCTCTGGAATGGACTGAGATATCTGGGGGACTCTTGGAATCGTGGTACGACCATGGAGTTCCTCTCGCCTTTCCTGTTGAGAGTGCCTCCTCTTGAGATGCGACGGGAACGCCGGGAACTCTTTCCCTTTGAAACCAGGGAAAGGATCCCTCATCTCGAGCTACGAGGGGGAAACGGGGCTCCTCTGGATGTGGGCGGGACCATCGTGCTTCCTCTCGAGTGGAGACGGGTATGGCGGTGAACTTCTTGAGTTGCAGCAAGGGTGTGAAAGACCCTTTCGAAGTTCCAGAGGTTAGGTGTCATTAGTCTCCAGACGCCTAATCGGAAATAGGCCTCATCTCGCCTGGAAGGGAGAACTTCCTGGATTTTCTCGAGTTGCGGCAGGTGTTCTCGAGTTACGACGGGGACCTCAGGGACCCGCCCTGGTGGCCTCAGGAAAGGCCAGTCCCCATGCGAGTTGCTAGGGGGCCTCTCGGGATTCCTCTCCCGTCGATACCGGGGCCAAAAACCTTGTGTGGAGTCAGGGCCGGAACCGAGGATTCCTCTCAGGGGCTGACATGGATCTTTGGGTACTTCTGGAGTCTCCCCAGAGGAGTCAGGCCTCGTCTCGAGTGGGGGCATGCACGTGCGCTTTCCTTCCAGGCTGTAGCAGCAATGTCACGCTTCCTGAAGCGTGGATCATAGGATCTGTGGTTTTCCCTTGAGGCTTTCCCTCGAGGCTTTCCCACAGGGCTGTCCCACGTGCCACCGTGGTGTGAGTCGATCCTCGGCGTGAAAGATGAGCCAGTGCAGGGCAAAGAGGTTCCTCTGGAATGGACTGAGACATCTGGGGGACTCTTGGAATGGTGGTACGACCATGGAGTTCCTCTCGCCTTTCCTGTTGAGAGTGCCTCCTCTTGAGATGCGACGGGAACTCCGGGAATTCTTTCCCGTTGAAAGCAGGCAAAGGATCCCTCATCTCGAGCTACGAGGGGAAAACGGGGCTCCTCTGGATGTGGGCGGGACGATCGTGCTTCCTCTCGAGTGGAGACGGGTATGGCGGTGAACTTCTTGAGTTGCAGCAAGGGTGTGAAAGACCCTTTCGAAGTTCCAGAGGTTAGGTGTCATTAGACTCCAGACGCCTCATCGGAAATAGGCCTCATCTCGCCTGGAAGGGAGAACTTCCTGGATTTTCTCGAGTTGCGGCAGGTGTTCTCGAGTTACGACGGGGACCTCAGGGACCCGCCCTGGTGGCCTCAGGAGAGGCCAGTCCCCATGCGAGTTGCTAGGGTGCCTCTCGGGATTCCTCTCCCGTCGATACTGGGGCCAAAAACCTTGTGTGGAGTCAGGGCCGGAACCGAGGATTCCTCTCAGTGGCTGACATGGATCTTTGGGTACTTCTGGAGTCTCCCCAGGGGAGTCAGGCCTCGTCTCGAGTGGGGGCATGCACGTGCGCTTTTCTTCAAGGCTGTAGCAGCAATGCCACGCTTCCCGTGGCGTGAATCAAACGATCTGTGGTTTTCCCTCGAGGCTTTCCCTCGAGGCTTTCCCACAGGGCTGTCCCACGTGCCACCGTGGTGTGAGTCGATCCTCGGCGTGAAAGATGAGACAGTGCAGGGCAAAGACGTTCCTCTGGAATGGACTGAGACATCTGGGGGACTCTTGGAATGGTGGTACGACCATGGAGTTCCTCTCGCCTTTCCTGTTGAGAGTGCCTCCTCTTGAGATGCGACGGGAACGCCGGGAATTCTTTCCCGTTGAAAGCAGGGAAAGGATCCCTCATCTCGAGCTACGAGGGGGAAACGGGGCTCCTCTGGATGTGGGCGGGACCATCGTGCTTCCTCTCTAGTGGAGACGGGTATTGCCGGGGTCCAGCCCCGGTGGATCCAGGGAATTCGAAGGGTGGACGGCGTTGGCGTGGAAAGACTTGTTTATTTATTAATATAAGATTAGATTAAGAAACTGTAGTGCAGTAGGAAGATTAAGTGGAGAAAGAGGGCTGAATAGCTTGGTTTACGCGGAAGACCAATAAAATTCCAGACAAGGAATTTGCACCATCTACGTTGGGCCACCGGTGCCCGCTTGAATATCTAAGGGTGCCTCGCCTTAAGCTCCCTTTCTCGCGGATCTTAATAACCAGGGCAAATAAGTAGACCTGGCGAGCCTCCGCGCCCCAGATGGAAATTCAGCCTGAAATTAAAGTAAAGAGCAGAGGGAAGAAAAGGGAGAGAAAAAGAGAGAGAGAGAGAGACACGGGGGGAGCCAGATTCCCAAGACACCAGGCCGAGACTAGTCCGAGAAACTGGTCTGAGAATCTGGTCCCGTCCTTTATTGTTCAGAAGGCCTTTTATACTTTTGATAAAACATGGAGATCAATGGGTAACACAAAGTTATGCAGCGTTAGCAGTCCAGACTCTTATCAAAACCAGGCTTTTCTCTCTGCATACCTAATTGTATACACAAGTCTTAGGTAATTTACATCATCTTCCAACCAAAAGGGCCAATTAACATTTTACAGCCTTTTTTCTGATAAGGGTTTGTCAACCACAAGACTTATTTGTGTTGATCTTCCCAAGGTCTGGTGCCACTCTCGGAAAGCACTAAAGAAAGTTACATTCTTAGACAGCAAGGATACAGCAACTTATAACAAGTAGAGGGAGTGCAGTGATTTATAGCAAAAGAGAAGCAATTAACTCAAAAGTCTAGTGTTGCTAACATCAAAACTACTATGTATCTTTTTCTACATCCTGCTTACATTAACATCCTTCCAGGTGCCTAAAAGATAAAGAATAAGGAGGTCTGGCAGCAATCCTTGAGTCAACAGTGAAAACCCTCTACCAATATAATTTTTAACTCTTTAGAAAAGGCTCTGTATCTTTAAGATGCTTTTAAGCTTTGTGCCTCCCGCGGTTGGGGGGCTGTAAGCAATTCACAAGCTGTAAGCTTTGTGCCTCTCGCGGTTGGGGGGCTGTAAGCAATTCACAAGCTGTAAGAGGTCTGGGGAACCTGTTAGGCAGACTAGAGAGCTATCAGAGGGGTTTAACTGAAACATCCCTTTCAAATGCAGAAGACTAAAACCCTGAATTGACTTTTTTCCAGAGAATATCAGAAAAGTGGAAAAGCAGAGCACAAAAGCCGGCAGATTTTTGCTGGGGTACATGCTTAGGAATATCCAGAGGGGTCCCTGAAGTCTGAGCACGCCTTGCGTATGTCAGCTTCCTTCCTCATGACCTTGTCACGGGCGGGATTCCTCACACTGGCTTCCGGCAACTCCCCCTTCTTTATTAGTTTTTTAAAAAAATTAGGTGCAGTTCAGTCGCGAGATTCCGAATGCTCTGCCGAAGAGTCCTGACAACACAAGGAAGCAGGATTACAAGGAGCAGGATTATGGCACCCACAGCAGCATAGCTAGAGACAGTAGTCAGAAGAGTTTTTCCAGAAATGAAGTCAGAGAAGGTGTGGAAAAAGTCATTGGCTTCTCCTGCGGCGGTAAAATCTAATCGGGAGTGTTCCAAGGTCTGAATCTGATTATGAAGTTTCCCTAAATCTAAACTAATATCTGAGCTGTTCCAGACACCTAAAATATGATTTTTGACCCTCTCCCATTTAAAATCTGTCTCATTTACTTTCAGGGATGTAACACATATCCACCGGTAATCGGCATGACATGAAAGAGCCAATTTCATTTTCAGACTCTGTAATTCATTCCCAATATGCATTACTGCTTCTTCTAAGGCATCAATCCTTATTTCTAGCTTCCTATCTATAATTTCCTGGGTTGCCAGCGTTAGAGAAACATTTTTGGATACGGTGTCAACATATTGGGCAGTATACACTTGTTGAGACAATGATAATGCCGCCACAGTAACAGAAGTAATTGCGGTTATCAAAGCTGATATTCCCAAAACAAGTAAGCCCACAAACCGTCGTGTTCGCATTAAATCTTGTAGCTGTTGCAGTACAGCTAGGCCATGGTTATCATACCAATACGTGGCTACAGTTACAGGTACCATGAGATAGGGCGGACGTTTTAAAACCATGAAAGAGCAAACTTTATATTGAGGAGTTAAACAGGATGAAAGCATACATTGTTCACAAGACACTACATGGGGTCCACCTGTATAATTCAATTGTATGTTAAGTCTTTCAGAATCATTAGTGAAAAGAAAAACATAAGGAGAGGGTAGACAAGCTAAAATAGAGTAAATAGAGGTATTTTTTGGTCGGATTAAAATAATAGGGGCGGTAGCCGCAAGGGCTCTCCAAATTTCTGGCTGCCAAAAGGTTTTACCTCTAGTTATATAAGACAGCATAGGGGGAACAAATTGGTTATGATGCCGTCTGGTGGCAACTAACGGCCAAGAAATTGAATATTCTTTCCAATTATCCAATCTATTGATAAAGTCATCGTCAGACTCAGGGTCTTGACCTGGATTTGGGTTGCTCCAGTCCTGAATCGCACAATTTCTTCCTCCCGGCATATTGTAATCTACTCTCGAATTATAAATACAAGATTTCCAAATCGGATATCCTGAATGATCATCTATAGTTTTCCAAATAACATCTGAGGGAGCAACATCATCACAATTTGGATATTCTGATGGAGTTTTGAGAGACAAAGACTTATAGGGGCCAAGGACCCCAGGCATACGGGCTCGTAATATCCAAGCAGACCGATCCCCTATAGATGCAAATTTAGAGGTTGGGGAATCTGTCATAACTGCTTTTGTGGAGGCTCCAATGCATCCTGTCTTGGTAAAGAAGTCTCCTGTAAGGCCAGGAGGAAAATTAAAGCAGACAGGAAAATCATCTGCTAGTCCTTTAAAGGTATAATTGAAATTAATAGGGTATTGGTCTTTTGTATAGGAAGTATAAGATCCTCCCAAAAGGCGAGGCTGGTCTGTACTAACTCGTATGGGGTCACTGTTCCAAGTAACAACTTGGAAAGTTGGAGGATCCGGGAGAAACGCCCAATATTTGGTTGGAATGGGAGCAGCGCTTACCTGGCAAGAGAGCAAGGCAAGCATGGCAATAAACACCTTTTCAGGAGAGACTGACGATCCCTGTAGGGTAGCTATCCCCTGTGCCTGGCGACAGAGAGCTTTAATCTGTCCCCAGGTGGGCAAGGAGGCTTGTTGGGTTGACTGAGCTGGGCGTCCTAATGGATTCCTGCGAGGCAAAAAATCAGGGGGTGCAATATCCTGTATCTGAAGTCGTGACATCTGTCCAGTGGGTGGCTCCGATCCGCGCCTATCCGGGATCTCCAATGTCAGCTGTCCTGGGGTCAGCGGCGTTTCCCGTGCTGGCGGAGGGAGCGGGGGAAGAGGGAGTTTCTTCCTTTTTAGAGATCGCGGTGGCGGGGGATTCTGGTATCCGGGGAGCTGAGACATGGCGAATTAGTCTGTCTGGAACCCAAATCGGAGCGTCCGCGTCCTGTGGAAAAACACAAGCATACCCTCGCCCATTGGTTAATAAGGGGTCAGGACCTTTCCATTGTCCGGAAAGAAGGTCCCTCCATTTTACTAATGGTTTTGCATTCAATTGCTCTGGGCACCAATGGCGAAGCATTGCAGTGTTTCCGGATGAATCAGCATTTAAGTTATTTATTACGAAAAGAGCATGTTGCAAAATCTGATGGGGGGAACTATATTTAAATTCCCCTTCTTTTAGTTTTTGAATATGGATTTTCAGTGTTTGATGTGCTCTTTCCACAATGGCTTGTCCTTGTGGGTTATAAGGGATGCCGGTGTTATGTTTAATTTGAAATCTTGTACAGAATTGCTGAAAAGATTTAGAAGTGTAAGCAGGAGCATTATCAGTTTTTAAAGCTTTTGGCAAGCCCAGATAGGAAAAGCATGTAAAAAGATGTTGTATTACATCTTTAACTGCTTCCCCTGTACGAGCAGTGGCAATAATAACATGAGAGAAGGTATCTACAGTTACATGAACAAAAGACAGTTTTCCAAATGAAGAGACATGGGTTACATCCATTTGCCAGAGTGCATTAGGTTTGAGACCGCGAGGGTTAACTCCCAGAGGCAAAGCATTCACGGTAGTAGGACAATGTGAACAAGAACGAACAATCTCTCGGGCAGATTCTCGAGGAATTTGAAACTGGTATCGTAAGGCAGTGGCATTTTGGTGATGAAGTGAGTGAGAAGCTCGAGCTTCTTCAAAAACAGAAGCCACTGAAATCCTGGTTAACGAATCTGCCAATTCATTGAGAGCATTTAAAGGGCCAGGCAGGCCGGAATGAGCCCGAATGTGGCCGATAAAGAACGCCCGATTTCTTTTCCATATTTGCTGCTGCAGTTTAGTTAACAAATGGAAGATAGCAGTTTTGTTTTCAGGCAAAACTGCAGTCTCAATGTGTGGAAACAGCCTGACCACATACTGAGAGTCAGAATAAAGGTTAAATTCTTTCTCCGCAAACATAACAAAGGCCTCAATAACAGCTGTGATTTCAGCCCTTTGAGCTGAAGTTTTTTGTGTTTCCAAAAGTTTTTGATGATCTCTTGTGACTATAGAGGCTCTACCGTTAGCCGATCCATCAGTAAAGACTACCTGAGCATCTGAAATAGGGAACTGTTTACACCGGACAGGAAAAATAACTGGATGGTTAGACATAAAATTTAGTAAAACATGCGAGGGTAAATGATGCAAAATTTGACCACAGTAATTCCCTATGGCAATCTGCCAGTCTTCATCAAACATTAAAAGAGCATCAAGCTGCTCCTTATTATATGGAATTACAATCTCTGATGGCTCTTTACCAAACAATTCAATGCTCCGCTTCCTTCCTTTTAGCATTAATGTGGCAATTAAACCAGGATAAGAAGCCACGACTTTTTTAGCTTGGGTAGGAAGATGGATCCATTCTAAAGGGCCGCGTTGCCACAGAACTCCCGTAGGCGCCGTTGGAGTAGCTAGGCAAAGGAACTGCCACGTCATCGTCAAATCAATTCTTTTTACATAGCTATTTGATAAGGCTGCTTCTACTTTGCCTAGGGCTTCTTGAGCCTCAGCTGTTAATTGTCTTTTTGAGGTTGGATCAGGATCCCCGCGTAAAGTGTTAAAAAGAGGTTTTAATTCGGCAGTGGTTAATTTTAAATATGGTCTAATCCAATTAATATCACCTAAGAGTTTTTGATAATCATTTAAAGTAATAAGATGGTCTTTTCTCAATTGCAGCGGGGTATGAGTCACCGTTTCCGAATTTATGACTCTTCCTAAGTAAGTTATGGGCGGATTGATTTGAATTTTTTCTGGGGCAATTTTTAGGCCTCTGTCTGTCAATGCCTGGGTCAGGTCCTGGAGCACAGTCTGCAGGTGAACTCTATCAGGATGAGCTATTAAAATATCATCCATATAGTGAATCATATACACGTGTTCATATTTAGCCCTAGTATCTTCTAGAGCGGCATTAACAAATTTTTGGCATAAAGTAGGGCTATTTTTCATTCCCTGAGGCAGAACCTTCCACTGAAACCGTAAATAAGGCTGTTTAAGATTTTCTGATGGCAGACTAAAGGCAAATCGCTTTTTATCCTCAGGATTTAAGGGAATAGTGAAAAAACAATCTTGTAAATCAATAACAATTATATTATATCCCTCTGGAACGGCTACTGGGGAAGGGAGCCCAGGCTGTAAGGCCCCCATGTCCTCCATGGTGGCATTAATAGCTCTCAAATCCTGTAAAAGTCGCCATTTACCAGATTTTTTCTTAATGACAAAAATAGGAGTGTTCCAGGGGCTATTGGAGGGCTCAATAT
The DNA here is from genome assembly GCF_032405125.1 of Capricornis sumatraensis. Lineage (NCBI taxonomy): Eukaryota > Metazoa > Chordata > Mammalia > Artiodactyla > Bovidae > Capricornis > Capricornis sumatraensis. The sequence goes on along the minus strand of NW_027184617.1, from coordinate 5,470,545 downwards.
GTCCCAATTCTAATTGTTCAAAGATTAATGCTTTAGCTGCCAATAATTTTTCCTTATGCAGAGGCCACTGTTCTACCCACACCGGATCTTGAGATTTCCATGTGATGGGGTCGGCAGCAAAAACAATGGCCTCAATTATAAATTTGGATATCCCAATCCAGCACGTAGCTTGCGAGGAGTTGGGCAAATTGGCTCAATTATTCCTGTCTGTTGTTTACCCAATCCTTTTGATGGATCATAGCCCATCTGCAACATCTGAGAGGTCACTTTATCATCAGGGCTAAAAAGTAACACTCCCATTTGAGATAGCACGTCCCTCCCCCACAGGGTAAGGGGGAGCGAAGGAACGACATAAGGTTGGAAAGTTCCACGGGTATCCTCAAATTGCCAATCTAAAATTTTTGCACTTTTGGCTATTGTGGGGGCTCTTCCTATCCCCACCAAGTTATTTTCAGTAGTATGTGTGGGCCAGGAGCTGGGCCAGTCTTTTCCTGAAATGCAAGAAACATCTGCTCCTGTGTCTAATAACCCCACAATAGACTTGCCATTAATCAGGATAGTCTTCATAGGACGTTTCTGAGTAATTTCTGTTATCCAAAAAACCATATCACTAGACCCAAATCCTTTATCCTGCCTTTCATTTTGAGTAGCTGTGCGCCCAATTGCAGTGTGGTAAGGCAAAAGCAAAAGTTGGGCTATTCTTTGTCCCTGATGTATTTGGAAAGTTTTAGTTGGGGGTGAAATCATTATCTGGATTTCTCCTGTATAATCTGAGTCAATTACTCCAGGGATGATTGTGAGACCTTGCATAGCTAAGGAACTTCTGCCTAGTATAATTCCTACTAAACCTGTTGGTAATGGGCCTTTAACTCCTGTAGGTATTTTTACAGTGGGGCTATCTGGTGTTAATATTGCTGAGGTGGTGGAACTGAGGTCCAGTCCTGCGCTGCCTGGGGTTGCTCTGATGAGTTCTGCGATGGGACGAAGGGAATGAATGGGTTCAGTGAGGCTGCCCCAATTGTTGTCGGGGCCTGAGGCTGGCCCCTCAATCCGTTTCCCGACTGCTGGTCGGGGCCCAAAAAGGCTCCATTTCTATGGAATTGTGACCTACATTCTTTTGCCCAGTGATATCCTTTTTGACAACGAGGGCAGAGAGATCTAGGGAGATTAGTAGGCACAGCCGGGGAGGGAGAATTCGGCAGAGAAGAACCGGCTGCTTTTTGGGGACAAGCTCGCATAAGGTGCCCTTCCCGTCCGCAAGAGAAGCAGGCCTTGGATAAACCAATATTCTGGCCTGGACTACTGGAATGACTCTTTGACGGGTTATTTCTATTTGTAAAAAAGGACTGTACTGCCTGCTGGTAAGAATTTCCCTTTATGGCTGCAGCTATGGCAACGCCCTGCATCATCGCTGGTCCTACATCTGCACATTGCCTGATATAATCTATTATTTCCCCAGTTTTTTTAATAGGACGTAAAATGGCCTGGCAGGTAGAATTAGCATTTTCAAATGCCAGTTGTTTTATCAATATACTAGCTGCCTCAGTGTTGGAAATTACTCTGTTGACTGCCTCTGCAAGTCTTGATATAAAGTCTTCATATGGCTCTTCTGGTTTTTGTTTAACATTTGAGAAGGAAGAGGTAGATTCTTTCCCTTCAGGCAACAAACGCCAAGCCCCAAGGGCGCAGGCGGTTACTTGATCTAAAGTGGTTTTATCTAATCCCATTTGATCTCTAAGTGTTCCAAAATCATTAGTCCCTGCCAACATATTTTTTATAATATATCTTGGGCCATATTTTTGGTTAGCATCAGCCTGTTTTTGGGCTAGATCTTCATATTCAGTTCTCCAAAGTACATATTGACCTCCAGACAGACAAGCTTTAGCGACTGTCTTCCAGTCATGGGGTGTCATCCATCTGCCCGCTAAAGCTTCCACCAATGATACAGTGTACGGGGCTTTAGGCCCATACAAAGCACAAGCCTGTTTGAGTTCTTTAATCATTTTCATTGGAATGGGTTCCCAGTGGGGGGCTGTTCTCCCACCACTTCCACCAAATATTATGGGGAAACAAGCCTCAAGGTGGGGATCAAGTTCATCATCTGGGCTAGAGAAAACTCTTCTTCGGGGAGCTTCTAGTGGAGGCCCCTCACCCTTATAGGGAGGGGGGGGCAAGGGGTGTCCTATGTCACTTTCTTCGTACTTTGGGAATTTTTTATCCGTTCTGTGTTTAGGTCTTACGGATGTTTTATCTGGGGAATCTGGCCTTAAACTCTCAGGTGCATATAATCTGATGGGGGACATTTGTCTTGAGCCTCTGGAAGCAGAAGGCTTAATTAAGGAAATTTCTCTTGAATTTGTGGAAGCAGGTGGTCTGGTTGGGGAAGTTTTTATTAAGCTCTTTGGAGCAGATAATCTAATTGGAGAAGTTTCTCTTAAACTCCTTGGAGCATCTTTATTTAATAAAGACCAGTCCTCATCAGAATGATCTTGACTTACTTCCTCTTCCAAATCTTCCTCATCTGAAAGCTGCTCTTTTTTGTCATCTCTATCTATTACCTTTTCTTGGGCAGTCATTGCAGCTATCATTTGACTCAACTGCCGATAGTTAGGTGTAGCCTCCTTTTCATCACTCTCCTCTTCGATAGATACCTTTTTCTCTGCACTTTCCTCTTTAAGATGTACCTTTTCAGATTCAGGGGCAGGGTCTAGAGCGTCCCTAATTATATTCCATAAGGAAAAGGCGTCAGTAGGCACCTTTTGTGAGCCATGTTCAGCATGGTAAGTTTTTAGTTGTTTTCCTACTCTCTCCCAGGTGTCTAAGTTAACAGTGCCTTCTTCTGGAAACCAGGGACACTGTTCTTGTACAAAGGAAAAAAATGAATGAATATTGGATTTTTTAACTTTAATTCCTCGTTTAGTTAGTAACTGCAAGATTACTCCTGTAAAAAGCTGTCTTTCTTTTGATTCACTGTTACCCATGTCAGAAAATTAAGTCTTATAGAAAAGTCTACCTCAACAAAAAGGTTTTACCTTTGGCGAGGGGGGTTTTGTTTTCAACCCTAAGATAGCAGGTTTCTTTTCAACCTCTAGAGCACCAGGTTTCTCTTAAACCCTTGAACACTTCCCACTCCTCCTCACCCTGTCTATCCTACAGGGGGGTCCGTGGCACCCTGAGTGGGGTCCTAGCCGTCCCGAACACTCAACACTGGGGGAGTACCCGAAAGTACTCCGGGGGGAGTGATTAAGTCACTCCGGGGGGGAGCAACAGAGAGTGCTCCGGGGGGAGCAACAGAGAGTGCTCCGGGGGGAGCTACAGAGAGTGCTCCGGGGGGAGCTTTTGCTCCGAGGAACCTACCTTCGAATAGCCTGTTCCGGGCGCCACTTGCCGGGGTCCAGCCCCGGTGGATCCAGGGAATTCGAAGGGTGGACGGCGTTGGCGTGGAAAGACTTGTTTATTTATTAATATAAGATTAGATTAAGAAACTGTAGTGCAGTAGGAAGATTAAGTGGAGAAAGAGGGCTGAATAGCTTGGTTTACGCGGAAGACCAATAAAATTCCAGACAAGGAATTTGCACCATCTACGTTGGGCCACCGGTGCCCGCTTGAATATCTAAGGGTGCCTCGCCTTAAGCTCCCTTTCTCGCGGATCTTAATAACCAGGGCAAATAAGTAGACCTGGCGAGCCTCCGCGCCCCAGATGGAAATTCAGCCTGAAATTAAAGTAAAGAGCAGAGGGAAGAAAAGGGAGAGAAAAAGAGAGAGAGAGAGAGACAGGGGGGGAGCCAGATTCCCAAGAAACCAGGCCGAGACTAGTCCGAGAAACTGGTCTGAGAATCTGGTCCCGTCCTTTATTGTTCAGAAGGCCTTTTATACTTTTGATAAAACATGGAGATCAATGGGTAACACAAAGTTATGCAGCGTTAGCAGTCCAGACTCTTATCAAAACCAGGCTTTTCTCTCTGCATACCTAATTGTATACACAAGTCTTAGGTAATTTACATCATCTTCCAACCAAAAGGGCCAATTAACATTTTACAGCCTTTTTTCTGATAAGGGTTTGTCAACCACAAGACTTATTTGTGTTGATCTTCCCAAGGTCTGGTGCCACTCTCGGAAAGCACTAAAGAAAGTTACATTCTTAGACAGCAAGGATACAGCAACTTATAACAAGTAGAGGGAGTGCAGTGATTTATAGCAAAAGAGAAGCAATTAACTCAAAAGTCTAGTGTTGCTAACATCAAAACTACTATGTATCTTTTTCTACATCCTGCTTACATTAACATCCTTCCAGGTGCCTAAAAGATAAAGAATAAGGAGGTCTGGCAGCAATCCTTGAGTCAACAGTGAAAACCCTCTACCAATATAATTTTTAACTCTTTAGAAAAGGCTCTGTATCTTTAAGATGCTTTTAAGCTTTGTGCCTCCCGCGGTTGGGGGGCTGTAAGCAATTCACAAGCTGTAAGCTTTGTGCCTCTCCCGGTTGGGGGGCTGTAAGCAATTCACAAGCTGTAAGAGGTCTGGGGAACCTGTTAGGCAGACTAGAGAGCTATCAGAGGGGTTTAACTGAAACATCCCTTTCAAATGCAGAAGACTAAAACCCTGAATTGACTTTTTTCCAGAGAATATCAGAAAAGTGGAAAAGCAGAGCACAAAAGCCAGCAGATTTTTGCTGGGGTACATGCTTAGGAATATCCAGAGGGGTCCCTGAAGTCTGAGCACGCCTTGCGTATGTCAGCTTCCTTCCTCATGACCTTGTCACGGGCGGGATTCCTCACACTGGTTTCCGGCAGGGTATGGTGGTGAACTTCTTGAGTTGCAGCAAGGCTGTGAAAGACCCTTTCGAAGTTCCAGAGGTAAGGTGTCATTAGTCTCCAGACGCCTCATCGGAAATAGGCCTCATCTCGCCTGGAAGGGAGAACTTCCTGGATTTTCTCGAGAAGCGGCAGGTGTTCTCGAGTTACGACGGGGACCTCAGGGACCCGCCCTGGTGGCCTCAGGAGAGGCCAGTCCCTATGCGAGTTGCTAGGGGGCCTCTCGGGATTCCTCTCCCGTCGATACCGGGGCCAAAAACCTTGTGTGGAGTCAGGGCCGGAACCGAGGATTCCTCTCAGGGGCTGACATGGATCTTTGGGTACTTCTGGAGTCTCCCCAGGGGAGTCAGGCCTCGTCTCGAGTGGGGGCATGCACGTGCACTTTCCTTCCAGGCTGTAGCAGCAATGTCACGCTTCCCGTGGCGTGGATCAAATGATCTGTGGTTTTCCCTCGAGGCTTTCCCACAGGGCTGTCCCACGTGCCACCGTGGTGTGAGTCGATCCTCGGCGTGAAAGATGAGCCAGTGCAGGGCAAAGAGGTTCCTCTGGAATGGACTGAGACATCTGGGGGACTCTTGGAATGGTGGTACGACCATGGAGTTCCTCTCGCCTTTCCTGTTGAGAGTGCCTCCTCTTGAGATGCGACGGGAACGCCGGGAATATTTTCCCGTTGAAAGCAGGGAAAGGATCCCTAATCTCGAGCTACGAGGGGGAAACGGGGCTCCTCTGGATGTGGGCGGGACCATCGTGCTTCCTCTCGAGTGGAGACGGGTATGGCGGTGAACTTCTTGAGTTGCAGCAAGGGTGTGAAAGACCCTTTCGAAGTTCCAGAGGTTAGGTGTCATTAGTCTCCAGACGCCTCATCGGAAATAGGCCTCATCTCGCCTGGAAGGGAGAACTTCCTGGATTTTCTCGAGTTGCGGCAGGTGTTCTCGAGTTACGACGGGGACCTCAGGGACCCGCCCTGGTGGCCTCAGGAGAGGCCAGTCCCCATGCGACTTGCTAGGGGGCCTCTCGGGATTCCTCTCCCGTCGATACCGGGGCCAAAAACCTTGTGTGGAGTCAGGGCCGGAACCGAGGATTCCTGTCAGGGGCTGACATGGATCTTTGGGTACTTCTGGAGTCTCCCCAGGGGAGTCAGGCCTCGTCTCTAGTCGGGGCATGCACGTGCACTTTCCTTCCAGGCTGTAGCAGCAATGTCACGCTTCCCGTGGCGTGGATCAAAGGATCTGTGGTTTTCCCTCGAGGCTTTCCCTCGAGGCTTTCCCACAGGGCTGTCCCACGTGCCACCGTGGTGTGAGTCGATCCTCGGCGTGAAAGATGAGCCAGTGCAGGGCAAAGATCTTCCTCTGGAATGGACTGAGACATCTGGGGGACTCTTGGAATGGTGGTACGACCATGGAGTTCCTCTCTCCTTTCCTGTTGAGAGTGCCTCCGCTTCAGATGCGACGGGAACGCCGGGAATTCTTTCCCATTGAAAGCAGGGAAAGGATTCCTCATCTCGAGCTACGAGGGGGAAAGGGGGCTCCTCTGGATTTGGGCGGGACGATCGTGCTTCCTCTCGAGTGGAGACGGGTATGGCGGTGAACTTCTTGAGTTGCAGCAAGGGTGTGAAAGACCCTTTCGAAGTTCCAGAGGTTAGGTGTCATTAGTCTCCAGACGCCTCATCGGAAATAGGCCTCATCTCGCCTGGAAGGGAGAACTTCCTGGATTTTCTCGAGTTGCGGCAGGTGTTCTCGAGTTACGACGGGGACCTCAGGGACCCGCTCTAGTGGCCTCAGGAGAGGCCAGTCCCCATGCGAGTTGCTAGGGGGCCTCTCGGAATTCCTCTCCCGTCGATACCGGGGCCAAAAACCTTGTGTGGAGTCAGGGCCGGAACCGAGGATTCCTCTCAGGGGCTGACATGGATCTTTGGGTCCTTCTGGAGTCTCCCCATGGGAGTCAGGCCTCGTCTCGAGTGGGGGCATGCACGTGCGCTTTCCTTCCAGGCTGTAGCAGCAATGTCACGCTTCCCATCGCGTGGATCAAAGGATCTGTGGTTTTCCCTCGAGGCTTTCCCTCGAGGCTTTCCCACAGGGCTGTCCCACTTGCCACGGTGGTGTGAGTCGATCCTCGGAGTGAAAGATGAGCCAGTGTAGGGCAAAGAGGTTCCTCTGGAATGGACTGAGACATCTGGGGGACTCTTGGAATGGTGGTACGACCATGGAGTTCCTCTCGCCTTTCCTTTTGAGAGTGCCTCCTCTTGAGATGCGACGGGAACGCCGGGAATTCTTTCCCGTTGAAAGCAGGGAAAGGATCGCTCATCTCGAGCTAGGAGGGGGAAACGGGGCTCCTCTGGATGTGGGCGGGACCATCGTGCTTCCTCTAGAGTGGAGACGGGTATGGCGGTGAACTTCTTGAGTTGCAGCAAGGGTGTGAAAGACCCTTTCGAAGTTCCAGAGTTTAGGTGTCATTAGTCTCCAGACGCCTCATCGGAAATAGGCCTCATCTCGCCTGGAAGGGAGAACTTCCTGGATTTTCTCGAGTTGCGGCAGGTGTTCTCGAGTTACGACGGGGACCTCAGGGACCCGCCCTGGTGGACTCAGGAGAGGCCAGTCCCCATGCGAGTTGCTAGGGGGCCTCTCGGGATTCCTCTCCCGTCGATACCGGGGCCAAAAACCTTGTGTGGAGTCAGGGCCGGAACCGAGGAATCCTCTCAGGGGCTGACATGAATCTTTGGGTACTTCTGGAGTCTCCCCATGGGAGTCAGGCCTCGTCTCGAGTGGGGGCATGCACGTGCGCTATCCTTCCAGGCTGTAGCAGCAATGTCACGCTTCCCGTGGCGTGGATCAAAGGATCTGTGTTTTTCCCTCGAGGCTTTCCCTCGAGGCTTTCCCACAGGGCTGTCCCACGTGCCACCGTGGTGTGAGTCGATCCTCGGCGTGAAAGATGAGCCAGTGCAGGGCAAAGAGGTTCCTCTGGAATGGACTGAGACATCTGGGGGACTCTTGGAATGGTGGTACGACCATGGAGTTCCTCTCGCCTTTCCTTTGAGAGTGCCTCCTCTTGAGATGCGACGGGAACGCCGGGAATTCTTTCCCGTTGAAAGCAGGGAAAGGATCCCTCATCTCGAGCTACGAGGGGGAAACGGGGCTCCTCTGGATGTGGGCGGGACCATCGTGCTTCCTCTCGAGTGGAGACGGGTATGGCGGTGAACTTCTTGAGTTGCAGCAAGGGTGTGAAAGACCCTTTCGAAGTTCCAGAGGTTAGGTGTCATTAGTCTCCAGACGCCTCATCGGAAATAGGCCTCATCTCGCCTGGAAGGGGGAACTTCCTGGAATTTCTCGAGTTGTGGCAGGTGTTCTCGAGTTACTACGGGGACCTCAGGAACCCGCCCTGGTGGCCTCAGGAGAGGCCAGTCCCCAAGCGAGTTGCTAGGGGGCCTCTCGGGATTTCTCTCCCGTCGATACCGGGGCCAAAAACCTTGTGTGGAGTCAGGGCCTGAACCGAGGATTCCTCTCAGGGGCTGACATGGATCTTTGGGTACTTCTGGAGTCTCCCCAGGGGAGTCAGGCCTCGTCTCGAGTCGGGGCATGCACGTGCACTTTCCTTCCAGGCTGTAGCAGCAATGTCACGCTTCCCGTGGCGTGGATCAAACGATCTGTGGTTTTCCCTCGAGGCTTTCCCTCGAGGCTTTCCCACAGTGCTGTCCCACGTGCCACCGTGGTGTGAGTCGATCCTCGGCGTGAAAGATGAGCCAGTGCAGGGCAAAGAGCTTCCTCTGGAATGGACTGAGACATCTGGGGGACTCTTGGAATGGTGGTACGACCATGGAGTTCCTCTCGCCTTTCCTGTTGAGAGTGCCTCCGCTTGAGATGCGACGGGAACGCCGGGAATTCTATCCCATTGAAAGCAGGGAAAGGATTCCTCATCTCGAGCTACGAGGGGGAAAGGGGGCTCCTCTGGATGTGGGCGGGACGATCGTGCTTCCTCTCGAGTGGAGCCGGGTATGGCGGTGAACTTCTTGAGTTGCAGCAAGGGTGTGAAAGACCCTTTCGAAGTTCCAGAGGTTAGGTGTCATTAGTCTCCAGACGCCTCATCGGAAATAGGCCTCATCTCGCCTGGAAGGGGGAACTTCCTGGAATATCTCGAGTTGTGGCAGGTGTTCTCGAGTTACTACAGGGACCTCAGGAACCCGCCCTGGTGGCCTCAGGAGAGGCCAGTCCCCATGCGAGTTGCTAGGAGGCCTCTCGGGATTCCTCTCCCGTCGATACCGGGGCCAAAAACCTTGTGTGGAGTCAGGGCCGTAACCGAGGATTCCTCTCAGGGGCTGACATGGATCTTTGGGTACTTCTGGAGTCTCCCCAGGGGAGTCAGGCCTCGTCTCGAGTCGGGGCATGCACGTGCACTTTCCTTCCAGGCTGAAGCAGCAATGTCACGCTTCCCGTCGCGTGGATCAAAGGATCTGTGGTTTTCCCTCGAGGCTTTCCGTCGAGGCTTTCCCACAGGGCTGTCCCACGTGCCACCGTGGTGTGAGTCGATCCTCGGCGTGAAAGCTGAGCCAGTGCAGGGCAAAGAGCTTCCTCTCGAATGGACTGAGACATCTGGCGGACTCTTGGAATGGTGGTACGACCATGGAGTTCCTCTCGCCTTTCCTGTTGAGAGTGCCTCCTCTTGAGATGCGACGGGAATGCCGGGAATTCTTTCCCGTTGAAAGCAGGGAAAGGATCCCTCATCTCGAGCTACGAGGGGGAAACGGGGCTCCTCTGGATATGGGCGGGACCATCGTGCTTCCTCTCGAGTGGAGACGGGTATGGCGGTGAACTTCTTGAGTTGCAGCAAGGGTGTGAAAGACCCTTTCGAAGTTCCAGAGGTTAGGTGTCATTAGTCTCCAGACGCCTCATAGGAAATAGGCCTCATCTCGCCTGGAAGGGAGAACTTCCTGGATTTTCTCGAGTTGCGGCAGGTGTTCTCGAGTTACGACGGGGACCTCAGGGACCCGCCATGGTGGCCTCAGGAAAGGCCAGTCCCCATGCGAGTTGCTAGGGGGCCTCTCAGGATTCCTCTCCCGTCGATACCGGGGCCAAAAACCTTGTGTGGAGTCAGGGCCGGAACCGAGGTTTTCTCTCAGGGGTGACATGGAACTTTGGGTATTTCTGGAGTCTCCCCAGGGGAGTCAGGCCTCGTCTCGAGTGGGGGCATGCACGTGCGCTTTCCTTCCAGGCTGTAGCAGCAATGTCACGCTTCCCGTCGCGTGGATCAAAGGATCTGTGGTTTTCCCTCGAGGCTTTCCCACAGGGCTGTCCCACTTGCCACCGTGGTGTGAGTCGATCCTCGGCGTGAAAGATGAGCCAGTGCAGGGCAAAGAGGTTCCTCTGGAATGGACTGAGACATCTGGGGGACTCTTGGAATGGTGGTACGACCATGGAGTTCCTCTCGCCATTCCTGTTGAGAGTGCCTCCTCTTGAGATGCGACAGGAACGCCGGGAATTCTTTCCCGTTGAAAGCAGGGAAAGGATCCCTCATCTCGAGCTCCGAGGGGGAAGCGGGGCTCCTCTGGATGTGGGCGGGACCATCGTGCTTCCTCTCGAGTGGATACGGGTATGGCGGTGAACTACTTGAGTTGCAGCAAGGGTGTGAAAGACCCTTTCGAAGTTCCATAGTTTAGGTGTCATTAGTCTCTAGACGCCTCATCGGAAATAGGCCTCATCTCGCCTGGAAGGGAGAACTTCCTTGATTTTCTCGAGTTGCGGCAGGTGATCTCGAGTTACGATGGGGACCTCAGGGACCCGCCCTGGTGGCCTCAGGAGAGGCCAGTCCCCAAGCGAGTTGCTAGGGGGCCTCTCGGGATTTCTCTCCCGTCGATACCCGGGCCAAATCCTTGTGTGGAGTCAGGGCCGGAAACGAGGATTCCTCTCAGGGGCTGACATGGATCTTTGGGTACTTCTGGAGTCTCCCCAGGGGAGTCAGGCCTCGTCTCGAGTGGGGGCATGCACGTGCGCTTTCCCTCCAGGCTGAAGCAGCAATGTCACGCTTCCCGTCGCGTGGATCAAAGGATCTGTGGTTTTCCCTCGAGGCTTTCCGTCGAGGCTTTCCCACAGGGCTGTCCCACGTGCCACCGTGGTGTGAGTCGATCCTCGGCGTGAAAGCTGAGCCAGTGCAGGGCAAAGAGGTTCCTCTGGAATGGACTGAGACATCTGGGGGACTCTTGGAATGGTGGTACGACCATGGAGTTCCTCTCGCCTTTCCTGTTGAGAGAGCCTCCGCTTGAGATGCGACGGGAACGCCGGGAATTCTTTCCCGTTGAAAGCAGGGAAAGGATCCCTCATCTCGAGCTACGAGGGGGAAACGGGGCTCCTCTGGATGTGGGCGGGACCATCGTGCTTCCTCTCGAGTGGAGACGGGTATGGCGGTGAACTTCTTGAGTAGCAGCAAGGGTGTGAAAGACCCTCTCGAAATTCCAGAGGTTAGGTTTCATTAGTCTCCAGACGCCTCATCGGAAATAGGCCTCATCTCGCCTGGAAGGGAGAACTTCATGGATTTTCTCGAGTTGCGGCAGGTGTTCTCGAGTTACGACGGGGACCTCAGGGACCCGCCCTGGTGGCCCCAGGAGAGGCCAGTCCCCATGCGAGTTGCTACGGGGCCTCTCGGGATTCCTCTCCCGTCGATACCGGGGCCAAAAACCTTGTGTGGAGTCAGGGCCGGAACCGGGGATTCCTCTCAGGGGCTGACATGGATCTTTGGGTACTTCTGGAGTCTCCCCAGGGGAGTCAGGCCTCGTCTCGAGTGGGGGCATGCACGTGTGCTTTCCTTCCAGGCTGTAGCAGCAATGTCACGCTTCCCGTCGCGTGGATCAAAGGATCTGTGGTTTTCCCTCGAGGCTTTCCCTTGAGGCTTTCCCACAGGGCTGTCCCACGTGCCACCGTGGTGTGAGTCGATCCTCGGCGTGAAAGATGAGCCAGTGCAGGGCAAAGAGGTTCCTCTGGAATGGACTGAGACATCTGGGGGACTCTTGGAATGGTGGTACGACCATGGAGTTCTTCTCGCCTTTCCTGTTGAGAGTGCCTCCTCTTGAGATGCGACGGGAACGCCGGGAATTCTTTCCCGTTGAAAGCAGGGAAAGGATCCCTCATCTCGAGCTACGAGGGGGAAACGGGGCTCCTCTGGATGTGGGCGGGACCATCGTGCTTCCTCTCGAGTGGAGACGGGTATGGCGGTGAACTTCTTGAGTTGCAGCAAGGGTGTGAAAGACCCTGTCGAAGTTCCAGAGGTTAGGTGTCATTAGTCTCCAGACGCCTCATCGGAAATAGGCCTCATCTCGCCTGGAAGGGAGAACTTCCTGGATTTTCTCGAGTTGCGGCAGGTGTTCTCGAGTTACGACGGGGACCTCAGGGACCCGCCATGGTGGCCTCAGGAAAGGCCAGTCCCCATGCGAGTTGCTAGGGGGCCTCTCAGGATTCCTCTCCCGTCGATACCGGGGCCAAAAACCTTGTGTGGAGTCAGGGTCGGAACCGAGGTTTCCTCTGAGGGGTGACATGGAACTTTGGGTATTTCTGGAGTCTCCCCAGGGGAGTCAGGCGTCGTCTCGAGTGGGGGCATGCACGTGCGCTTTCCTTCCAGGCTGTAGCAGCAATGTCACGCTTCCCGACGCGTGGATCAAAGGATCTGTGGTTTTCCCTCGAGGCTTTCCCTCGAGGCTTTGCCTCAGGGCTGTCCCACGTGCCATCGTGGTGTGAGTCGATCTTCGGCGTGAAAGATGAGCCAGTGCAGGGCAAAGAGGTTCCTCTGGAATGGACTGAGACATCTGGGGGACTCTTGGAATGGTGGTACGACCATGGAGTTCCTCTCGCCTTTCCTGTTGAGAGTGCCTCCTCTTGAGATGCGACGGGAACGCCGGGAATTCTTTCCCGTTGAAAGCAGGGAAAGGATCCCTCATCTCGAGCTACGAGGGGGAAACGGGGCTCCTCTGGATGTGGGCGGGACCATCGTGCTTCCTCTCGAGTGGAGACGGGTATGGCGGTGAACTTCTTGAGTAGCAGCAAGGGTGTGAAAGACCCTTTCGAAGTTCCAGAGGTTAGGTGTCATTAGTCTCCAGACGCCTCATAGGAAATAGGCCTCATCTCGCCTGGAAGGGAGAACTTCCTGGATTTTCTCGAGTTGCGGCAGGTGTTCTCGAGTTACGACGGGGACCTCAGGGACCCGCCATGGTGGCCTCAGGAAAGGCCAGTCCCCATGCGAGTTGCTAGGGGGCCTCTCAGGATTCCTCTCCCGTCGATACCGGGGCCAAAAACCTTGTCTGGAGTCAGGGGCGGAACCGAGGTTTTCTCTCAGGGGTGACATGGAACTTTGGGTATTTCTGGAGTCTCCCCAGGGGAGTCAGGCCTCGTCTCGAGTGGGGGCATGCACGTGCGCTTTCCTTCCAGGCTGTAGCAGCAATGTCACGCTTCCCGTCGCGTGGATCAAAGGATCTGTGGTTTTCCCTCGAGGCTTTCCCACAGGGCTGTCCCACTTGCCACCGTGGTGTGAGTCGATCCTCGGCGTGAAAGATGAGCCAGTGCAGGGCAAAGAGGTTCCTCTGGAATGAACTGAGACATCTGGGGGACTCTTGGAATGGTGGTACGACCATGGAGTTCCTCTCGCCTTTCCTGTTGAGAGAGCCTCCGCTTGAGATGCGACGGGAACGCCGGGAATTCTTTCCCGTTGAAAGCAGGGAAAGGATCCCTCATCTCGAGCTACGAGGGGGAAACGGGGCTCCTCTGGATGTGGGCGGAACCATCGTGCTTCCTCTCGAGTGGAGACGGGTATGGCGGTGAACTTCTTGAGTAGCATCAAGGGTGTGAAAGACCCTCTCGAAATTCCAGAGGTTAGGTTTCATTAGTCTCCAGACGCCTCATCGGAAATAGGCCTCATCTCGCCTGGAAGGGAGAACTTCATGGATTTTCTCGAGTTGCGGCAGGTGTTCTCGAGTTACGACGGGGACCTCAGGGACCCGCCCTGGTGGCCCCAGGAGAGGCCAGTCCCCATGCGAGTTGCTACGGGGCCTCTCGGGATTCCTCTCCCGTCGATACCGGGGCCAAAAACCTTGTGTGGAGTCAGGGCCGGAACCGGGGATTCCTCTCAGGGGCTGACATGGATCTTTGGGTACTTCTGGAGTCTCCCCAGGGGAGTCAGGCCTCGTCTCGAGTGGGGGCATGCACGTGTGCTTTCCTTCCAGGCTGTAGCAGCAATGTCACGCTTCCCGTCGCGTGGATCAAAGGATCTGTGGTTTTCCCTCAAGGCTTTCCCTTGAGGCTTTCCCACAGGGCTGTCCCACGTGCCACCGTGGTGTGAGTCGATCCTCGGCGTGAAAGATGAGCCAGTGCAGGGCAAAGAGGTTCCTCTGGAATGGACTGAGACATCTGGGGGACTCTTGGAATGGTGGTACGACCATGGAGTTCTTCTCGCCTTTCCTGTTGAGAGTGCCTCCTCTTGAGATGCGACGGGAACGCCGGGAATTCTTTCCCGTTGAAAGCAGGGAAAGGATCCCTCATCTCGAGCTACGAATGTGAAACGGGGCTCCTCTGGATGTGGGCGGGACCATCGTGCTTCCTCTCGAGTGGAGACGGGTATGGCGGTGAACTTCTTGAGTTGCAGCAAGGGTGTGAAAGACCCTGTCGAAGTTCCAGAGGTTAGGTGTCATTAGTCTCCAGACGCCTCATCGGAAATAGGCCTCATCTCGCCTGGAAGGGAGAACTTCCTGGATTTTCTCGAGTTGCGGCAGGTGATCTCGAGTTACGATGGGGACCTCAGGGACCCGCCCTGGTGGCCTCAGGAGAGGCCAGTCCCCAAGCGAGTTGCTAGGGGGCCTCTCGGGATTTCTCTCCCGTCGATACCCGGGCCAAATCCTTGTGTGGAGTCAGGGCCGGAAACGAGGATTCCTCTCAGGGGCTGACATGGATCTTTGGGTACTTCTGGAGTCTCCCCAGGGGAGTCAGGCCTCGTCTCGAGTGGGGACATGCACGTGCGCTTTCCCTCCAGGTGAAGCAGCAATGTCACGCTTCCCGTCGCGTGGATCAAAGGATCTGTGGTTTTCCCTCGAGGCTTTCCGTCGAGGCTTTCCCACAGGGCTGTCCCACGTGCCACCGTGGTGTGAGTCGATCCTCGGCGTGAAAGCTGAGCCAGTGCAGGGCAAAGAGGTTCCTCTGGAATGGACTGAGACATCTGGGGGACTCTTGGAATGGTGGTACGACCATGGAGTTCCTCTCGCCTTTCCTGTTGAGAGTGCCTCCGCTTGAGATGCGACGGGAACGCCGGGAATTCTTTCCCGTTGAAAGCAGGGAAAGGATCCCTCATCTCGAGCTACGAGGGGGAAACGGGGCTCCTCTGGATGTGGGCGGGACCATCGTGCTTCCTCTCGAGTGGAGACGGGTATGGCGGTGAACTTCTTGAGTAGCAGCAAGGGTGTGAAAGACCCTCTCGAAATTCCAGAGGTTAGGTTTCATTAGTCTCCAGACGCCTCATCGGAAATAGGCCTCATCTCGCCTGGAAGGGAGAACTTCATGGATTTTCTCGAGTTGCGGCAGGTGTTCTCGAGTTACGACGGGGACCTCAGGGACCCGCCCTGGTGGCCCCAGGAGAGGCCAGTCCCCATGCGAGTTGCTACGGGGCCTCTCGGGATTCCTCTCC
Organism: Capricornis sumatraensis; assembly: GCF_032405125.1. Lineage (NCBI taxonomy): Eukaryota > Metazoa > Chordata > Mammalia > Artiodactyla > Bovidae > Capricornis > Capricornis sumatraensis. The sequence goes on along the minus strand of NW_027184617.1, from coordinate 5,455,087 downwards.
CGTTGATACCGGGGCCAAAAACCTTGTGTGGAGTCAGGGCCGGAACCGGGGATTCCTCTCAGGGGCTGACATGGATCTTTGGGTACTTCTGGAGTGTCCCCAGGGGAGTCAGGCCTCGTCTCGAGTGGGGGCATGCACGTGTGCTTTCCTTCCAGGCTGTAGCAGCAATGTCACGCTTCCCGTCGCGTGGATCAAAGGATCTGTGGTTTTCCCTCGAGGCTTTCCCTTGAGGCTTTCCCACAGGGCTGTCCCACGTGCCACCGTGGTGTGAGTCGATCCTCGGCGTGAAAGATGAGCCAGTGCAGGGCAAAGAGGTTCCTCTGGAATGGACTGAGACATCTGGGGGACTCTTGGAATGGTGGTACGACCATGGAGTTCTTCTCGCCTTTCCTGTTGAGAGTGCCTCCTCTTGAGATGCGACGGGAACGCCGGGAATTCTTTCCCGTTGAAAGCAGGGAAAGGATCCCTCATCTCGAGCTACGAATGTGAAACGGGGCTCCTCTGGATGTGGGCGGGACCATCGTGCTTCCTCTCGAGTGGAGACGGGTATGGCGGTGAACTTCTTGAGTTGCAGCAAGGGTGTGAAAGACCCTGTCGAAGTTCCAGAGGTTAGGTGTCATTAGTCTCCAGACGCCTCATCGGAAATAGGCCTCATCTCGCCTGGAAGGGAGAACTTCCTGGATTTTCTCGAGTTGCGGCAGGTGTTCTCGAGTTACGACGGGGACCTCAGGGACCCGCCATGGTGGCCTCAGGAAAGGCCAGTCCACATGCGAGTTGCTAGGGGGCCTCTCAGGATTCCTCTCCCGTCGATACCGGGGCCAAAAACCTTGTGTGGAGTCAGGGTCGGAACCGAGGTTTCCTCTCAGGGGTGACATGGAACTTTGGGTATTTCTGGAGTCTCCCCAGGGGAGTCAGGCGTCGTCTCGAGTGGGGGCATGCACGTGCGCTTTCCTTCCAGGCTGTAGCAGCAATGTCACGCTTCCCGTCGCGTGGATCAAAGGATCTGTGGTTTTCCCTCGAGGCTTTCCCTCGAGGCTTTGCCACAGGGCTGTCCCACGTGCCACCGTGGTGTGAGTCGATCCTCGGCGTGAAAGATGAGCCAGTGCAGGGCAAAGAGGTTCCTCTGGAATGGACTGAGACATCTGGGGGACTCTTGGAATGGTGGTACGACCATGGAGTTCCTCTCGCCTTTCCTGTTGAGAGTGCCTCCTCTTGAGATGCGACGGGAACGCCGGGAATTCTTTCCCGTTGAAAGCAGGGAAAGGATCCCTCATCTCGAGCTACGAGGGGGAAACGGGGCTCCTCTGGATGTGGGCGGGACCATCGTGCTTCCTCTCGAGTGGAGACGGGTATGGCGGTGAACTTCTTGAGTAGCAGCAAGGGTGTGAAAGACCCTTTCGAAGTTCCAGAGGTTAGGTGTCATTAGTCTCCAGACGCCTCATAGGAAATAGGCCTCATCTCGCCTGGAAGGGAGAACTTCCTGGATTTTCTCGAGTTGCGGCAGGTGTTCTCGAGTTACGACGGGGACCTCAGGGACCCGCCGTGGTGGCCTCAGGAAAGGCCAGTCCCCATGCGAGTTGCTAGGGGGCCTCTCAGTATTCCTCTCCCGTCGATACCGGGGCCAAAAACCTTGTGTGGAGTAAGGGCCGGAACCGAGGTTTTCTCTCAGGGGTGACATGGAACTTTGGGTATTTCTGGAGTCTCCCCAGGGGAGTCAGGCCTCGTCTCGAGTGGGGGCATGCACGTGCGCTTTCCTTCCAGGCTGTAGCAGCAATGTCACGCTTCCCGTCGCGTGGATCAAAGGATCTGTGGTTTTCCCTCGAGGCTTTCCCACAGGGCTGTCCCACGTGCCACCGTGGTGTGAGTCGATCCTCGGCGTGAAAGATGAGCCAGTGCAGGGCAAAGAGGTTCCTCTGGAATGGACTGAGACATCTGGGGGACTCTTGGAATGGTGGTACGACCATGGAGTTCCTCTCGCCTTTCCTGTTGAGAGTGCCTCCTCTTGAGATGCGACGGGAACGCCGGGAATTCTTTCCCGTTGAAAGCAGGGAAAGGATCCCTCATCTCGAGCTACGAGGGGGAAACGGGGCTCCTCTGGATGTGGGCGGGACCATCGTGCTTCCTCTCGAGTGGAGACGGGTATGGCGGTGAACTTCTTGAGTAGCAGCAAGGGTGTGAAAGACCCTTTCGAAGTTCCAGAGGTTAGGTGTCATTAGTCTCCAGACGCCTCATCGGAAATAGGCCTTATCTCGCCTGGAAGGGAGAACTTCCTGGATTTTCTCGAGTTGCGGCAGGTGTTCTCGAGTTACGACGGGGACCTCAGGGACCCGCCCTGGTGGCCTCAGGAGAGGCCAGTCCCCATGCGAGTTGCTAGGGGGCCTCTCGGAATTCCTCTCCCGTCGATACCGGGGCCAAAAACCTTGTGTGGAGTCAGGGCCGGAACCGAGGATTCCTCTCAGGGGCTGACATGGATCTTTGGGTCCTTCTGGAGTCTCCCCATGGGAGTCAGGCCTCGTCTCGAGTGGGGGCATGCACGTGCGCTTTCCTTCCAGGCTGTAGCAGCAATGTCACGCTTCCCATCGCGTGGATCAAAGGATCTGTGGTTTTCCCTCGAGGCTTTCCCTCGAGGCTTTCCCACAGGGCTGTCCCACTTGCCACGGTGGTGTGAGTCGATCCTCGGAGTGAAAGATGAGCCAGTGTAGGGCAAAGAGGTTCCTCTGGAATGGACTGAGACATCTGGGGGACTCTTGGAATGGTGGTACGACCATGGAGTTCCTCTCGCCTTTCCTTTTGAGAGTGCCTCCTCTTGAGATGCGACGGGAACGCCGGGAATTCTTTCCCGTTGAAAGCAGGGAAAGGATCGCTCATCTCGAGCTAGGAGGGGGAAACGGGGCTCCTCTGGATGTGGGCGGGACCATCGTGCTTCCTCTAGAGTGGAGACGGGTATGGCGGTGAACTTCTTGAGTTGCAGCAAGGGTGTGAAAGACCCTTTCGAAGTTCCAGAGTTTAGGTGTCATTAGTCTCCAGACGCCTCATCGGAAATAGGCCTCATCTCGCCTGGAAGGGAGAACTTCCTGGATTTTCTCGAGTTGCGGCAGGTGTTCTCGAGTTACGACGGGGACCTCAGGGACCCGCCCTGGTGGACTCAGGAGAGGCCAGTCCCCATGCGAGTTGCTAGGGGGCCTCTCGGGATTCCTCTCCCGTCGATACCGGGGCCAAAAACCTTGTGTGGAGTCAGGGCCGGAACCGAGGAATCCTCTCAGGGGCTGACATGAATCTTTGGGTACTTCTGGAGTCTCCCCATGGGAGTCAGGCCTCGTCTCGAGTGGGGGCATGCACGTGCGCTATCCTTCCAGGCTGTAGCAGCAATGTCACGCTTCCCGTGGCGTGGATCAAAGGATCTGTGTTTTTCCCTCGAGGCTTTCCCTCGAGGCTTTCCCACAGGGCTGTCCCACGTGCCACCGTGGTGTGAGTCGATCCTCGGCGTGAAAGATGAGCCAGTGCAGGGCAAAGAGGTTCCTCTGGAATGGACTGAGACATCTGGGGGACTCTTGGAATGGTGGTACGACCATGGAGTTCCTCTCGCCTTTCCTTTGAGAGTGCCTCCTCTTGAGATGCGACGGGAACGCCGGGAATTCTTTCCCGTTGAAAGCAGGGAAAGGATCCCTCATCTCGAGCTACGAGGGGGAAACGGGGCTCCTCTGGATGTGGGCGGGACCATCGTGCTTCCTCTCGAGTGGAGACGGGTATGGCGGTGAACTTCTTGAGTTGCAGCAAGGGTGTGAAAGACCCTTTCGAAGTTCCAGAGGTTAGGTGTCATTAGTCTCCAGACGCCTCATCGGAAATAGGCCTCATCTCGCCTGGAAGGGGGAACTTCCTGGAATTTCTCGAGTTGTGGCAGGTGTTCTCGAGTTACTACGGGGACCTCAGGAACCCGCCCTGGTGGCCTCAGGAGAGGCCAGTCCCCATGCGAGTTGCTAGGGGGCCTCTCGGGATTTCTCTCCCGTCGATACCGGGGCCAAAAACCTTGTGTGGAGTCAGGGCCTGAACCGAGGATTCCTCTCAGGGGCTGACATGGATCTTTGGGTACTTCTGGAGTCTCCCCAGGGGAGTCAGGCCTCGTCTCGAGTCGGGGCATGCACGTGCACTTTCCTTCCAGGCTGTAGCAGCAATGTCACGCTTCCCGTGGCGTGGATCAAACGATCTGTGGTTTTCCCTCGAGGCTTTCCCTCGAGGCTTTCCCACAGTGCTGTCCCACGTGCCACCGTGGTGTGAGTCGATCCTCGGCGTGAAAGATGAGCCAGTGCAGGGCAAAGAGCTTCCTCTGGAATGGACTGAGACATCTGGGGGACTCTTGGAATGGTGGTACGACCATGGAGTTCCTCTCGCCTTTCCTGTTGAGAGTGCCTCCGCTTGAGATGCGACGGGAACGCCGGGAATTCTATCCCATTGAAAGCAGGGAAAGGATTCCTCATCTCGAGCTACGAGGGGGAAAGGGGGCTCCTCTGGATGTGGGCGGGACGATCGTGCTTCCTCTCGAGTGGAGCCGGGTATGGCGGTGAACTTCTTGAGTTGCAGCAAGGGTGTGAAAGACCCTTTCGAAGTTCCAGAGGTTAGGTGTCATTAGTCTCCAGACGCCTCATCGGAAATAGGCCTCATCTCGCCTGGAAGGGGGAACTTCCTGGAATATCTCGAGTTGTGGCAGGTGTTCTCGAGTTACTACAGGGACCTCAGGAACCCGCCCTGGTGGCCTCAGGAGAGGCCAGTCCCCATGCGAGTTGCTAGGAGGCCTCTCGGGATTCCTCTCCCGTCGATACCGGGGCCAAAAACCTTGTGTGGAGTCAGGGCCGTAACCGAGGATTCCTCTCAGGGGCTGACATGGATCTTTGGGTACTTCTGGAGTCTCCCCAGGGGAGTCAGGCCTCGTCTCGAGTCGGGGCATGCACGTGCACTTTCCTTCCAGGCTGAAGCAGCAATGTCACGCTTCCCGTCGCGTGGATCAAAGGATCTGTGGTTTTCCCTCGAGGCTTTCCGTCGAGGCTTTCCCACAGGGCTGTCCCACGTGCCACCGTGGTGTGAGTCGATCCTCGGCGTGAAAGCTGAGCCAGTGCAGGGCAAAGAGCTTCCTCTCGAATGGACTGAGACATCTGGCGGACTCTTGGAATGGTGGTACGACCATGGAGTTCCTCTCGCCTTTCCTGTTGAGAGTGCCTCCTCTTGAGATGCGACGGGAATGCCGGGAATTCTTTCCCGTTGAAAGCAGGGAAAGGATCCCTCATCTCGAGCTACGAGGGGGAAACGGGGCTCCTCTGGATATGGGCGGGACCATCGTGCTTCCTCTCGAGTGGAGACGGGTATGGCGGTGAACTTCTTGAGTTGCAGCAAGGGTGTGAAAGACCCTTTCGAAGTTCCAGAGGTTAGGTGTCATTAGTCTCCAGACGCCTCATAGGAAATAGGCCTCATCTCGCCTGGAAGGGAGAACTTCCTGGATTTTCTCGAGTTGCGGCAGGTGTTCTCGAGTTACGACGGGGACCTCAGGGACCCGCCATGGTGGCCTCAGGAAAGGCCAGTCCCCATGCGAGTTGCTAGGGGGCCTCTCAGGATTCCTCTCCCGTCGATACCGGGGCCAAAAACCTTGTGTGGAGTCAGGGCCGGAACCGAGGTTTTCTCTCAGGGGTGACATGGAACTTTGGGTATTTCTGGAGTCTCCCCAGGGGAGTCAGGCCTCGTCTCGAGTGGGGGCATGCACGTGCGCTTTCCTTCCAGGCTGTAGCAGCAATGTCACGCTTCCCGTCGCGTGGATCAAAGGATCTGTGGTTTTCCCTCGAGGCTTTCCCACAGGGCTGTCCCACTTGCCACCGTGGTGTGAGTCGATCCTCGGCGTGAAAGATGAGCCAGTGCAGGGCAAAGAGGTTCCTCTGGAATGGACTGAGACATCTGGGGGACTCTTGGAATGGTGGTACGACCATGGAGTTCCTCTCGCCATTCCTGTTGAGAGTGCCTCCTCTTGAGATGCGACAGGAACGCCGGGAATTCTTTCCCGTTGAAAGCAGGGAAAGGATCCCTCATCTCGAGCTCCGAGGGGGAAGCGGGGCTCCTCTGGATGTGGGCGGGACCATCGTGCTTCCTCTCGAGTGGATACGGGTATGGCGGTGAACTACTTGAGTTGCAGCAAGGGTGTGAAAGACCCTTTCGAAGTTCCATAGTTTAGGTGTCATTAGTCTCTAGACGCCTCATCGGAAATAGGCCTCATCTCGCCTGGAAGGGAGAACTTCCTTGATTTTCTCGAGTTGCGGCAGGTGATCTCGAGTTACGATGGGGACCTCAGGGACCCGCCCTGGTGGCCTCAGGAGAGGCCAGTCCCCAAGCGAGTTGCTAGGGGGCCTCTCGGGATTTCTCTCCCGTCGATACCCGGGCCAAATCCTTGTGTGGAGTCAGGGCCGGAAACGAGGATTCCTCTCAGGGGCTGACATGGATCTTTGGGTACTTCTGGAGTCTCCCCAGGGGAGTCAGGCCTCGTCTCGAGTGGGGGCATGCACGTGCGCTTTCCCTCCAGGCTGAAGCAGCAATGTCACGCTTCCCGTGGCGTGGATCAAAGGATCTGTGGTTTTCCCTCGAGGCTTTCCGTCGAGGCTTTCCCACAGGGCTGTCCCACGTGCCACCGTGGTGTGAGTCGATCCTCGGCGTGAAAGCTGAGCCAGTGCAGGGCAAAGAGGTTCCTCTGGAATGGACTGAGACATCTGGGGGACTCTTGGAATGGTGGTACGACCATGGAGTTCCTCTCGCCTTTCCTGTTGAGAGAGCCTCCGCTTGAGATGCGACGGGAACGCCGGGAATTCTTTCCCGTTGAAAGCAGGGAAAGGATCCCTCATCTCGAGCTACGAGGGGGAAACGGGGCTCCTCTGGATGTGGGCGGGACCATCGTGCTTCCTCTCGAGTGGAGACGGGTATGGCGGTGAACTTCTTGAGTAGCAGCAAGGGTGTGAAAGACCCTCTCGAAATTCCAGAGGTTAGGTTTCATTAGTCTCCAGACGCCTCATCGGAAATAGGCCTCATCTCGCCTGGAAGGGAGAACTTCATGGATTTTCTCGAGTTGCGGCAGGTGTTCTCGAGTTACGACGGGGACCTCAGGGACCCGCCCTGGTGGCCCCAGGAGAGGCCAGTCCCCATGCGAGTTGCTACGGGGCCTCTCGGGATTCCTCTCCCGTCGATACCGGGGCCAAAAACCTTGTGTGGAGTCAGGGCCGGAACCGGGGATTCCTCTCAGGGGCTGACATGGATCTTTGGGTACTTCTGGAGTCTCCCCAGGGGAGTCAGGCCTCGTCTCGAGTGGGGGCATGCACGTGTGCTTTCCTTCCAGGCTGTAGCAGCAATGTCACGCTTCCCGTCGCGTGGATCAAAGGATCTGTGGTTTTCCCTCGAGGCTTTCCCACAGGGCTGTCCCACTTGCCACCGTGGTGTGAGTCGATCCTCGGCGTGAAAGATGAGCCAGTGCAGGGCAAAGAGGTTCCTCTGGAATGGACTGAGACATCTGGGGGACTCTTGGAATGGTGGTACGACCATGGAGTTCCTCTCGCCTTTCCTGTTGAGAGAGCCTCCGCTTGAGATGCGACGGGAACGCCGGGAATTCTTTCCCGTTGAAAGCAGGGAAAGGATCCCTCATCTCGAGCTACGAGGGGGAAACGGGGCTCCTCTGGATGTGGGCGGAACCATCGTGCTTCCTCTCGAGTGGAGACGGGTATGGCGGTGAACTTCTTGAGTAGCATCAAGGGTGTGAAAGACCCTCTCGAAATTCCAGAGGTTAGGTTTCATTAGTCTCCAGACGCCTCATCGGAAATAGGCCTCATCTCGCCTGGAAGGGAGAACTTCATGGATTTTCTCGAGTTGCGGCAGGTGTTCTCGAGTTACGACGGGGACCTCAGGGACCCGCCCTGATGGCCCCAGGAGAGGCCAGTCCCCATGCGAGTTGCTACGGGGCCTCTCGGGATTCCTCTCCCGTCGATACCGGGGCCAAAAACCTTGTGTGGAGTCAGGGCCGGAACCGGGGATTCCTCTCAGGGGCTGACATGGATCTTTGGGTACTTCTGGAGTCTCCCCAGGGGAGTCAGGCCTCGTCTCGAGTGGGGGCATGCACGTGTGCTTTCCTTCCAGGCTGTAGCAGCAATGTCACGCTTCCCGTCGCGTGGATCAAAGGATCTGTGGTTTTCCCTCAAGGCTTTCCCTTGAGGCTTTCCCACAGGGCTGTCCCACGTGCCACCGTGGTGTGAGTCGATCCTCGGCGTGAAAGATGAGCCAGTGCAGGGCAAAGAGGTTCCTCTGGAATGGACTGAGACATCTGGGGGACTCTTGGAATGGTGGTACGACCATGGAGTTCTTCTCGCCTTTCCTGTTGAGAGTGCCTCCTCTTGAGATGCGACGGGAACGCCGGGAATTCTTTCCCGTTGAAAGCAGGGAAAGGATCCCTCATCTCGAGCTACGAATGTGAAACGGGGCTCCTCTGGATGTGGGCGGGACCATCGTGCTTCCTCTCGAGTGGAGACGGGTATGGCGGTGAACTTCTTGAGTTGCAGCAAGGGTGTGAAAGACCCTGTCGAAGTTCCAGAGGTTAGGTGTCATTAGTCTCCAGACGCCTCATCGGAAATAGGCCTCATCTCGCCTGGAAGGGAGAACTTCCTGGATTTTCTCGAGTTGCGGCAGGTGATCTCGAGTTACGATGGGGACCTCAGGGACCCGCCCTGGTGGCCTCAGGAGAGGCCAGTCCCCAAGCGAGTTGCTAGGGGGCCTCTCGGGATTTCTCTCCCGTCGATACCCGGGCCAAATCCTTGTGTGGAGTCAGGGCCGGAAACGAGGATTCCTCTCAGGGGCTGACATGGATCTTTGGGTACTTCTGGAGTCTCCCCAGGGGAGTCAGGCCTCGTCTCGAGTGGGGACATGCACGTGCGCTTTCCCTCCAGGTGAAGCAGCAATGTCACGCTTCCCGTCGCGTGGATCAAAGGATCTGTGGTTTTCCCTCGAGGCTTTCCGTCGAGGCTTTCCCACAGGGCTGTCCCACGTGCCACCGTGGTGTGAGTCGATCCTCGGCGTGAAAGCTGAGCCAGTGCAGGGCAAAGAGGTTCCTCTGGAATGGACTGAGACATCTGGGGGACTCTTGGAATGGTGGTACGACCATGGAGTTCCTCTCGCCTTTCCTGTTGAGAGTGCCTCCGCTTGAGATGCGACGGGAACGCCGGGAATTCTTTCCCGTTGAAAGCAGGGAAAGGATCCCTCATCTCGAGCTACGAGGGGGAAACGGGGCTCCTCTGGATGTGGGCGGGACCATCGTGCTTCCTCTCGAGTGGAGACGGGTATGGCGGTGAACTTCTTGAGTAGCAGCAAGGGTGTGAAAGACCCTCTCGAAATTCCAGAGGTTAGGTTTCATTAGTCTCCAGACGCCTCATCGGAAATAGGCCTCATCTCGCCTGGAAGGGAGAACTTCATGGATTTTCTCGAGTTGCGGCAGGTGTTCTCGAGTTACGACGGGGACCTCAGGGACCCGCCCTGGTGGCCCCAGGAGAGGCCAGTCCCCATGCGAGTTGCTACGGGGCCTCTCGGGATTCCTCTCCCGTCGATACCGGGGCCAAAAACCTTGTGTGGAGTCAGGGCCGGAACCGGGGATTCCTCTCAGGGGCTGACATGGATCTTTGGGTACTTCTGGAGTGTCCCCAGGGGAGTCAGGCCTCGTCTCGAGTGGGGGCATGCACGTGTGCTTTCCTTCCAGGCTGTAGCAGCAATGTCACGCTTCCCGTCGCGTGGATCAAAGGATCTGTGGTTTTCCCTCGAGGCTTTCCCTTGAGGCTTTCCCACAGGGCTGTCCCACGTGCCACCGTGGTGTGAGTCGATCCTCGGCGTGAAAGATGAGCCAGTGCAGGGCAAAGAGGTTCCTCTGGAATGGACTGAGACATCTGGGGGACTCTTGGAATGGTGGTACGACCATGGAGTTCTTCTCGCCTTTCCTGTTGAGAGTGCCTCCTCTTGAGATGCGACGGGAACGCCGGGAATTCTTTCCCGTTGAAAGCAGGGAAAGGATCCCTCATCTCGAGCTACGAATGTGAAACGGGGCTCCTCTGGATGTGGGCGGGACCATCGTGCTTCCTCTCGAGTGGAGACGGGTATGGCGGTGAACTTCTTGAGTTGCAGCAAGGGTGTGAAAGACCCTGTCGAAGTTCCAGAGGTTAGGTGTCATTAGTCTCCAGACGCCTCATCGGAAATAGGCCTCATCTCGCCTGGAAGGGAGAACTTCCTGGATTTTCTCGAGTTGCGGCAGGTGTTCTCGAGTTACGACGGGGACCTCAGGGACCCGCCATGGTGGCCTCAGGAAAGGCCAGTCCCCATGCGAGTTGCTAGGGGGCCTCTCAGGATTCCTCTCCCGTCGATACCGGGGCCAAAAACCTTGTGTGGAGTCAGGGTCGGAACCGAGGTTTCCTCTCAGGGGTGACATGGAACTTTGGGTATTTCTGGAGTCTCCCCAGGGGAGTCAGGCGTCGTCTCGAGTGGGGGCATGCACGTGCGCTTTCCTTCCAGGCTGTAGCAGCAATGTCACGCTTCCCGTCGCGTGGATCAAAGGATCTGTGGTTTTCCCTCGAGGCTTTCCCTCGAGGCTTTGCCACAGGGCTGTCCCACGTGCCACCGTGGTGTGAGTCGATCCTCGGCGTGAAAGATGAGCCAGTGCAGGGCAAAGAGGTTCCTCTGGAATGGACTGAGACATCTGGGGGACTCTTGGAATGGTGGTACGACCATGGAGTTCCTCTCGCCTTTCCTGTTGAGAGTGCCTCCTCTTGAGATGCGACGGGAACGCCGGGAATTCTTTCCCGTTGAAAGCAGGGAAAGGATCCCTCATCTCGAGCTACGAGGGGGAAACGGGGCTCCTCTGGATGTGGGCGGGACCATCGTGCTTCCTCTCGAGTGGAGACGGGTATGGCGGTGAACTTCTTGAGTAGCAGCAAGGGTGTGAAAGACCCTTTCGAAGTTCCAGAGGTTAGGTGTCATTAGTCTCCAGACGCCTCATAGGAAATAGGCCTCATCTCGCCTGGAAGGGAGAACTTCCTGGATTTTCTCGAGTTGCGGCAGGTGTTCTCGAGTTACGACGGGGACCTCAGGGACCCGCCGTGGTGGCCTCAGGAAAGGCCAGTCCCCATGCGAGTTGCTAGGGGGCCTCTCAGTATTCCTCTCCCGTCGATACCGGGGCCAAAAACCTTGTGTGGAGTAAGGGCCGGAACCGAGGTTTTCTCTCAGGGGTGACATGGAACTTTGGGTATTTCTGGAGTCTCCCCAGGGGAGTCAGGCCTCGTCTCGAGTGGGGGCATGCACGTGCGCTTTCCTTCCAGGCTGTAGCAGCAATGTCACGCTTCCCGTCGCGTGGATCAAAGGATCTGTGGTTTTCCCTCGAGGCTTTCCCACAGGGCTGTCCCACGTGCCACCGTGGTGTGAGTCGATCCTCGGCGTGAAAGATGAGCCAGTGCAGGGCAAAGAGGTTCCTCTGGAATGGACTGAGACATCTGGGGGACTCTTGGAATGGTGGTACGACCATGGAGTTCCTCTCGCCTTTCCTGTTGAGAGTGCCTCCTCTTGAGATGCGACGGGAACGCCGGGAATTCTTTCCCGTTGAAAGCAGGGAAAGGATCCCTCATCTCGAGCTACGAGGGGGAAACGGGGCTCCTCTGGATGTGGGCGGGACCATCGTGCTTCCTCTCGAGTGGAGACGGGTATGGCGGTGAACTTCTTGAGTAGCAGCAAGGGTGTGAAAGACCCTTTCGAAGTTCCAGAGGTTAGGTGTCATTAGTCTCCAGACGCCTCATCGGAAATAGGCCTTATCTCGCCTGGAAGGGAGAACTTCCTGGATTTTCTCGAGTTGCGGCAGGTGTTCTCGAGTTACGACGGGGACCTCAGGGACCCGCCCTGGTGGCCTCAGGAGAGGCCAGTCCCCATGCGAGTTGCTAGGGGGCCTCTCGGGATTCCTCTCCCAGCGATACCGGGGCCAAAAACCTTGTGTGGAGTCAGGGCCGGAACCGAGGATTCCTCTCAGGAGCTGACATGGATCTTTGGGTACTTCTGGAGTCTCCCCAGGGGAGTCAGGCCTCGTCTCGATTGGGGCCATGCACGTGCACTTTCCTTCCAGGCTGTAGCAGCAATGTCACGCTTCCCGTGGCGTGGATCAAAGGATCTGTGGTTTTCCCTCAAAGCTTTCCCTCGAGGCTTTCCCACAGGGCTGTCCCACGTGCCACCGTAGTGTGAGTCGATCCTCGGCGTGAAAGATGAGCCAGTGCAGGGCAAAGAGGTTCCTCTGGAATGGACTGAGACATCTGGGGGACTCTTGGAATGGTGGTACGACCATGGAGTTCCTCTCGCCTTTCCTGTTGAGAGTGCCTCCTCTTGAGATGCGACGGGAACGCCGGGAATTCTTTCCCGTTGAAAGCAGGGAAAGGATCCCTCATCTCGAGCTACGAGGGGGAAACGGGGCTCCTCTGGATGTGGGCGGGACCATCGTGCTTCCTCTCGAGTGGAGACGGGTATGGCGGTGAACTTCTTGAGTAGCAGCAAGGGTGTGAAAGACCCTTTCGAAGTTCCAGAGGTTAGGTGTCATTAGTCTCCAGACGCCTCATCGGAAATAGGCCTTATCTCGCCTGGAAGGGAGAACTTCCTGGATTTTCTCGAGTTGCGGCAGGTGTTCTCGAGTTACGACGGGGACCTCAGGGACCCGCCCTGGTGGCCTCAGGAGAGGCCAGTCCCCATGCGAGTTGCTAGGGGGCCTCTCGGGATTCCTCTCCCGGCGATACCGGGGCCAAAAACCTTGTGTGGAGTCAGGGCCGGAACCGAGGATTCCTCTCAGGAGCTGACATGGATCTTTGGGTACTTCTGGAGTCTCCCCAGGGGAGTCAGGCCTCGTCTCGATTGGGGACATGCACGTGCACTTTCCTTCCAGGCTGTAGCAGCAATGTCACGCTTCCCGTGGCGTGGATCAAAGGATCTGTGGTTTTCCCTCAAAGCTTTCCCTCGAGGCTTTCCCACAGGGCTGTCCCACGTGCCACCGTAGTGTGAGTCGATCCTCGGCGTGAAAGATGAGCCAGTGCAGGGCAAAGAGGTTCCTCTGGAATGGACTGAGACATCTGGGGGACTCTTGGAATGGTGGTACGACCATGGAGTTCCTCTCGCCTTTCCTGTTGAGAGTGCCTCCGCTTGAAATGCGACGGGAACGCCGGGAATTCTTTCCCATTGAAAGCAGGGAAAGGATTCCTCATCTCGAGCTGCGAGGGGGAAAGGGGGCTCCTCTGGATGTGGGCGGGACGATCGTGCTTCCTCTCGAGTGGAGACGGGTATGGCGGTGAACTTCTTGAGTTGCAACAAGGGTGTGAAAGACCCTTTCGAAGTTCCAGAGGTTAGGTGTCATTAGTCTCCAGACGCCTCATTGGAAGTAGGCCTCATCTCGCCTGGAAGGGAGAACTTCCTGGATTTTCTCGAGTTGCGGCAGGTGTTCTCGAGTTACGACGGGGACCTCAGGGACCCGCCATGGTGTCCTCAGGAAAGGCCAGTCCCCATGCGAGTTGCTAGGGGGCCTCTCAGGATTCCTCTCCCGTCGATACCGGGGCCAAAAACCTTCTGTGAAGTCAGGGCCGGAACCGGGGATTCCTCTCAGGGGCTGACATGGATCTTTGGGTACTTCTGGAGTCTCCCCAGGGGAGTCAGGCCTCTTCTCGAGTGGGGGCATGCACGTGCGCTTTCCTTCCAGGCTGTAGCAGCAATGTCACGCGTCTCGTCGCGTGGATCAAAGGATCTGTGGTTTTCCCTCGAGGCTTTCCCTCGAGGCTTTCCCACAGGGTTGTCCCACGTGCCGCCGTGGTGTGAGTCGATCCTCGGCGTGAAAGATTAGCCAGTGCAGGGCAAAGAGGTTCCTCTGGAATGGACTGAGACATCTGGGGGACTCTTGGAATGGTGGTACGACCATGGAGTTCCTCTCGCCTTTCCTGTTGAGAGTGCCTCCTTTGAGATGCGACGGAAATGCAGGGAATTCTTTCCCGTTAAAAGCAGGGAAAGGATCCCTCATCTCGAGCTACGAGGGGAAACGGGGCTCCTCTGGATGTGGGCGGGACCATCGTGCTTCCTCTCGAGTGGAGACGGGTATGGCGGTGAACTTCTTGTGTTGCAGCAAGGGTGTGAAAGACCCTTTCAAAGTTCCAGAGGTTAGGTGTCATTAGTCTCCAGACGCCTCATTGGAAATAGGCCTCATCTCGCCTGGAAGGGAGAACATACTGGATTTTCTCGAGTTGCGGCAGGTGTTCTCGAGTTACGACGGGGACCTCAGGGAATCGCCCTGGTGGCCTCAGGAAAAGCCAGTCCCCATGCGAGTTGCTAGGGGGCCTCTCAGGATTCCTCTCCTGTCGATACCGGGGCCGAAAACCTTGTTTGGAGTCAGGGCCGGAACCGAGGATTCCTCTCAGGGGCTGACATGGATCTTTGGGTACTTCTGGAGTCTCCCCACTGGAGTCAGGCCTCGTTTCGAGTGGGGGCATGCACGAGCGCTTTTCTTCCAGGCTGTAGCAGCAATGTCACGCTTACCTTCGCGTGGATCAGAGGATCTGTGGTTTTCCCTCGAGGCTTTCCCTCGAGGCTTTCCCACAGGGCTGTCCCACTTGCCACCGTGGTGTGAGTTGATCCTCGGCGTGAAAGATGAGCCAGTGCAGGGCAAAGAGGTTCCTAAGGAATGGACTGAGACATCTGGGGGATTCTTGGAATGGTGGTACGACCATAGAGTTCCTCTCGCCTTTCCTGTTGAGAGTGCCTCCTCTTGAGATGCGACGGGAATGCCGGGAATTCTTTCCCGTTGAAAGCAGGGAAAGGATCCCTCATCTCGAGCTACGAGGGGGAAACGGGGCTCCTCTGGATATGGGCGGGACCATCGTGCTTCCTCTCGAGTGGAGACGGGTATGGCGGTGAACTTCTTGAGTTGCAGCAAGGGTGTGAAAGACCCTTTCGAAGTTCCAGAGGTTAGGTATCATTAGTCTCCAGACGCCTCATAGGAAATAGGCCTCATCTCGCCTGGAAGGGAGAACTTCCTGGATTTTCTCGAGTTGCGGCAGGTGTTCTCGAGTTACGACGGGGACCTCAGGGACCCGCCATGGTGGCCTCAGGAAAGGCCAGTCCCCATGCGAGTTGCTAGGGGGCCTCTCAGGATTCCTCTCCCGTCGATACCGGGGCCAAAAACCTTGTGTGGAGTCAGGGCCGGAACCGAGGTTTTCTCTCAGGGGTGACATGGAACTTTGGGTATTTCTGGAGTCTCCCCAGGGGAGTCAGGCCTCGTCTCGAGTGGGGGCATGCACGTGCGCTTTCCTTCCAGGCTGTAGCAGCAATGTCACGCTTCCCGTCGCGTGGATCAAAGGATCTGTGGTTTTCCCTCGAGGCTTTCCCACAGGGCTGTCCCACGTGCCACCGTGGTGTGAGTCGATCCTCGGCGTGAAAGATGAGCCAGTGCAGGGCAAAGAGGTTCCTCTGGAATGGACTGAGACATCTGGGGGACTCTTGGAATGGTGGTACGACCATGGAGTTCCTCTCGCCTTTCCTGTTGAGAGTGCCTCCTCTTAAGATGCGACAGGAACGCCGGGAATTCTTTCCCGTTGAAAGCAGGGAAAGGATCCCTCATCTCGAGCTCCGAGGGGGAAGCGGGGCTCCTCTGGATGTGGGCGGGACCATCGTGCTTCCTCTCGAGTGGATACGGGTATGGCGGTGAACTACTTGAGTTGCAGCAAGGGTGTGAAAGACCCTTTCGAAGTTCCATAGTTTAGGTGTCATTAGTCTCTAGACGCCTCATCGGAAATAGGCCTCATCTCGCCTGGAAGGGAGAACTTCCTGGATTTTCTCGAGTTGCGGCAGGTGATCTCGAGTTACAATGGGGACCTCAGGGACCCGCCCTGGTGGCCTCAGGAGAGGCCAGTCCCCAAGCGAGTTGCTAGGGGGCCTCTCGGGATATCTCTCCCGTCGATACCCGGGCCAAATCCTTGTGTGGAGTCAGGGCCGGAAACGAGAATTCCTCTCAGGGGCTGACATGGATCTTTGGGTACTTCTGGAGTCTCCCCAGGGGAGTCAGGCCTCGTCTCGAGTGGGGGCATGCACGTGCGCTTTCCCTCCAGGCTGAAGCAGCAATGTCACGCTTCCCGTCGCGTGGATCAAAGGATCTGTGGTTTTCCCTCGAGGCTTTCCCTCGAGGCTTTCCCACAGGGCTGTCCCACGTGCCACCGTGGTGTGAGTCCATCCTCGGCGTGAAAGATGAGCCAGAGCAGGGCAAAGAGCTTCCTCTCGAATGGACTGAGACATCTGGGGGACTCTTGGAATGGTGGTACGACCATGGAGTTCCTCTCGCCATTCCTGTTGAGAGTGCCTCCTCTTGAGATGCGACGGGAACGCCGGGAATTCTTTCCCGTTGAAAGCAGGGAAAGGATCCCTCATCTCGAGCTACGAGGGGAAACGGGGCTCCTGTGGATGTGGGCGGGACCATCGTGCTTCCTCTCGAGTGGAGACGGGTATGGCGGTGAACTTCTTGAGTAGCAGCAAGGGTGTGAAAGACCCTGTCGAAATTCCAGAGTTTTGGTGTCATTAGTCTCCAGACGCCTCATCGGAAATAGGCCTCATCTCGCCTGGAAGGGAGAACTTCATGGATTTTCTCGAGTTGCGGCAGGTGTTCTCGAATTACGACGGGGACCTCAGGGACCCGCCCTGGTGGCCCCAGGAGAGGCCAGTCCCCATGCGAGTTGCTACGGGGCCTCTCGGGATTCCTCTCCCGTCGATACCGGGGCCAAAAACCTTGTGTGGAGTCAGGGCCGGAACCGAGGATTCCTCTCAGGGGCTGACATGGATCTTTGGGTACTTCTGGAGTCTCCCCAGGGGAGTCAGGCCTCGTCTCGAGTGGGGGCATGCACGTGTGCTTTCCTTCCAGGCTGTAGCAGCAATGTCACGCTTCCCGTGGCCTGGATCAAAGGATCTGTGGTTTTCCCTCGAGGCTTTCCCTTGAGGCTTTCCCACAGGGCTGTCCCACGTGCCACCGTGGTGTGAGTCGATCCTCGGCGTGAAAGATGAGCCAGTGCAGGGCAAAGAGGTTCCTCTGGAATGGACTGAGACATCTGGGGGACTCTTGGAATGGTGGTACGACCATGGAGTTCCTCTCGCCTTTCCTGTTGAGAGTGTCTGCTCTTGAGATGCGACGGGAACGCCGGGAATTCTTTCCCGTTGAAAGCAGGGAAAGGATCCCTCATCTCGAGCTACGAATGTGAAACGGGGCTCCTCTGGATGTGGGCGGGACCATCGTGCTTCCTCTCGAGTGGAGACGGGTATGGCGGTGAACTTCTTGAGTTGCAGCAAGGGTGTGAAAGACCCTTTCGAAGTTCCAGAGGTTAGGTGTCATTAGTCTCCAGACGCCTCATCGGAAATAGGCCTCATCTCGCCTGGAAGGGAGAACTTCCTGGATTTTCTCGAGTTGAGGCAGGTGTTCTCGAGTTACGACGGGGACCTCAGGGACCCGCCGTGGGGGCCTCAGGAAAGGCCAGTCCCCATGCGAGTTGCTAGGGGGCCTCTCAGGATTCCTCTCCCGTCGATACCGGGGCCAAAAACCTTGTGTGGAGTCAGGGTCGGAACCGAGGTTTCCTCTCAGAGGTGACATGGAACTTTGGGTATTTCTGGAGTCTCCCCAGGGGAGTCAGGCATCGTCTCGAGTGGGGGCATGCATGTGCGCTTTCCTTCCAGGCTGTAACAGCAATGTCACGCTTCCCGTCGTGTGGATCAAAGGATCTGTGGTTTTCCCTCCAGGCTTTCCCTCGAGGCTTTTCCACAGGGATGTCCCACGTGCCACCGTGGTGTGAGTCGATCCTCGGCGTGAAAGATGAGCCAGTGCAGGGCAAAGAGGTTCCTCTGGAATGGACTGAGACATCTGGGGGACTCTTGGAATGGTGGTACGACCATGGAGTTCCTCTCGCCTTTCCTGTTGAGAGTGTCTGCTCTTGAGATGCGACGGGAACGCCGGGAATTCTTTCCCGTTGAAAGCAGGGAAAGGATCCCTCATCTCGAGCTACGAATGTGAAACGGGGCTCCTCTGGATGTGGGCGGGACCATCGTGCTTCCTCTCGAGTGGAGACGGGTATGGCGGTGAACTTCTTGAGTTGCAGCAAGGGTGTGAAAGACCCTTTCGAAGTTCCAGAGGTTAGGTGTCATTAGTCTCCAGACGCCTCATCGGAAATAGGCCTTATCTCGCCTGGAAGGGGGAACTTCCTGGAATTTCTCAAGTTGTGGCAGGTGTTCTCGAGTTACGACGGGGACCTCAGGGACCCGCCCTGGTGGCCTCAGGAGAGGCCAGTCCCCATGCGAGTTGCTAGGCGGCCTCTCGGGATTCCTCTCCCGTCGATACCGGGGCCAAAAACCTTGTGTGGAGTCAGGGCCGGAACCGAGGATTCCTCTCAGGGGCTGACATGGATCGGTGGGTACTTCTGGAGTCTCCCCAGGGGAGTCAGGCCTCGTCTCGAGTCTGGGCATGCACGTGCACTTTCCTTCCAGGCTGTAGCAGCAATGTCACGCTTCCCGTGGCGTGGATCAAAGGATCTGTGGTTTTCCCTCGAGGCTTTCCCTCGAGGCTTTCCCAAAGGGCTGTCCCACGTGCCACCGTGGTGTGAGTCGATCCTCGGCGTGAAAGATGAGCCAGTGCAGGGCAAAGAGGTTCCTCTGGAATGGACTGAGACATCTGGGGGACTCTTGAAATGGTGGTACGACCATGGAGTTCCTCTCGCCTTTCCTGTTGAGAGTGCCTCCGCTTGAGATGCGACGGGAACGCCGGGAATTCTTTCCCATTGAAAGCAGGGAAAGGATTCCTCATCTCGAGCTACGAGGGGGAAAGGGGGCTCCTCTGGATGTGGGCGGGACGATCGTTCTTCCTCTCGAGTGGAGACGGGTATGGCGGTGAACTTCTTGAGTTGCAGCAAGGGTGTGAAAGACCCTTTCGAAGTTCCAGAGGTTAGGTGTCATTAGTCTCCAGACGCCTCATCGGAAATAAGCCTCATCTCGCCTGGAAGGGGGAACTTCCTGGAATTTCTCGAGTTGCGGCTGGTGTTCTCGAGTTACGACGGGGACCTCAGGGACCCGCCCTGGAGGCCTCAGGAGAGGCCAGTCCCCATGCGAGTTGCTAGGGGGCCTCTCGGGATTCCTCTCCCGTCGATACCGGGGCCAAAAACCTTGTGTGGAGTCAGGGCCGGAAACGAGGATTCCTCTCAGGGGCTGACATGGATCTTTGGGTACTTCTAGAGTCTCCCCAGGGGAGTCAGGCCTCGGCTCGAGTGGGGGCATGCACTTGCGCTTTCCTTCCAGGCTGTAGCAGCAATGTCACGCTTCCCATCGCGTGGATCAAAGGATCTGTGGTTTTCCCACAGGGCTCTCCCACGAGCTACCGTGGTGTGAGTCGATCCTCGGCGTGAAAGATGAGCCAGTGCAGGGCAAAGAGGTTCTTCTGGACTGGACTGAGACATCTGGGGGACTCTTGGAATGGTGGTACAACCATGGA
Source organism: Capricornis sumatraensis (assembly GCF_032405125.1). Lineage (NCBI taxonomy): Eukaryota > Metazoa > Chordata > Mammalia > Artiodactyla > Bovidae > Capricornis > Capricornis sumatraensis. Next base: position 5,435,523 of record NW_027184617.1, on the reverse strand, counting down.
GTTCCTCTCGCCTTTCCTGTTGAGAGTGCCTCCTCTTGAGATGCGACGGGAACGCCGGGAATTCTTTCCCGTTGAAAGCAGGGAAAGGATTCCTCATCTCGAGCTACGAGGGGGAAACGGGGCTCCTCTGGATGTGGGCGGGACCATCGTGCTTCCTCTAGAGTGGAGACGGGTATGGCGGTGAACTTCTTGAGTTGCAGCAAGGGTGTGAAAGACCCTTTCGAAGTTCCAGAGGTTAGGTGTCATTAGTCTCCAGACGCCTCATCGGAAATAGGCCTCATCTCGCCTGGAAGGGAGAACTTCCTGGATTTTCTCGAGTTGCGGCAGGTGTTCTCGAGTTACGACGGGGACCTCAGGGACCCGCCCTGGTGGCCTCAGGAGAGGCCAGTCCCCATGCGAGTTGCTAGGGGGCCTCTCGGGATTGCTCTCCCGTCGATACCGGGGCCAAAAACCTTGTGTGGAGTCAGGGCCGGAACCGAGGATTCCTCGCAGTGGCTGACCTGGATCTTTGGGTACTTCTGGAGTCTCCCCAGGGGAGTCAGGCCTCCTCTCAAGTGGGGGCATGCACGTGCGCTGTCCTTCAAGGCTGTAGCAGCAATGTCACGCTTCCCGTGGCGTGAATGAAACGATCTGTGGTTTTCCCTTGAGGCTTTCCCTCGAGGCTTTCCCACAGGGCTGTCCCACGTGCCACCGTGGTGTGAGTCGATCCTCGGCGTGAAAGATGAGCCAGTGCAGGGCAAAGAGGTTCCTCTGGAATGGACTGAGACATCTGCGGGACTCTTGGAATGGTGGTACGACCATGGAGTTCCTCTCGCCTTTCCTGTTGAGAGTGCCTCCTCTTGAGATGCGACGGGAACTCCGGGAATTCTTTCCCGTTGAAAGCAGGGAAAGGATCGCTCATCTCGAGCTAGGAGGGGGAAACGGGGCTCCTCTTGATGTGGGCGGGACCATCGTGCTTCCTCTCGAGTGGAGACGGGTATGGCGGTGAACTTCTTGAGTTGCAGCAAGGGTGTGAAAGACCCTTTCGAAGTTCCAGAGTTTAGGTGTCATTAGTCTCCAGACGCCTCATCGGAAATAGGCCTCATCTCGCCTGGAAGGGAGAACTTCCTGGATTTTCTCGAGTTGCGGTAGGTGTTCTCGAGTTACGACGGGGACCTCAGGGACCTGCCCTGGTGGCCTCAGGAGAGGCCAGTCCCCATAAGAGTTGCTAGGGGGCCTCTCGGGATTCCTCTCCCGTCGATACCGGGGCCAAAAACCTTGTGTGGAGTCAGGGCCGGAACCGAGGATTCCTCTCACGGGTTGACATGGATCTTTGGGTACTTCTGGAGTCTCCCCAGGGGAGTCAGGCCTCGTCTCGAGTCGGGGCATGCACGTTCACTTTCCTTCCAGGCTGTAGCAGCAATGTCACGCTTCCCGTGGCGTGGATCAAAGGATCTGTGGTTTTCCCTCGAGGCTTACCCTCGAGGCTTTCCCACAGGGCTGTCCCACGTGCCACCGTGGTGTGAGTCGATCCTCGGCGTGAAAGATGAGCCAGTGCAGGGCAAAGAGCTTCCTCTGGAATGGACTGAGACATCTGGGGGACTCTTGGAATGGTGGTACGACCATGGAGTTCCTCTCGCCTTTCCTGTTGAGAGTGCCTCCGCTTGAGATGCGACGGGAACGCCGGGAACTCTTTCCCATTGAAAGCAGGGAAAGGATTCCTCATCTCGAGCTACGAGGGGGAAAGGGAGCTCCTCTGGATGTGGGCGGGACGATCGTGCTTCCTCTCGAGTGGAGACGGGTATGGCGGTGAACTTCTTGAGTTGCAGCAAGGGTGTGAAAGACCCTTTCGAAGTTCCAGAGGTTAGGTGTCATTAGTCTCCAGACGCCTCATCGGAAATAGGCCTCATCTCGCCTGGAAGGGAGAACTTCCTGGATTTTCTCGAGTTGCGGCAGGTGTTCTCGAGTTACGACGGGGACCTCAGGGACCCGCCCTGGTGGCCTCAGGAGAGGCCAGTCCCCATGCGAGTTGCTAGGGGGCCTCTCGGGATTCCTCTCCCGTCGATACCCGGGCCAAAAACCTTGTGTGGAGTCAGGGCCTGAACCGAGGATTCCTCTCAGGGGCTGATATGGATCTTTGGGTACTTCTGGAGTCTCCCCAGGGGAGTCAGGCCTCGTCTCGAGTCGGGGCATGCACGTGCACTTTCCTTCCAGGCTGTAGCAGCAATGTCACGCTTCCCGTGGCGTGGATCAAAGGATCTGTGGTTTTCCCTCGAGGCTTTCCCTCGAGGCTTTCCCACAGGGCTGTCCCACGTGCCACCGTGGTGTGAGTCGATCCTCGGCGTGAAAGATGAGCCAGTGCAGGGCAAAGAGCTTCCTCTGGAATGGACTGAGACATCTGGGGGACTCTTGGAATGGTGGTACGACCATGGAGTTCCTCTCGCCTTTCCTGTTGAGAGTGCCTCCGCTTGAGATGCGACGGGAACGCCGGGAATTCTTTCCCATTGAAAGCAGGGAAAGGATTCCTCATCTCGAGCTAAGAGGGGGAAAGGGGGCTCCTCTGGATGTGGGCGGGACGATCGTGCTTCCTCTCGAGTGGAGACGGGTATGGCGGTGAACTTCTTGAGTTGCAGCAAGGGTGTGAAAGACCCTTTCGAAGTTCCAGAGGTTAGGTGTCATTAGTCTCCAGACGCCTCATCGGAAATAGGCCTCATCTCGCCTGGAAAGGGGAACTTCCTGGAATTTCTCGAGTTGTGGCTGGTGTTCTGGAGTTACGACGGGGACCTCAGGGACCCGCCCTGGTGGCCTCAGGAGAGGCCAGTCCCCATGCGACTTGCTAGGGGGCCTCTCGGGATTCCTCTCCCGTCGATACCGGGGCCAAAAACCTTGTGTGGTGTCAGGGCCGGAACCGAGAATTTCTCTCAGGGGCTGACATGGATCTTTGGGTACTTCTGGAGTCTCCCCATGGGAGTCAGGCCTTGTCTCGAGTCGGGGCATGCACGTGCGCTTTCCTTCCAGGCTGTAGCAGCAATGTAACGCTTCCCGTGGCGTGGATCAAACGATCTGTGGTTTTCCCTCGAGGCTTTCCCTCGAGGCTTTCCCACAGGGCTGTCCCACGTGCCACCGTGGTGTGAGTCGATCCTCGGCGTGAAAGATGAGCCAGTGCAGGGCAAAGAGCTTCCTCTGGAATGGACTGAGACATTTGGGGGACTCTTGGAATGGTGGTACGACCATGGAGTTCCTCTCGCCTTTCCTGTTGAGAGTGCCTCCTCTTGAGATGCGACGGGAACGCCGGGAATTCTTTCCCGTTGAAAGCAGGGAAAGGATCCCTCATCTCGAGCTACGAGGGGGAAACGGGGCTCCTCTGGATGTGGGCGGGACTATCGTGCTTCCTCTCGAGTGGAGACGGGTATGGCGGTGAACTTCTTGAGTTGCAGCAAGGGTGTGAAAGACCCTTTCGAAGTTCCAGAGGTTAGGTGTCATTAGTCTCCAGACGCCTCATCGGAAATAGGCCTCATCTCGCCTGGAAGGGAGAACTTCCTGGATTTTCTCGAGTTGCGGCAGGTGTTCTCGAGTTACGACGGGGACCTCAGGGACCCGCCCTGGTGGCCTCAGGAGAGGCCAGTCCCCATGCGAGTTGCTAGGGGGCCTCTCGGGATTCCTCTCCCGTCGATACCGGGGCCAAAAACCTTGTGTGGAGTCAGGGCCGGAACCGAGGATTCCTCTCAGGGGCTGACATGGATCTTTGGGTCCTTCTGGAGTCTCCCCATGGGAGTCAGGCCTCGTCTCGAGTGGGGGCATGCACGTGCGCTTTCCTTCCTGGCTGTAGCAGCAATGTCACGCTTCCCATCGCGTGGATCAAAGGATCTGTGGTTTTCCCTCGAGGCTTTCCCTCGAGGCTTTCCCACAGGGCTGTCCCACGTGCCACCGTGGTGTGAGTCGATCCTCGGAGTGAAAGATGAGCCAGTGCAGGGCAAAGAGGTTCCTCTGGAATGGACTGAGACATCTGGGGGACTCTTGGAATGGTGGTACGACCATGGAGTTCCTCTCGCCTTTCCTGTTGAGAGTGCCTCCTCTTGAGATGCGACGGGAACGCCGGGAATTCTTTCCCGTTGAAAGCAGGGAAAGGATCGCTCATCTCGAGCTAGGAGGGGGAAACGGGGCTCCTCTGGATGTGGGCGGGACGATCGTGCTTCCTCTCGAGTGGAGACGGGTATGGCGGTGAACTTCTTGAGTTGCAGCAAGGGTGTGAAAGACCCTTTCGAAGTTCCAGAGTTTAGGTGTCATTAGTCTCCAGACGCCTCATCGGAAATAGGCCTCATCTCGCCTGGAAGGGAGAACTTCCTGGATTTTCTCGAGTTGCGGCAGGTGTTCTCGAGTTACGACGGGGACCTCAGGGACCCGCCCTGGTGGCCTCAGGAGAGGCCAGTCCCCATGCGAGTTGCTAGGGGGCCTCTCGGGATTCCTCTCCCGTCGATACCGGGGCCAAAAACCTTGTGTGGAGTCACGGCCGGAATCGAGGATTCCTCTCAGTGGCTGACATGGATCTTTGGGTACTTCTGGAGTCTCCCCAGGGGAGTCAGGCCTCGTCTCGAGTGGGGGCATGCACGTGCGCTTTCCTTCAAGGCTGTAGCAGCAATGTCCCGCTTCCCGTCGCGTGAATCAAACGATCTGTGGTTTTCCCTTGAGGCTTTCCCTCGAGGCTTTCCCACAGGGCTGTCCCACGTGCCACCATGGTGTGAGTCGATCCTCGGCGTGAAAGATGAGCCAGTGTAGGGCAAAGAGCTTCCTCTGGAATGGACTGAGACATCTGGGGGACTCTTGGAATGGTGGTACGACCATGGAGTTCCTCTCGCCTTTCCTGTTGAGAGTGCCTCCTCTTGAGATGCGACGGGAACGCCGGGAATTCTTTCCCGTTGAAAGCAGGGAAAGGATCCCTCATCTTGAGCTATGAGGGGGAAACGGGGCTCCTCTGGATGTGGGCGGGACTATCGTGCTTCCTCTCGAGTGGAGACGGGTATGGCGGTGAACTTCTTGAGTTGCAGCAAGGGTGTGAAAGACCCTTTCGAAGTTCCAGAGGTTAGGTGTCATTAGTCTCCAGACGCCTCATCGGAATTAGGCCTCATCTCGCCTGGAAGGGAGAACTTCCTGGATTTTCTCGAGTTGCGGCAGGTGTTCTCGAGTTACGACGGGGACCTCAGGGACCCGCCCTAGTGGCCTCAGGTGAGGACAGTCCCCATGCGAGTTGCTAGGGGGCCTCTCGGGATTCCTCTCCCGTCGATACCGGGGCCAAAAACCTTGTGTGGAGTCAGGGCCGGAACCGAGGATTCCTCTCAGGGGCTGACATGGATCGTTGGGTCCTTCTGGAGTCTCCCCAGGGGAGTCAGGCCTCGTCTCGAGTGGGGACAGGTACGTGCGCTTTCCTTCCAGGCTGTAGCAGCAATGTCACTCTTCCCGTGGCCTGGATCAAAGGATCTGTGGTTTTCCCACGAGGCTTTCCCTCGAGGCTTTCCCACAGGTCTGTCCAAAGTTCCACCGTGGTGTGAGTCGATCCTCGGCGTGAAAGATGAGCCAGTGCAGGGCAAAGAGGTTCCTCTGGAATGGACTGAGACATCTGGGGGACTCTTGGAATGGTGGTACCTCCATGGAGTTCCTCTCGCCTTTCCTGTTGAGAGTGCCTCCTCTTGAGATGCGACGGGAACGCCGGGAATTCTTTCCCGTTGAAAGCAGGGAAAGGATCCCTCATCTCGAGCTACGAGGGGGAAACGGGGCTCCTCTGGATGTGGGCGGGACTATCGTGCTTCCTCTCGAGTGGAGACGGGTATGGCGGTGAACTTCTTGAGTTGCAGCAAGGGTGTGAAAGACCCTTTCGAAGTTCCAGAGGTTAGGTGTCATTAGTCTCCAGACGCCTCATCGGAAATAGGCCTCATCTAGCCTGGAAGGGAGAACTTCCTGGAATTTCTCGAGCTGCGGCAGGTGTTCTCGAGTTACGACGGGTACCACAGGGACCCGCCCTGATGGGCTCAGGAGAGGCCAGTCCCCATGCGAGTTGCTAGGGGGCCTCTCGGGATTCCTCTCCCGTCGATACCGGGGCCAAAAACCTTGTGTGGAGTCAGGGCCAGAACCGAGGATTCCTCTCAGGGGCTGACATGGATCTTTGGGTACTTCTAGAGTCTCCCCAGGGGAGTCAGGCCTGGTCTCGAGTGGGGGCATGGACGTGCGCTTTTCTTCCAGGCTGTAGCAGCAATGTCACGCTTCCCGTCGCGTGGATCAAATGATCTGTGGTTTTCTCTCGAGGCTTTCCCACAGGGCTGTCCCACGTGCCACCGTGGTGTGAGTCGATCCTCGGAGTGAAAGATGAGCCAGTGCAGGGCAAAGAGGTTCCTCTGGAATGGACTGAGACATCTGAGGGACTCTTGGAATGGTGGTACGACCATGGAGTTCCTCTCGCCTTTCCTGTTGAGAGTGCCTCCTCTTGAGATGCGACGGGATCGCTGGGAATACTTTCCCGTTGAAAGCAGGGAAAGGATCCCTCATCTCGAGCTCCGAGGGGGAAACGGGGCTCCTCTGGATGTGGGCGGGACTATCGTGCTTCCTCTCGAGTGGAGACGGGTATGGCGGTGAACTTCTTGAGTTGCAGCAAGGGTGTGAAAGACCCTTTCGAAGTTCCAGAGGATACGTGTCAGTCTCCAGACGCCTCATCGGAAATAGACCTCATCTCGCCTGGAAGGGAGAACTTCCTGGATTTTCTCGAGTTGCGGCAGGTGTTCCCGAGTTACGACGGGGACCTCAGGGACCCGGCCTGGTGGCCTCAGGAGAGGCCATTCCCCATGCGAGTTGCTAGGGGGCCTCTCTGATTCCTCTCCCGTCGATACCGGCGCCAAAAACCTTGTGTGGAGTCAAGGCCGGAACCGAGGATTCCTCTCAGGGGCTGACATGGATCTTTGGGTACTTCTGGAGTCTCCCCAGGGGAGTCAGGCCTCGTCTCGAGTGGGGGCATGCACGTGTGCTTTCCTTCCAGGCTGTAGCAGCAATGTCACGCTTCCCGTCGCGTGGATCAAAGGATCTGTGGTTTTCCCTCGAGGCTTTCCCTCGAGGCTTTCCCACAGGGATCTCCCAAGTGCCACCGTGGTGTGAGTCGATCCTCGGCGTGAAAGATGAGCCAGTGCAGGGCAAAGAGGTTCCTCTGGAATGGACTGAGACATCTGGGGGACTCTTGGAATGGTGGTACGACCATGGAGTTCCTCTCGCCTTTCCTGTTGAGAGTGCCTCCTCTTGAGTTGTGACGGGAACTCCGGGAATTCTTTCCCGTTGAAAGCAGGGAAAGGATCCCTCATCTCGAGCTACGAGGGGGAAACGGGGCTCCTCTGGATGTGGGCGGGACCATCGTGCTTCCTCTCGAGTGGACACGGGTATGTCGGTGAACTTCTTGAGTTGCAGCAAGGGTGTGAAAGACCCTTTCGAAGTTCCAGAGGTTGGGTGTCATTAGTCTCCAGACGCCTCATCGGAAATAGGCCTCATCTCGCCTGGAAGGGAGAACTTCCTGGATTTTCTCGAGTTGCGGCACGTGTTCTCGAGTTACGACGGGGACCTCAGGGACCCGCCCTGGTGGCCTCAGGAGAGGCCAGTCCCCATGCCAGTTGCTAGGGGGCCTCTCGGGATTCCTCTCCCGTCGATACCGGGGCCAAAAACCTTGTGTGGAGTCAGGGCCGGAAGCGAGGATTCCTCTCAGGGGCTGACATGGATCTTTGGGTACTTCTGGAGTCTCCCCAGGGGAGTCAGGCCTCGTCTCGAGTGGGGGCATGCACGTGTGCTTTCCTTCCAGGCTGTAGCAGCAATGTCACGCTTCCCGTCGCGTGGATCAAAGGATCTGTGGTTTTCCCTCGAGGCTTTCCCTCGAGGCTTTCCCACAGGGCTGTCCCACGTGCCACCGTGGTGTGAGTCGATCCTCGGCGTGAAAGATGAGCCAGTGCAGGGCAAAGAGGTTCCTCTGGAATGGACTGAGACTTCTGGGGGACTCTTGGAATGGTGGTACGACCATGGAGTTCCTCTCGCCTTTCCTGTTGAGAGTGCCTCCTCTTGAGATGCGACGGGAACGCCGGGAATTCTTTCCCGTTGAAAGCAGGGAAAGGATCCCTCATCTCGAGCTACGAGGGGGAAACGGGGCTCCTCGGGATGTGGGCGGGACCATCGTGCTTCCTCTCGAGTGGACACGGTTATGTCGGTGAACTTCTTGAGTTGCAGCAAGGGTGTGAAAGACCCTTTCGAAGTTCCAGAGGTTAGGTGTCATTAGTCTCCAGACGCCTCATCGGAAATAGGCCTCATCTCGCCTGGAAGGGAGAACTTCCTGGATTTTCTCGAGCTGCGGCAGGTGTTCTCGAGTTACGACGGGTACCACAGGGACCCGCCCTGATGGCCTCAGGAGAGGCCAGTCCCCATGCGAGTTGCTAGGGGGCCTCTCGGGATTCCTCTCCCGTCAATACCGGCGCCAAAAACCTTGTGTGGAGTCAAGGCCGGAACCGAGGATTCCTCTCAGGGGCTGACATGGATCTTTGGGTACTTCTGGAGTCTCCCCAGGGGAGTCAGGCCTCGTCTCGAGTTGGGGCATGCACGTGTGCTTTCCTTCCAGGCTGTAGCAGCAATGTCATGCTTCCCGTCGCGTGGATCAAAGGATCTGTGGTTTTCCCTCGAGGCTTTCCCTCGAGGCTTTCCCACAGGGATCTCCCACGTGCCACCGTGGTGTGAGTCGATCCTCGGCGTGAAAGATGAGCCAGTGCAGGGCAAAGAGGTTCCTCTGGAATGGACTGAGACATCTGGGGGACTCTTGGAATGGTGGTACGACCATGGAGTTCCTCTCGCCTTTCCTGTTGAGAGTGCCTCCTCTTGAGTTGTGACGGGAACTCCGGGAATTCTTTCCCGTTGAAAGCAGGGAAAGGATCCCTCATCTCGAGCTACGAGGGGGAAACGGGGCTCCTCGGGATGTGGGCGGGACCATCGTGCTTCCTCTCGAGTGGACACGGGTATGTCGGTGAACTTCTTTAGTTGCAGCAAGGGTGTGATAGACCCTTTCGAAGTTCCAGAGGTTGGGTGTCATTAGTCTCCAGACGCCTCATCGGAAATAGACCTCATCTCGCCTGGAAGGGAGAACTTCCTGGATTTTCTCGAGGTGCGGCAGGTGTTCTCGAGTTACGACGGGTACCACAGGGACCCGCCCTGATGGCCTCAGGAGAGGCCAGTCCCCATGCGTGTTGCTAGGGGGCCTCTCGGGATTCCTCTCCCGTCGATACTGGGGCCAAATACCTTGTGTGGAGTCAGGGCCGGAACCCTCTCAGGGGCTGACATGGATCTTTGGGTACTTCTGGAGTCTCCCCAGGGGAGTCAGGCCTCGTCTCGAGTGGGGGCATGCACGTGCGCTTTCCTTCCAGGCTGTAGCAGCAATGTCACGCTTCCCGTCGCGTGGATCACAGTATCTGTGGTTTTCCCTCTAGGCTTTCCCTCGAGGCTTTCCCACAGGGCTGTCCCACGTGCCACCGTGGTGTGAGTCGATTCTCGGCGTGAAAGATGAGCCAGTGCAGGGCAAAGAGGTTCCTCTGGAATGGACTGAGACATCTGGGGGACTCTTGGAATGGTGGTACGACCATGTAGTTCCTCTCGCCTTTCCTGTTGAGAGTGCCTCCTCTTGAGATGCGACGGGAATGCCGGGAATTCTTTCCCGTTGAAAGCAGGGAAAGGATCCCTCATCTCGAGCTACGAGGGGGAAACGGGGCTCCTCTGGATGTGGGCGGGACCATCGTGCTTTCTCTCGTGTGGAGACGGGTATGGCGGTGAACTTCCTGAGTTGCAGCAAGGGTGTGAAAGACCCTTTCGAAGTTCCAGAGGTTAGGTGTCATTAGTCTCCAGACGCCTCATCGGAAATAGGCCTCATCTCGCCTGGAAGGGAGAACTTCCTGGATTTTCTCGAGTTGCGGCAGGTGTTCTCGAGTTACGACGGGGACCTCAGGGACCCGCCCTGGTGGCCTCAGGAGAGGCCAGTCCCCATGCGAGTTGCTAGGGGGCCTCTCGGGATTCCTCTCCCGTCGATACCGGGGCCAAAAACCTTGTGTGGAGTCAGGGCCGGAACCGAGGATTCCTCTCAGGGGCTGACATGTATCTTTGGGTACTTCTGGAGTCTCCCCAGGGGAGTCAGGCCTCGTCTCGAGTGGGGGCATGCACGTGTGCTTTCCTTCCAGGCTGTAGCAGCAATGTCACGCTTCCCGTCGCGTGGATCAAAGGATCTGTGGTTTTCCCTCGAGGCTTTCCCTCGAGGCTTTCCCACAGGGCTGTCCCACGTGCCACCGTGGTGTGAGTCGATCCTCGGCGTGAAAGATGAGCCAGTGCAGGGCAAAGAGGTTCCTCTGGAATGGACTGAGACATCTGGGGGACTCTTGGAATGGTGGTACGACCATGGAGTTCCTCTCGCCTTTCCTGTTGAGAGTGCCTCCTCTTGAGATGCGACGGGAACGCCGGGATTTCTTTCCCGTTGAAAGCAGGGAAAGGATCCCTCATCTCGAGCTACGAGGGGGAAACGGGGCTCCTCGGGATGTGGACGGGACCATCGTGCTACCTCTCGAGTGGACACGGGTATGTCGGTGAACTTCTTGAGTTGCAGCAAGGGTGTGAAAGACCCTTCCGAAGTTCCAGAGGTTAGGTGTCATTAGTCTCCAGACGCCTCATCGGAAATAGGCCACATCTCGCCTGGAAGGGAGAACTTCCTGGATTTTCTCGAGGTGCGGCAGGTGTTTTCGAGTTACGACGGGTACCACAGGGACCCGCCCTGATGGCCTCAGGAGAGGCCAGTCCCCATGGGAGTTGCTAGGGGGCCTCTCGGGATTCCTCTCCCGTCGATACCGGCGCCAAAAACCTTGTGTGGAGTCAGGGCCAGAACCGAGGATTCCTCTCAGGGGCTGACATGGATCTTTGGGTACTTCTGGAGTCTCCCCAGGGGAGTCAGGCCTCGTCTCGAGTGGGGGCATGCACGTGCGCTTTCCTTCCAGGCTGTAGCAGCAATGTCACGCTTCCCGTCGCGTGGATCAAAGGATCTGTGGTTTTCCCTCGAGGCTTTCCCTCGAGGCTTTCCCACAGGGCTGTCCCACGTGCCACCGTGGTGTGAGTCGATCCTCGGCGTGAAAGATGAGCCAGTGCAGGGCAAAGATGTTCCTCTGGAATGGACTGAGACATCTGGGGGACTCTTGGAATGGTGGTACGACCATGGAGTTCCTCTCGCCTTTCCTGTTGAGAGTGCCTCCTCTTGAGTTGTGACGGGAACGCCGGGAATTCTTTCCCGTTGAAAGCAGGGAAAGGATCCCTCATCTCGAGCTACGAGGGGGAAACGGGGCTCCTCGGGATGTGGGCGGGACCATCGTGCTTCCTCTCGAGTGGACACGGGTATGTCGGTGAACTTCTCGAGTTGCAGCAAGGGTGTGAAAGACCCTTTCGAAGTTCCAGAGGTTAGGTGTCATTAGTCTCCAGACGCCTCATCGGAAATAGGCCTCATCTAGCCTGGAAGGGAGAACTTCCTGGATTTTCTCGAGGTGCGGCAGGTGTTCTCGAGTTACGACGGGTACCACAGGGACCCGCCCTGATGGCCTCAGGAGAGGCCAGTCCCCATGCGAGTTGCTAGGGGGCCTCTCGGGATTCCTCTCCAGTCGATACCGGGGCCAAAAATCTTGTGTGGAATCAGGGCCAGAACCGAGGATTCCTCTCAGGGGCTGACATGGATCTTTGGGTACTTCTAGAGTCTCCCCAGGGGAGTCAGGCCTCTTCTCGAGTGGGGGCATGCACGTGCGCTTTCCTTCCAGGCTGTAGCAGCAATGTCACGCTTCCCGTCCCGTGGATCAAATGATCTGTGGTTTTCCCTCGAGGCTTTCCCTCGAGGCTTTCCCACAGGGCTGTCCCATGTGCCACCGTGGTGTGAGTCGATCCTCGGAGTGAAAGATGAGCCAGTGCAGGGCAAAGAGGTTCCTCTGGAATGGACTGAGACATCTGGGGGACTCTTGGAATGGTGGTACGACCATGGAGTTCCTCTCGCCTTTCCTGTTGAGAGTGCCTCCTCTTGAGATGCGACGGGAACGCTGGGAATTCTTTCCCGTTGAAAGCAGGGAAAGGATCCCTCATCTCGAGCTACGAGGGGGAAACGGGGCTCCTCTGGATGTGGGCGGGCCCATCGTGCTTCCTCTCGAGTGGAGACGGGTATGGCGGTGAACTTCTTGAGTTGCAGCAAGGGTGTGAAAGACCCTTTCGAAGTTCCAGAGGTTACGTGTCAGTCTCCAGACGCCTCATCGGAAATAGACCTCATCTCGCCTGGAAGGGAGAACTTCCTGGATTTTCTCGAGGTGCGGCAGGTGTTCTCGAGTTACGACTGGTACCACAGGGACCCGCCCTGATGGCCTCAGGAGAGGCCAGTCCCCATGCGTGTTGCTAGGGGGCCTCTCGGGATTCCTCTCCCGTCGATACTGGGGCCAAATACCTTGTGTGGAGTCAGGGCCGGAACCGAGGATTCCTCTCAGGGGCTGACATGGATCTTTGGGTACTTCTGGAGTCTCCCCAGGGGAGTCAGGCCTCTTCTCGAGTGGGGGCATGCACGTGCGCTTTCCTTCCAGGCTGTAGCAGCAATGTCACGCTTCCCGTCGCGTGGATAAAAGTATCTGTGGTTTTCCCTCTAGGCTTTCCCTCGAGGCTTTCCCACAGGGCTGGCCCACGTGCCACCGTGGTTTGAGTCGATTCTCGGCGTGAAAGATGAGCCAGTGCAGGGCAAAGAGGTTCCTCTGGAATGGACTGAGACATCTGGGGGACTCTTGGAATGGTGGTACGACCATGGAGTTCCTCTCGCCTTTCCTGTTGAGAGTGCCTCCTCTTGAGATGCGACGGGAATGCCGGGAATTCTTTCCCGTTGAAAGCAGGGAAAGGATCCCTCATTTCGAGCTACGAGGTGCAAACGGGGCTCCTCTGGATGTGGGCAGGACCATCGTGCTTTCTCTCGTGTGGAGACGGGTATGGCGGTAAACTTCTTGAGTTGCAGCAAGGGTGTGAAAGACCCTTTCGAAGTTCCAGAGGTTAGGTGTCATTAGTCTCCAGACGCCTCATCGGAAATAGGCCTCATCTCGCCTGGAAGGGAGAACTTCCTGGATTTTCTCGAGTTGCGGCAGGTGTTTTCGAGTTACGACGGGGACCTCAGGGACCCGCCCTGGTGGCCTCAGGAGAGGCCAGTCCCCATGCGAGTTGCTAAGGGGCCTCTCGGGATTCCTCTCCCGTCGATACCGGGGCCAAAAACCTTGTGTGGAGTCAGGGCCAGAAGCGAGGATTCCTCTCAGGGGCTGACATGGATCTTTGGGTACTTCTGGAGTCTCCCCAGGGGAGTCAGGCCTCGTCTCGAGTGGGGGCATGCACGTGCGCTTTCCTTCCAGGCTGTAGCAGCAATGTCACGCTTCCCGTCGCGTGGATCAAAGGATCTGTGGTTTTCCCTCGAGGCTTTCCCTCGAGGCTTTCCCACAGGGCTGTCCCACGTGCCACCGTGGTGTGAGTCGATCCTCGGCGCGAAAGATGAGCCAGTGCAGGGCAAAGAGGTTCCTCTGGAATGGACTGAGACATCTGGGGGACTCTTGGAATGGTGGTACGACCATGGAGTTCCTCTCGCCTTTCCTGTTAAGAGTGCCTCCTCTTGAGATCCGACGGGAACGCCGGGAATTCTTTCCCGTTGAAAGCAGGGAAAGGATCCCTCATCTCGAGCTACGAGGGGGAAACGGGGCTCCTCGGGATGTGGGCGGGACCATCGTGCTTCCTCTCGAGTGGACACGGGTATGTCGGTGAACTTCTTTAGTTGCAGCAAGGGTGTGAAAGACCCTTTCGAAGTTCCAGAGGTTGGGTGTCATTAGTCTCCAGACGCCTCATCGGAAATAGACCTCATCTCGCCTGGAAGGGAGAACTTCCTGGATTTTCTCGAGGTGCGGCAGGTGTTCTCGAGTTACGACGGGTACCACAGGGACCCGCCCTGATGGCCTCAGGAGAGGCCAGTCCCCATGCGTGTTGCTAGGGGGCCTCTCGGGATTCCTCTCCCGTCGATACTGGGGCCAAATACCTTGTGTGGAGTCAGGGCCGGAACCCTCTCAGGGGCTGACATGGATCTTTGGGTACTTCTGGAGTCTCCCCAGGGGAGTCAGGCCTCGTCTCGAGTGGGGGCATGCACGTGCGCTTTCCTTCCAGGCTGTAGCAGCAATGTCACGCTTCCCGTCGCGTGGATCAAAGTATCTGTGGTTTTCCCTCTAGGCTTTCCCTCGAGGCTTTCCCACAGGGCTGTCCCACGTGCCACCGTGGTGTGAGTCGATTCTCGGCGTGAAAGATGAGCCAGTGCAGGGCAAAGAGGTTCCTCTGGAATGGACTGAGACATCTGGGGGACTCTTGGAATGGTGGTACGACCATGGAGTTCCTCTCGCCTTTCCTGTTGAGAGTGCCTCCTCTTGAGATGCGACGGGAATGCCGGGAATTCTTTCCCGTTGAAAGCAGGGAAAGGATCCCTCATCTCGAGCTACGAGGGGGAAACGGGGCTCCTCTGGATGTGGGCGGGACCATCGTGCTTTCTCTCGTGTGGAGACGGGTATGGCGGTGAACTTCCTGAGTTGCAGCAAGGGTGTGAAAGACCCTTTCGAAGTTCCAGAGGTTAGGTGTCATTAGTCTCCAGACGCCTCATCGGAAATAGGCCTCATCTCGCCTGGAAGGGAGAACTTCCTGGATTTTCTCGAGTTGCGGCAGGTGTTCTCGAGTTACGACGGGGACCTCAGGGACCCGCCCTGGTGGCCTCAGGAGAGGCCAGTCCCCATGCGAGTTGCTAGGGGGCCTCTCGGGATTCCTCTCCCGTCGATACCGGGGCCAAAAACCTTGTGTGGAGTCAGGGCCGGAACCGAGGATTCCTCTCAGGGGCTGACATGTATCTTTGGGTACTTCTGGATTCTCCCCAGGGGAGTCAGGCCTCGTCTCGAGTGGGGGCATGCACGTGTGCTTTCCTTCCAGGCTGTAGCAGCAATGTCACGCTTCCCGTCGCGTGGATCAAAGGATCTGTGGTTTTCCCTCGAGGCTTTCCCTCGAGGCTTTCCCACAGGGCTGTCCCACGTGCCACCGTGGTGTGAGTCGATCCTCGGCGTGAAAGATGAGCCAGTGCAGGGCAAAGATGTTCCTCTGGAATGGACTGAGACATCTGGGGGACTCTTGGAATGGTGGTACGACCATGGAGTTCCTCTCGCCTTTCCTGTTGAGAGTGCCTCCTCTTGAGTTGTGACGGGAACGCCGGGAATTCTTTCCCGTTGAAAGCAGGGAAAGGATCCCTCATCTCGAGCTACGAGGGGGAAACGGGGCTCCTCGGGATGTGGGCGGGACCATCGTGCTTCCTCTCGAGTGGACACGGGTATGTCGGTGAACTTCTTGAGTTGCAGCAAGGGTGTGAAAGACCCTTTCGAAGTTCCAGAGGTTAGGTGTCATTAGTCTCCAGACGCCTCATCGGAAATAGGCCTCATCTAGCCTGGAAGGGAGAACTTCCTGGATTTTCTCGAGGTGCGGCAGGTGTTCTCGAGTTACGACGGGTACCACAGGGACCCGCCCTGATGGCCTCAGGAGAGGCCAGTCCCCATGCGAGTTGCTAAGGGGCCTCTCGGGATTCCTCTCCAGTCGATACCGGGGCCAAAAATCTTGTGTGGAATCAGGGCCAGAACCGAGGATTCCTCTCAGGGGCTGACATGGATCTTTGGGTACTTCTAGAGTCTCCCCAGGGGAGTCAGGCCTCTTCTCGAGTGGGGGCATGCACGTGCGCTTTCCTTCCAGGCTGTAGCAGCAATGTCACGCTTCCCGTCCCGTGGATCAAATGATCTGTGGTTTTCCCTCGAGGCTTTCCCTCGAGGCTTTCCCACAGGGCTGTCCCATGTGCCACCGTGGTGTGAGTCGATCCTCGGAGTGAAAGATGAGCCAGTGCAGGGCAAAGAGGTTCCTCTGGAATGGACTGAGACATCTGGGGGACTCTTGGAATGGTGGTACGACCATGGAGTTCCTCTCGCCTTTCCTGTTGAGAGTGCCTCCTCTTGAGATGCGACGGGAACGCTGGGAATTCTTTCCCGTTGAAAGCAGGGAAAGGATCCCTCATCTCGAGCTACGAGGGGGAAACGGGGCTCCTCTGGATGTGGGCGGGCCCATCGTGCTTCCTCTCGAGTGGAGACGGGTATGGCGGTGAACTTCTTGAGTTGCAGCAAGGGTGTGAAAGACCCTTTCGAAGTTCCAGAGGTTACGTGTCAGTCTCCAGACGCCTCATCGGAAATAGACCTCATCTCGCCTGGAAGGGAGAACTTCCTGGATTTTCTCGAGGTGCGGCAGGTGTTCTCGAGTTACGACTGGTACCACAGGGACCCGCCCTGATGGCCTCAGGAGAGGCCAGTCCCCATGCGTGTTGCTAGGGGGCCTCTCGGGATTCCTCTCCCGTCGATACTGGGGCCAAATACCTTGTGTGGAGTCAGGGCCGGAACCGAGGATTCCTCTCAGGGGCTGACATGGATCTTTGGGTACTTCTGGAGTCTCCCCAGGGGAGTCAGGCCTCTTCTCGAGTGGGGGCATGCACGTGCGCTTTCCTTCCAGGCTGTATCAGCAATGTCACGCTTCCCGTCGCGTGGATAAAAGTATCTGTGGTTTTCCCTCTAGGCTTTCCCTCGAGGCTTTCCCACAGGGCTGGCCCACGTGCCACCGTGGTTTGAGTCGATTCTCGGCGTGAAAGATGAGCCAGTGCAGGGCAAAGAGGTTCCTCTGGAATGGACTGAGACATCTGGGGGACTCTTGGAATGGTGGTACGACCATGGAGTTCCTCTCGCCTTTCCTGTTGAGAGTGCCTCCTCTTGAGATGCGACGGGAATGCCGGGAATTCTTTCCCGTTGAAAGCAGGGAAAGGATCCCTCATTTCGAGCTACGAGGTGGAAACGGGGCTCCTCTGGATGTGGGCAGGACCATCGTGCTTTCTCTCGTGTGGAGACGGGTATGGCGGTAAACTTCTTGAGTTGCAGCAAGGGTGTGAAAGACCCTTTCGAAGTTCCAGAGGTTAGGTGTCATTAGTCTCCAGACGCCTCATCGGAAATAGGCCTCATCTCGCCTGGAAGGGAGAACTTCCTGGATTTTCTCGAGTTGCGGCAGGTGTTTTCGAGTTACGACGGGGACCTCAGGGACCCGCCCTGGTGGCCTCAGGAGAGGCCAGTCCCCATGCGAGTTGCTAAGGGGCCTCTCGGGATTCCTCTCCCGTCGATACCGGGGCCAAAAACCTTGTGTGGAGTCAGGGCCAGAAGCGAGGATTCCTCTCAGGGGCTGACATGGATCTTTGGGTACTTCTGGAGTCTCCCCAGGGGAGTCAGGCCTCGTCTCGAGTGGGGGCATGCACGTGCGCTTTCCTTCCAGGCTGTAGCAGCAATGTCACGCTTCCCGTCGCGTGGATCAAAGGATCTGTGGTTTTCCCTCGAGGCTTTCCCTCGAGGCTTTCCCACAGGGCTGTCCCACGTGCCACCGTGGTGTGAGTCGATCCTCGGCGCGAAAGATGAGCCAGTGCAGGGCAAAGAGGTTCCTCTGGAATGGACTGAGACATCTGGGGGACTCTTGGAATGGTGGTACGACCATGGAGTTCCTCTCGCCTTTCCTGTTAAGAGTGCCTCCTCTTGAGATCCGACGGGAACGCCGGGAATTCTTTCCCGTTGAAAGCAGGGAAAGGATCCCTCATCTCGAGCTACGAGGGGGAAACGGGGCTCCTCGGGATGTGGGCGGGACCATCGTGCTTCCTCTCGAGTGGACACGGGTATGTCGGTGAACTTCTTGAGTTGCAGCAAGGGTGTGAAAGACCCTTTCGAAGTTCCAGAGGTTAGGTGTCATTAGTCTCCAGACGCCTCTTCGGAAATAGACCTCATCTCGCCTCGAAGGGAGAACTTCCTGGATTTTCTCGAGGTGCGGCAGGTGTTCTCGAGTTACGACGGGTACCACAGGGACCCGCCCTGATGGCCTCAGGAGAGGCCAGTCCCCATGCGTGTTGCTAGGGGGCCTCTCGGGATTCCTCTCCCGTCGATACTGGGGCCAAATACCTTGTGTGGAGTCAGGGCCGGAACCCTCTCAGGGGCTGACATGGATCTTTGGGTACTTCTGGAGTCTCCCCAGGGGAGTCAGGCCTCGTCTCGAGTGGGGGCATGCACGTGCGCTTTCCTTCCAGGCTGTAGCAGCAATGTCACGCTTCCCGTCGCGTGGATCAAAGTATCTGTGGTTTTCCCTCTAGGCTTTCCCTCGAGGCTTTCCCACAGGGCTGTCCCACGTGCCACCGTGGTGTGAGTCGATTCTCGGCGTGAAAGATGAGCCAGTGCAGGGCAAAGAGGTTCCTCTGGAATGGACTGAGACATCTGGGGGACTCTTGGAATGGTGGTACGACCATGGAGTTCCTCTCGCCTTTCCTGTTGAGAGTGCCTCCTCTTGAGATGCGACGGGAATGCCGGGAATTCTTTCCCGTTGAAAGCAGGGAAAGGATCCCTCATCTCGAGCTACGAGGGGGAAACGGGGCTCCTCTGGATGTGGGCGGGACCATCGTGCTTTCTCTCGTGTGGAGACGGGTATGGCGGTGAACTTCTTGAGTTGCAGCAAGGGTGTGAAAGACCCTTTCGAAGTTCCAGAGGTTAGGTGTCATTAGTCTCCAGACGCCTCATCGGAAATAGGCCTCATCTCGCCTGGAAGGGAGAACTTCCTGGATTTTCTCGAGTTGCGGCAGGTGTTCTCGAGTTACGACGGGGACCTCAGGGACCCGCCCTGGTGGCCTCAGGAGAGGCCAGTCCCCATGCGAGTTGCTAGGGGGCCTCTCGGGATTCCTCTCCCGTCGATACCGGGGCCAAAAACCTTGTGTGGAGTCAGGGCCGGAACCGAGGATTCCTCTCAGGGGCTGACATGTATCTTTGGGTACTTCTGGAGTCTCCCCAGGGGAGTCAGGCCTCGTCTCGAGTGGGGGCATGCACGTGTGCTTTCCTTCCAGGCTGTAGCAGCAATGTCACGCTTCCCGTCGCGTGGATCAAAGGATCTGTGGTTTTCCCTCGAGGCTTTCCCTCGAGGCTTTCCCACAGGGCTGTCCCACGTGCCACCGTGGTGTGAGTCGATCCTCGGCGTGAAAGATGAGCCAGTGCAGGGCAAAGAGGTTCCTCTGGAATGGACTGAGACATCTGGGGGACTCTTGGAATGGTGGTACGACCATGGAGTTCCTCTCGCCTTTCCTGTTGAGAGTGCCTCCTCTTGAGATGCGACGGGAACGCCGGGATTTCTTTCCCGTTGAAAGCAGGGAAAGGATCCCTCATCTCGAGCTACGAGGGGGAAACGGGGCTCCTCGGGATGTGGACGGGACCATCGTGCTACCTCTCGAGTGGACACGGGTATGTCGGTGAACTTCTTGAGTTGCAGCAAGGGTGTGAAAGACCCTTCCGAAGTTCCAGAGGTTAGGTGTCATTAGTCTCCAGACGCCTCATCGGAAATAGGCCTCATCTCGCCTGGAAGGGAGAACTTCCTGGATTTTCTCGAGGTGCGGCAGGTGTTTTCGAGTTACGACGGGTACCACAGGGACCCGCCCTGATGGCCTCAGGAGAGGCCAGTCCCCATGCGAGTTGCTAGGGGGCCTCTCGGGATTCCTCTCCCGTCGATACCGGCGCCAAAAACCTTGTGTGGAGTCAGGGCCAGAACCGAGGATTCCTCTCAGGGGCTGACATGGATCTTTGGGTACTTCTGGAGTCTCCCCAGGGGAGTCAGGCCTCGTCTCGAGTGGGGGCATGCACGTGCGCTTTCCTTCCAGGCTGTAGCAGCAATGTCACGCTTCCCGTCGCGTGGATCAAAGGATCTGTGGTTTTCCCTCGAGGCTTTCCCTCGAGGCTTTCCCACAGGGCTGTCCCACGTGCCACCGTGGTGTGAGTCGATCCTCGGCGTGAAAGATGAGCCAGTGCAGGGCAAAGATGTTCCTCTGGAATGGACTGAGACATCTGGGGGACTCTTGGAATGGTGGTACGACCATGGAGTTCCTCTCGCCTTTCCTGTTGAGAGTGCCTCCTCTTGAGTTGTGACGGGAACGCCGGGAATTCTTTCCCGTTGAAAGCAGGGAAAGGATCCCTCATCTCGAGCTACGAGGGGGAAACGGGGCTCCTCGGGATGTGGGCGGGACCATCGTGCTTCCTCTCGAGTGGACACGGGTATGTCGGTGAACTTCTTGAGTTGCAGCAAGGGTGTGAAAGACCCTTTCGAAGTTCCAGAGGTTAGGTGTCATTAGTCTCCAGACGCCTCATCGGAAATAGGCCTCATCTAGCCTGGAAGGGAGAACTTCCTGGATTTTCTCGAGGTGCGGCAGGTGTTCTCGAGTTACGACGGGTACCACAGGGACCCGCCCTGATGGCCTCAGGAGAGGCCAGTCCCCATGCGAGTTGCTAGGGGGCCTCTCGGGATTCCTCTCCAGTCGATACCGGGGCCAAAAACCTTGTGTGGAATCAGGGCCAGAACCGAGGATTCCTCTCAGGGGCTGACATGGATCTTTGGGTACTTCTAGAGTCTCCCCAGGGGAGTCAGGCCTCTTCTCGAGTGGGGGCATGCACGTGCGCTTTCCTTCCAGGCTGTAGCAGCAATGTCACGCTTCCCGTCCCGTGGATCAAATGATCTGTGGTTTTCCCTCGAGGCTTTCCCTCGAGGCTTTCCCACAGGGCTGTCCCATGTGCCACCGTGGTGTGAGTCGATCCTCGGAGTGAAAGATGAGCCAGTGCAGGGCAAAGAGGTTCCTCTGGAATGGACTGAGACATCTGGGGGACTCTTGGAATGGTGGTACGACCATGGAGTTCCTCTCGCCTTTCCTGTTGAGAGTGCCTCCTCTTGAGATGCGACGGGAACGCTGGGAATTCTTTCCCGTTGAAAGCAGGGAAAGGATCCCTCATCTCGAGCTACGAGGGGGAAACGGGGCTCCTCTGGATGTGGGCGGGCCCATCGTGCTTCCTCTCGAGTGGAGACGGGTATGGCGGTGAACTTCTTGAGTTGCAGCAAGGGTGTGAAAGACCCTTTCGAAGTTCCAGAGGTTACGTGTCAGTCTCCAGACGCCTCATCGGAAATAGACCTCATCTCGCCTGGAAGGGAGAACTTCCTGGATTTTCTCGAGGTGCGGCAGGTGTTCTCGAGTTACGACTGGTACCACAGGGACCCGCCCTGATGGCCTCAGGAGAGGCCAGTCCCCATGCGTGTTGCTAGGGGGCCTCTCGGGATTCCTCTCCCGTCGATACTGGGGCCAAATACCTTGTGTGGAGTCAGGGCCGGAACCGAGGATTCCTCTCAGGGGCTGACATGGATCTTTGGGTACTTCTGGAGTCTCCCCAGGGGAGTCAGGCCTCTTCTCGAGTGGGGGCATGCACGTGCGCTTTCCTTCCAGGCTGTAGCAGCAATGTCACGCTTCCCGTCGCGTGGATAAAAGTATCTGTGGTTTTCCCTCTAGGCTTTCCCTCGAGGCTTTCCCACAGGGCTGGCCCACGTGCCACCGTGGTTTGAGTCGATTCTCGGCGTGAAAGATGAGCCAGTGCAGGGCAAAGAGGTTCCTCTGGAATGGACTGAGACATCTGGGGGACTCTTGGAATGGTGGTACGACCATGGAGTTCCCCTCGCCTTTCCTGTTGAGAGTGCCTCCTCTTGAGATGCGACGGGAATGCCGGGAATTCTTTCCCGTTGAAAGCAGGGAAAGGATCCCTCATTTCGAGCTACGAGGTGGAAACGGGGCTCCTCTGGATGTGGGCGGGACCATCGTGCTTTCTCTCGTGTGGAGACGGGTATGGCGGTAAACTTCTTGAGTTGCAGCAAGGGTGTGAAAGACCCTTTCGAAGTTCCAGAGGTTAGGTGTCATTAGTCTCCAGACGCCTCATCGGAAATAGGCCTCATCTCGCCTGGAAGGGAGAACTTCCTGGATTTTCTCGAGTTGCGGCAGGTGTTTTCGAGTTACGACGGGGACCTCAGGGACCCGCCCTGGTGGCCTCAGGAGAGGCCAGTCCCCATGCGAGTTGCTAGGGGGCCTCTCGGGATTCCTCTCCCGTCGATACCGGGGCCAAAAACCTTGTGTGGAGTCAGGGCCAGAAGCGAGGATTCCTCTCAGGGGCTGACATGGATCTTTGGGTACTTCTGGAGTCTCCCCAGGGGAGTCAGGCCTCGTCTCGAGTGGGGGCATGCACGTGCGCTTTCCTTCCAGGCTGTAGCAGCAATGTCACGCTTCCCGTCGCGTGGATCAAAGGATCTGTGGTTTTCCCTCGAGGCTTTCCCTCGAGGCTTTCCCACAGGGCTGTCCCACGTGCCACCGTGGTGTGAGTCGATCCTCGGCGCGAAAGATGAGCCAGTGCAGGGCAAAGAGGTTCCTCTGGAATGGAATGAGACATCTGGGGGACTCTTGGAATGGTGGTACGACCATGGAGTTCCTCTCGCCTTTCCTGTTAAGAGTGCCTCCTCTTGAGATCCGACGGGAACGCCGGGAATTCTTTCCCGTTGAAAGCAGGGAAAGGATCCCTCATCTCGAGCTACGAGGGGGAAACGGGGCTCCTCTGGATGTGGGCGGGACCATCGTGCTTCCTCTCGAGTGGAGACGGGTATGGCGGTGAACTTCTTGAGTTGCAGCAAGGGTGTGAAAGACCCTTTCGAAGTTCCAGAGGTTAGGTGTCATTAGTCTCAGGACGCCTCATCGGAAATAGGCCTCATCTCGCCTGGAAGGGAGAACTTCCTGGATTTTCTCGAGTTGCGGCAGGTGTTCTCGAGTTACGACGGGGACCTCAGGGACCCGCCCTGGTGGCCTCAGGAGAGGCCAGTCCCCATGCCAGTTGCTAGGGGGCCTCTCGGGATTCCTCTCCCGTCGATACCGGGGCCAAAAACCTTGTGTGGAGTCAGGGCCGGAACCGAGGATTCCTCTCAGGGGCTGACATGGATCTTTGGGTACTTCTAGAGTCTCCCCAGGGGAGTCAGGCCTCGTCTCGAGTGGGGGCATGCACGTGCGCTTTCCTTTCAGGCTGTAGCAGCAATGTCACGCTTCCCGTCGCGTGGATCAAATGATCTGTGGTTTTCCCTCGAGGCTTTCCCTCGAGGCTTTCCCACAGGGCTGTCCCACGTGCCACCGTGGTGTGAGTCGATCCTCGGCGTGAAAGATGAGCCAGTGCAGGGCAAAGGGGTTCCTCTGGAATGGACTGAGACATCTGGGGGACTCTTGGAATGGTGGTACGACCATGGAGTTCCTCTCGCCTTTCCTGTTGAGAGTGCCTCCTCTTGAGATGCGACGGGAACGCCGGGAATTCTTTCCCGTTGAAAGCAGGGAAAGGATCCCTCATCTCGAGCTCCGAGGGGGAAACGGGGCCCCTCTGGATGTGGGCGGGACCATCGTGCTTCCTCCCGAGTGGACACGGGTATGGCGGTGAACTTCTTGAGTTGCAGCAAGGGTGTGAAAGACCCTTTCGAAGTTCCAGAGGTTAGGTGTCATTAGTCTCCAGACCCCTCATCGGAAATAGGCCTCATCTCGCCTGGAAGGGAGAACTTCCTGGATTTTCTCGAGTTGCGGCAGGTGTTCTCGAGTTACGACGGGGACCTCAGGGACCCGCCCTGGTGGCCTCAGGAGAGGCCAGTCCCCATGCGAGTTGCTAGGGGGCCTCTCGGGATTCCTCTCCCGTCGTTACCGGGGCCAAAAGCCTTGTGTGGAGTCAGGGCCGGAACCGAGCATTCCTCTCAGGGGTTACATGGATCTTTGGGTACTTCTGGAGTCTCCCCAGGGGAGTCAGGCCTCGTCTCGAGTGGGGGCATGCACGTGTGCTTTCCTTCCAGGCTGTAGCAGCAATGTCACGCTTCCCGTCGCGTGGATCAAAGGATCTGTGGTTTTCCCTCGAGGCTTTCCCTCGAGGCTTTCCCACAGGGCTGTCCCACGTGCCACCGTGGTGTGAGTCGATCCTCGGCGTGAAAGATGAGCCAGTGCAGGGCAAAGAGGTTCCTCTGGAATGAACTGAGACATCTGGGGGACTCTTGGAATGGTGGTACGACCATGGAGTTCCTCTCGCCTTTCCTGTTGAGAGTGCCTCCTCTTGAGATGCGCCGGGAACGCCGGGAATTCTTTCCCGTTGAAAGCAGGGAAAGGAACCCTCTTCTCGAGCTACGAGGGGGAAACAGGGCTCCTCTGGATGTGGGCGGGACCATCGTGCTTCCTCTCGAGTGGAGACGGGTATGGCGGTGAACTTCTTGAGCTGCAGCAAGGGTGTGAAAGACCCTTTCGAAGTTCCAGAGGTTAGGTGTCATTAGTCTCCAGAAGCCTCATCGGAAATAGGCCTCATCTCGCCTGGAAGGGAGAACTTCCTGAATTTTCTCGAGGTGCGGCAGGTGTTCTCGAGTTACGACGGGTACCACAGGGACCCGCCCTGATGGCCTCAGGAACGGCCAGTCTCCATGCGAGTTGCTAGGGGGCCTCTCGTGATTCCTCTCCCGTCGATACCGGTGCCAAAAACCTTGTGTGGAGTCAGGGCCGGAAGCGAGGATTCCTCTCAGGGGCTGACGTGGATCTTTGGGTACTTCTAGAGTCTCCCCAGGGGAGTCAGGCCTCGTCTCGAGTGGGGGCATGCACGTGCGCTTTCCTTCCAGGCTGTAGCAGCAATGTCACGCTTCCCGTCTTGTGGATCAAAGGATCTGTGGTTTTCCCTCGAGGCTTTCCCTCGAGGCTTTCCCACAGGGCTGTCCCACGTGCCACCGTGGTGTGAGTCGATCCTCGGCGTGAAAGATGAGCCAGTGCAGGGCAAAGAGGTTCCTCTGGAATGGACTGAGACATCTGGGGGACTCTTGGAATGGTGGTATGACCATGGAGTTCCTCTCGCCTTTCCTGTTGAGAGTGCCTCCTCTTGAGATGCGACGGGAACGCCGGGAATTCTTTCTCGTTGAAAGCAGGGAAAGGATCCCTCATCTCGAGCTCCGAGGGGGAAACGGGGCTCCTCTGGATGTGGGCGGGACCATCGTGCTTTCTCTCGTGTGGAGACGGGTATGGCGGTAAACTTCTTGAGTTGCAGCAAGGGTGTGAAAGACCCTTTCGAAGTTCCAGAGGTTAGGTGTCATTAGTCTCCAGACGCCTCATCGGAAATAGGCCTCATCTAGCCTGGAAGGGAGAACTTCCCGGATTTTCTCGAGGTGCGGCCGGTGTTCTCGAGTTACGACGGGGACCTCAGGGACCCGCCCTGGTGGCCTCAGGAGAGGCCAGTCCCCATGCGAGTTGCTAGGGGGCCTCTCGGGATTCCTCTCCCGTCGATACCGGGGCCAAAAACCTTGTGTGGAGTCAGGGCTGGAACCGAGGATTCCTCTCAGGAGCTGACATGGATCTTTGGGTACTTCTGGAGTACCACCAGGGGAGTCAGGCCTCTTCTCGATTGGGGGCATGCACGTGTGCTTTCCTTCCAGGCTGTAGCAGCAATGTCACGCTTCCCGTCGCGTGGATCAAAGGATCTGTGGTTTTCCCTCGAGGCTTTCCCACAGGGCTGTCCCACGTGCCACCGTGGTGTGAGTCGATCCTCGGCGTGAAAGATGAGCCAGTGCAGGGCAAAGAGGTTCCTCTGGAATGGACTGAGACATCTGGGGGACTCTTGGAATGGTGGTACGACCATGGAGTTCCTCTCGCCTTTCCTGTTGAGAGTGCCTCCTCTTGAGATGCGACGGGAACGCCGGGAATTCTTTCCCGTTGAAAGCAGGGAAAGGATCCCTCATCTCGAGCTCCGAGGGGGAAATGGGGCTCCTCTGGATGTGGGAGGGACCATCGTGCTTCCTCCCGAGTGGACACGGGTATGGCGGTGAACTTCTTGAGTTGCAGCAAGGGTGTGAAAGACCCTTTCGAAGTTCCAGAGTTTAGGTGTCATTAGTCTGCAGACGCCTCATCGGAAATAGGCCTCATCTCGCCTGGAAGGGAGAACTTCCTGGATTTTCTCGAGTTGCGGCAGGTGTTCTCGAGTTACGACGGGGACCTCAGGGACCCGCCCTGGTGGCCTCAGGAGAGGCCAGTCCCCATGCGAGTTGCTAGGGGGCCTCTCGGGATTCCTCTCCCGTCGATACCGGGGCCAAAAGCCTTGTGTGGAGTCAGGGCCGGAACCGAGCATTCCTCTCAGGGGTGACATGGATCTTTGGGTACTTCTGGAGTCTCCCCAGGGGAGTCAGGCCTCGTCTCGAGTGGGGGCATGCACGTGCGCTTTCCTTCCAGGCTGTAGCAGCAATGTCACGCTTCCCGTCGCGTGCATCAAAGGATCTGTGGTTTTCCCTCGAGGCTTTCCCTCGAGGCTTTCCCACAGGGCTGTCCCACGTGCCACCGTGGTGTGAGTCGATCCTCGGCGTGAAAGATGAGCCAGTGCAGGGCAAAGAGGTTCCTCTGGAATGGACTGAGACATCTGGGGGACTCTTGGAATGGTGGTACGACCATGGAGTTCCTCTCGCCTTTCCTGTTGAGAGTGCCTCCTCTTGAGATGCGACGGGAATGCCGGGAATTCTTTCCCGTTGAAAGCAGGGAAAGGATCCCTCATCTCTAGCTACGAGGGGGAAACGGGGCTCCTCTGGATGTGGGCGGGACCATCGTGCTTCCTCTCGAGTGGAGACGGGCAAGGAGGTGAACTTCTTGAGTAGCAGCAAGGGTGTGAAAGACCCTTTCGAAGTTCCAGAGTTTGGGTGTCATTAGTCTCCAGACGCCTCTTCGGAAATAGGCCTCATCTCGCCTGGAAGGGAGAACTTCCTGGATTTTCTCGAGTTGCGGCAGGTGTTCTCGAGTTACGACGGGGACCTCAGGGACCCGCCCTGGTGGCCTCAGGAGAGGCCAGTCCCCATGCGAGGTGCTAGGGGGCCTCTCGGGATTCCTCTCCCGTCGATACCGGGGCCAAAAACCTTGTGTGGAGTCAGGGCCGGAATCGAGGATTCCTCTCAGGGGCTGACATGGATCTTTGGGTACTTCTGGAGTCTCCCCAGGGGAGTCAGGCCTCGTCTCGAGTGGGGGAATGCACGTGCGCTTTCCTTACAGGCTGTAGCAGCAATGTCACGCTTCCCGTGGCGTGGATCAAAGGATCTGTGGTTTTCCCTCGAGGCTTTCCCACAGGGCTGTCCCACGTGCCACCGTGGTGTGAGTCGATCCTCGGCGTGAAAGATGAGCCAGTGCAGGGCAAAGAGGTTCCTCTGGAATGGACTGAGACATCTGGGGGACTCTTGGAATGGTGGTACGACCATGGAGTTCCTCTCGCCTTTCCTGTTGAGAGTGCCTCCTCTTGAGATGCGACGGGAACGCCGGGAATTCTTTCCCGTTGAAAGCAGGGAAAGGATCCCTCATCTTGAGCTACGAGGGGGAAACGGGGCTCCACTGGATGTGGGGGGGACCATCGTGCTTCCTCTCGAGTGGAGACGGGTATGGCGGTGAACTTCTTGAGTTGCAGCAAGGGTGTGAAAGACCCTTTCGAAGTTCGAGAGCTTAGGTGTCATTAGTCTCCAGACGCCTCATCGGAAATAGGCCTCATCTCGCCTGGAAGGGAGAACTTCCTGGATTTTCTCGAGTTGCGGCAGGTGTTCTCGAGTTACGACGGGGACCTCAGGGACCCGCCCTGGTGGCCTCAGGAGAGGCCAGTCCCCATGCGAGGTGCTAGGGGGCCTCTCGGGGTTCCTCTCCCGACGATACCGGGGCCAAAAACCTTGTGTGCAGTCAGGGCCGAAACCGAGGATTCCTCTCAGGGGCTGACATGGATCTTTGGGTACTTCTGGAGTCTCCCCACGGGAGTCAGGCCTCGTCTCGAGTGGGGGCATTCACGTGCGCTTTCCTTCCAGGCTGTAGCAGCAATGTCACGCTTACCGTCGCGTGGATCAAAGGATCTGTGGTTTTCCCTCGAGGCTTTCCCACAGGGCTGTCCCACGTGCCACCGTGGTGTGAATCGATCCTCGGCGTGAAAGATTAGCCAGTGCAGGGCAAAGAGGTTCCTCTGGAATGGACTGAGACATCTGGGGGACTCTTGGAATGGTGGTACGACCATGGAGTTCCTCTCGCCTTTCCTGTTGAGAGTGCCTCCTCTTGAGATACGACGGGAACACCGGGAATTCTTTCCCGTTGAAAGCAGGGAAAGGATCCCTCATCTCGAGCTAAGAGGGGGAAACGGGGATCCTCTTGATGTGGGCGGGACCATCGTGCTTCCTCTCGAGTGGAGACGGGTATGGCGGTGAATTTCTTGAGTTGCAGCAAGGGTGTGAAAGACCCTTTCGAAGTTCGAGAGGTTAGGTGTCATTAGTCTCCAGACGCCTCATCGGAAATAGGCCTCATCTCGCCTGGAAGGGAGAACTTCCTGGATTTTCTCGAGTTGCGGCAGGTGTTCTCGAGTTACAACGGGGACCTCAGGGACCCGCCCTGGTGGCCTCAGGAGAGGCCAGTCCCCATGCGAGGTGCTTGGGGGCCTCTCGGGATTCCTCTCCCGTCGATACCGGGGCCAAAAACCTTGTGTGGAGTCAGGGTCGGAACCGAGGATTCCTCTCAGGGGCTTATATGGATCTTTGGGTACTTCTGGAGTCTCGCCAGGGGAGATAGGCCTCGTCTCGAGTGGGGGCATGCACGTGCGCTTTCCTTCCAGGCAGTAGCAGCAATGTCACGCTTCCCGTCGCGTGGATCAAAGGATCTGTGGTTTTCCCTCGAGGCTTTCCCTCGAGGCTTTCCCACAGGGCTGTCCCACGTGCCTCCGTGGTGTGAGTCGATCCTCGGCGTGAAAGATAAGCCAGTGCAGGGCAAAGAGGTTCCTCTGGAATGGACTGAGACATCTGGGGGACTCTAGGAATGGTGGTACGACCATGGAATTCCTCTCGCCTTTCCTGTTGAGAGTGCCTCCTCTTGAGATGCGACGGAAACGCCGGGAATTCCTTCCCGTTGAAAGCAGGAAAGGATCCCTCATCTCGAGCTCCGAGAGGGAAACGGGGCTCCTCTGGATGTGGGCGGGACCATCGTGCTTCCTCTCGAGTGGAGACGGGTATGGCGGTGAACTTCTTGAGTTGCAGCAAGGGTGTGAAAGACCCTTTCGAAATTCCAAAGGTTAGGTGTCATTAGTCTCCAGATGCCTCATCGGAAATAGGCCTCATCTCGCCTGGAAGGGAGAACTTCCTGGATTTTCTCGAGTTGCGGCAGGTGTTCTCGAGTTACGACGGGGACCTCAGGGACCCGCCCTGGTGGCCTCAGGAGAGGCCAGTCCCCATGCGAGGTGCTAGGGGGCCTCTCGGGATTCCTCTCCCGTCGATACCGGGGCCAAAAAGCTTGTGTGGAGTCAGGGCCGGAACCGAGGATTCCTCTCAGGGGCTGACATGGAACTTTGGGTACTTCTGGAGTCTCCCCAGGGGAGTCAGGCCTCGACTCGAGTGGGGGCATGCACGTGCGCTTTCCTTCCAGGCTGTAGCAGCAATGTCACGCTTCCCGTGGCGTGTATCAAAGGATCTGTGGTTTTCCCTCGAGACTTTCCCACAGGGCTGTCCCACGTGCCACCGTGGTGTGAGTCGATCCTCGGCGTGAAAGATGAGCCAGTGCAGGGCAAAGAGGTTCCTCTGGAATGGACTGAGACATCTGGGGGACTCTTGGAATGGTGGTACGACCATGGAGTTCCTCTCGCCTTTCCTGTTGAGAGTGCCTCCTCTTGAGATGCGACGGGAACTCCGGGAATTCTTTCCCGTTGAAAGCAGGGAAAGGATCCCTCATCTCGAACTACGAGGGGGAAACGGGGCTCCTCTGGATGTGGGCGGGACCATCGTGCTTCCTCTCGAGTGGACACGGGTATGGCGGTGAACTTCTTGAGTTGCAGCAAGGGTGTGAAAGACCCTTTCGAAGTTCCAGAGGTTAGGTGTCATTAGTCTCCAGACGCCTCATCGGAAATAGGCCTCATCTCGCCTGGAAGGGAGAACTTCCTGGATTTTCTCGAGTTGCGGCAGGTGTTCTCGAGTTACGACGGAGAACTCAGGGACCCGCCCTGGTGGCCTCAGGAGAGGCCAGTCCCCATGCGATGTGCTAGGGGGCCTCTCGGGATTCCTCTCCCGTCGATACCGGGGCCAAAAACCTTGTGTGGAGTCAGGGCCAGAAACGAGGATTCCTCTCAGGGGCTGACATGGATCTTTGGGTACTTCTGGAGTCTCCCCAGGGGAGTCAGGCCTCGTCTCGAGTGGGGGCATGCACGTGCGCTTTCCTTCCAGGCTCTAGCAGCAATGTCACGCTTCCTGTCGCGTGGATCAAAGGATCTGTGGTTTTCCCTCGAGGCTTTCCCTCGAGGCTTTCCCACAGGGCTGTCCCACGTGCCACCGTGGTGTGAGTCGATCCTCGGCGTGAAAGATGAGCCAGTGCAGGGCAAAGAGGTTCCTCTGGAATGGACTGAGACATCTTGGGGACTCCTTGAATGGTGGTACGACCATGGAGTTCCTCTCGCCTTTCCTGTTGAGAGTGCCTCCTCTTGAGATGCGACGGGAACGCCGGGAATTCTTTCCCGTCTAAAGCAGGGAAAGGTTCCCTCATCTCGAGATACGAGAGAGAAACGGGGCTCCTCTGGATGTGGGCGGGACCATCGTGCTTCCTCTCGAGTGGAGACGGGTATGGCGGTGAACTTCTTGAGTTGCAGCAAGGGTGTGAAAGACCCTTTCGAAGTTCCAGAGGATAGGTGTCATTAGTCTCCAGACGCCTGATCGGAAATAGGCCTCATCTCGCCTGGAAGGGAGAACTTCCTGGATTTTCTCGAGTTGCGGCAGGTGTTCTCGAGTTACGACGGGGACCTCAGGGACCCGCCCTGGTGGCCTCAGGAGAGGCCAGTCCCCATGCGTGGTGCTAGGGGGCCTCTCGGGATTCCTCTCCCGTCGATACCGGGGCCAAAAACCTTGTGTGGAGTCAGGGCCGGAACCGAGGATTCCTCTCAGGGGCTGACATGGATCTTTGGGTACTTCTGGAGTCCCCCCAGGGGAGTCAGGCCTCGTCTCGATTGGGGGCATGCACGTGCGCTTTCCTTCCAGGCTGTAGCAGCAATGTCACGCTTCCAGTCGCGTGGATCAAAGGATCTGTGGTTTTCCCTCGAGGCTTTCCCTCGAGGCTTTCCCACAGGGCTGTCCCACGTGCCACCGTGGTGTGAGTCGATCCTCGGCGTGAAAGATGAGCCAGTGCAGGGCAAAGAGGTTCCTCTGGAATGGACTGAGACATCTGGGGGACTCTTGGAATGGTGGTACGACCATGGAGTTCCTCTCGCCTTTCCTGTTGAGAGTGCCTCCTCTTGAGATGCGACGGGAACGCCGGGAATTCTTTCCCGTTGAAAGCAGGAAAAGGATCCCTTATCTCGAGCTACGAGGGGGAAACGGGGCTCCTCTGGATGTGGGCGGGACCATCGTGCTTCCTCTCTAGTGGATACGGGTATGGTGGTGAACTTCTTGAGTTGCAGCAAGGGTGTGAAAGACCCTTTCGAAGTTCCAGAGGTTAGGTGTCATTAGTCTCCAGACGCCACATAGGAAATAGGCCTCATCTCGCCAGGAAGGGAGAACTTCCTGGATTTTTTCGAGTTGCGGCAGGTGTTCTCGAGTTACGACGGGTACCTCAGGAACCCGCCCTGGTGGCCTCAGGAGAGGCCAGTCCCCATGCGAGTTGCTAGGGGGACTCTCGGGATTCCTCTCCCGTCGATACCGGGGCCAAAAACCTTGTATGGAGTCAGGGCCGGAACCGAGGATTCCTCTCAGGGGCTGACATGGATCTTTGGGTACTTCTGGAGTCTCCCCAGGGGAGTCAGGCCTCGTCTCGAATGGGGGCATGCACGTGCACTTTCCTTCCAGGCTGTAGCAGCAATGTCACGCTTCCCGTCGCGTGGATCAAAGGATCTGTGGTTTTCCCTCGAGGCTTTCCCACAGGGCTGTCCCACGTGCCACTGTGGTGTGAGTCGATCCTCGGCGTGAAAGATGAGCCAGTGCAGGACAAAGAGGTTCCTCTGGAATGGACTGAGATATCTGGGGGACTCTTGGAATCGTGGTACGACCATGGAGTTCCTCTCGCCTTTCCTGTTGAGAGTGCCTCCTCTTGAGATGCGACGGGAACGCCGGGAACTCTTTCCCTTTGAAACCAGGGAAAGGATCCCTCATCTCGAGCTACGAGGGGAAAACGGGGCTCCTCTGGATGTGGGCGGGACCATCGTGCTTCATCTCGAGTGGAGACGGGTATGGCGGTGAACTTCTTGAGTTGCAACAAGGGTGTGAAAGACCCTTTCGAAGTTCCAGAGGTTAGGTGTCATTAGTCTCCATACGCCTCATCAGAAATAGGCCTCATCTCGCCTGGAAGGGAGAACTTCCTGGATTTTCTCGAGTTGCGGCAGGTGTTCTCGAGTTACGACGGGGACCTCAGGGACCCGCCCTGGTGGCCTCAGGAGAGGCCAGTCCCTATGCGAGTTGCTAGGGGGCCTCTCGGGATTCCTCTCCCGTCGATACCGGGGCCAACAACCTTGTGTGGAGTCAGGGCCGTAACCGAGGATTCCTCTCATGGGCTGACATGGATCTTTGGGTACGTCTGGAGACTCCCCAGTGGAGTCAGGCCTCGTCTCGAATGGGGGCATGCACGTGCGCTTTCCTTCCAGGCTGTAGCAGCAATGTCACGCTTCCGGTCGCGTGGATCAAAGGATCTGTGGTTTTCCCTCGAGGCTTTCCCTCGAGGCTTTCCCACAGGGCTGTCCCACGTGCCACCGAGGTGTGAGTCGATCCTCGGCGTGAAAGATGAGCCAGTGCAGGGCAAAGAGGTTCCTCTGGAATGGACTGAGACATCTGGGGGACTCTTGGAATGGTGGTACGACCATGGAGTTCCTCTCGCCTTTCCTGTTGAGAGTGCCTCCTCTTGAGATGCGACGGGAACGCCGGGCATACTTTCCCGTTGAAAGCAGGCAAAGGATCCCTCATCTCAAGCTACGAGGGGGAAACGGGGCTCCTCTGGATGTGGGCGGGACCATCGTGCTTCTTCTCGAGTGGAGACGGGTATGGCGGTGAACTTCTTGAGTTGCAGCAAGGGTGTGAAAACTCTTTCGAAGTTCCAGAGGTTAGGTGTCATTAGTCTCCAGACGCCTCATCGGAAATAGGCCTCATCTCGCCTGGAAGGGAGAACTTCCTGGATTTTCTCGAGTTGGGCAGGTGTTCTCGAGTTACGACGGGGACCTCAGGGACCCGCCCTGGTGGCCTCAGGAGAGACCAGTCCCCATGCGAGTTGCTAGGGGGCCTCTCGGGATTCCTCTCCCGTCGATACCGGGGCCAAAAACCTTGTGTGGAGTCAGGGCCAGAACCGAGGATTCCTCTCAGGGGCTGACATGGATCTTTGGGTACTTCTGGAGTCTCCCCAGGGGAGTCAGGCCTCGTCTCGAGTGGGGGCATGCACGTGCGCTTTCCTTCCAGGCTGTAGCAGCAATGTCACGCTTCCCTTCGCGTGGATCAAAGGATCTGTGGTTTTCCCTCGAGGCTTTCCCTCGAGGCTTTCCCTCAGGGCTGTCCCACGTGCCACCGTGGTGTGAGTCGATCCTCGGCATGAAAGATGAGCCAGTGCAGGGCAAAGAGTTTCCTCTGGAATGGACTGAGACATCTGGGGGACTCTTGGAATGGTGGTACGACCATGGAGTTCCTCTCGCCTTTCCTGTTGAGAGTGCCTCCTCTTGAGATGCGACGGGAACGCCGGGAATTCTTTCCCGTTGAAAGCAGGCAAAGGATCCCTCATCTCGAGCTACGAGGGGGAAACGGGGCTCCTCTGGATGTGGGCGGGACCATCGTGCTTCTTCTCGAGTGGAGACGGGTATGGCGGTGAACTTCTTGAGTTGCAGCAAGGGTGTGAAAACTCTTTCGAAGTTCCAGAGGTTAGGTGTCATTAGTCTCCAGACGCCTCATCGGAAATAGGCCTCATCTCGCCTGGAAGGGAGAACTTCCTGGATTTTCTCGAGTTGGGCAGGTGTTCTCGAGTTACGACGGGGACATCAGGGACCCGCCCTGGTGGCCTCAGGAGAGACCAGTCCCCATGCGAGTTGCTAGGGGGCCTCTCGGGATTCCTCTCCCGTCGATACCGGTGCCAAATACCTTGTGTGGAGTCAGGGCCGGAACCGAGGATTCCTCTCAGGGGCTGACATGGATCTTTGGGTACTTCTGGAGTCTCCCCAGGGGAGTCAGGCCTCGTCTCGAGTGGGGGCATGCACGTGTGCTTTCCTTCCAGGCTGTAGCAGCAATGTCATGCTTCCCGTCGCGTGGATCAAAGGATCTGTGGTTTTCCCTCGAGGCTTTCCCACAGGGCTGTCCCACGTGCCTCCGTGGTGTGAGTCGATCCTCTGCGTGAAAGATGAGCCAGTGCAGGGCAAAGAGCTTCCTCTGGAATGGACTGAGACATCTGGGGGACTCTTGGAATGGTGGTACGACCATGGAGTTCCTCTCGCCTTTCCTGTTGAGAGTGCCTCCTCTTGAGATGCGACGGGAACGCCGGGAATTCTTTCCCGTTGAAAGCAGGGAAAGGATCCCTCATCTCGAGCTACGAGGGGGAAACGGGTCTCCTCTGGATGTGGGCGGGACCATCCTGCTTCCTCTCGAGTGGAGACGGGTATGGAAGTGAACTTCTTGAGTTGCAGCAAGGGTGTGAAAGACCCTTTCGAAGTTCCAGAGGTTAGGTGTCATTAGTCTCCAGACGCCTCATCGGAAATAGGCCTCATCTCGCCTGGAAGGGAGAACTTCCTAGATTTTCTCGAGATGCGGCAGGTGTTCTCGAGTTACGACGGGGACCTCAGGGACCCGCCCTGGTGGCCTCAGGAGAGGCCAGTCCACATGCGAGTTGCTAGGGGGCCTCGCGGGATTCCTCTCCCGTCGATACCGGGGCCAAAAACCTTGTGTGGAGTCTGGGCCGGAAACGAGGATTCCTCTCAGGGGCTGACATGGATCTTTGGGTACTTCTGGAGTCTCCGCAGGGGAGTCAGGCCTCGTCTCGAGTGGGGGCATGCACGTGCGTTTTCTTTCCAGGCTGTAGCAGCAATGTCACGCTTCCCTTCGCGTGGATCAAAGGATCTGTGGTTTTCCCTCGAGGCTTTCCCACAGGGCTGTCCCACGTGCCACCGTGGTGTGAGTCGATCCTCGGCGTGAAAGATGAGCCAGTGCAGGGCAAAGAGGTTCCTCTGGAATGGACTGAGACATCTGGGGGACTCTTGGAATGGTGGTACGACCATGGAGTTCCTCTCGCCTTTCCTGTTGAGAGTGCCTCCTCTTGAGATGCGACGGGAACTCCGGGAATTCTTTCCCGTTGAAAGCAGGGAAAGGATCCCTCATCTCGAGCTACGAGGGGGAAACGGGGCTCCTCTGGATGTGGGCGGGACGATCGTGCTTCCTCTCGAGTGGAGACGGGTATGGCGGTGAACTTCTTGAGTTGCAGCAAGGGTGTGAAAGACCCTTTCGAAGTTCCAGAGGTTAGGTGTCATTAGTCTCCAGACGCCTCATCGGAAATAGGCCTCATCTCGCCTGGAAGGGAGAACTTCCTGGATTTTCTCGAGTTGCGGCAGGTGTTCTCGAGTTACGACGGGGACCTCAGGGACCCGCCCTGGTGGCCTCAGGAGAGGCCAGTCCCCATGCGACTTGCTAGGGTGCCTCTCGGGATTCCTCTCCCGTCGATACTGGGGCCAAAAACCTTGTGTGGAGTCAGGGCCGGAACCGAGGATTCCTCTCAGTGGCTGACATGGATCTTTGGGTACTTCTGGAGTCTCCCCAGGGGAGTCAGGCCTCGTCTCGAGTGGGGGCATGCACGTGCGCTTTCCTTCAAGGCTGTAGCAGCAATGCCACGCTTCCCGTGTCGTGAATCAAACGATCTGTGGTTTTCCCTCGAGGCTTTCCCTCGAGGCTTTCCCACAGGGCTGTCCCACGTGCCACCGTGGTGTGAGTCGATCCTCGGCGTGAAAGATGAGACAGTGCAGGGCAAAGACGTTCCTCTGGAATGGACTGAGACATCTGGGGGACTCTTGGAATGGTGGTACGACCATGGAGTTCCTCTCGCCTTTCCTGTTGAGAGTGCCTCCTCTTGAGATGCGACGGGAACGCCGGGAATTCTTTCCCGTTGAAAGCAGGGAAAGGATCCCTCATCTCGAGCTCCGAGGGGGAAACGGGGCTCCTCTGGATGTGGGCGGGACCATCGTGCTTCCTCTCTAGTGGAGACGGGTATTGCCGGGGTCCAGCCCCGGTGGATCCAGGGAATTCGAAGGGTGGACGGCGTTGGCGTGGAAAGACTTGTTTATTTATTAATATAAGATTAGATTAAGAAACTGTAGTGCAGTAGGAAGATTAAGTGGAGAAAGAGGGCTGAATAGCTTGGTTTACGCGGAAGACCAATAAAATTCCAGACAAGGAATTTGCACCATCTACGTTGGGCCACCGGTGCCCGCTTGAATATCTAAGGGTGCCTCGCCTTAAGCTCCCTTTCTCGCGGATCTTAATAACCAGGGCAAATAAGTAGACCTGGCGAGCCTCCGCGCCCCAGATGGAAATTCAGCCTGAAATTAAAGTAAAGAGCAGAGGGAAGAAAAGGGAGAGAAAAAGAGAGAGAGAGAGAGACACGAGGGGAGCCATATTCCCAAGACACCAGGCCGAGACTAGTCCGAGAAACTGGTCTGAGAATCTGGTCCCGTCCTTTATTGTTCAGAAGGCCTTTTATACTTTTGATAAAACATGGAGATCAATGGGTAACACAAAGTTATGCAGCGTTAGCAGTCCAGACTCTTATCAAAACCAGGCTTTTCTCTCTGCATACCTAATTGTATACACAAGTCTTAGGTAATTTACATCATCTTCCAACCAAAAGGGCCAATTAACATTTTACAGCCTTTTTTCTGATAAGGGTTTGTCAACCACATGACTTATTTGTGTTGATCTTCCCAAGGTCTGGTGCCACTCTCGGAAAGCACTAAAGAAAGTTACATTCTTAGACAGCAAGGATACAGCAACTTATAACAAGTAGAGGGAGTGCAGTGATTTATAGCAAAAGAGAAGCAATTAA
This sequence comes from Capricornis sumatraensis, assembly GCF_032405125.1. NCBI lineage: Eukaryota > Metazoa > Chordata > Mammalia > Artiodactyla > Bovidae > Capricornis > Capricornis sumatraensis. The sequence continues at coordinate 5,398,484 of NW_027184617.1, read as the reverse complement.
CTCAAAAGTCTAGTGTTGCTAACATCAAAACTACTATGTATCTTTTTCTACATCCTGCTTACATTAACATCCTTCCAGGTGCCTAAAAGATAAAGAATAAGGAGGTCTGGCAGCAATCCTTGAGTCAACAGTGAAAACCCTCTACCAATATAATTTTTAACTCTTTAGAAAAGGCTCTGTATCTTTAAGATGCTTTTAAGCTTTGTGCCTCCCGCGGTTGGGGGGCTGTAAGCAATTCACAAGCTGTAAGCTTTGTGCCTCTCGCGGTTGGGGGGCTGTAAGCAATTCACAAGCTGTAAGAGGTCTGGGGAACCTGTTAGGCAGACTAGAGAGCTATCAGAGGGGTTTAACTGAAACATCCCTTTCAAATGCAGAAGACTAAAACCCTGAATTGACTTTTTTCCAGAGAATATCAGAAAAGTGGAAAAGCAGAGCACAAAAGCCGGCAGATTTTTGCTGGGGTACATGCTTAGGAATATCCAGAGGGGTCCCTGAAGTCTGAGCACGCCTTGCGTATGTCAGCTTCCTTCCTCATGACCTTGTCACGGGCGGGATTCCTCACACTGGCTTCCGGCAACTCCCCCTTCTTTATTAGTTTTTTAAAAAAATTAGGTGCAGTTCAGTCGCGAGATTCCGAATGCTCTGCCGAAGAGTCCTGACAACACAAGGAAGCACGATTACAAGGAGCAGGATTATGGCACCCACAGCAGCATAGCTAGAGACAGTAGTCAGAAGAGTTTTTCCAGAAATGAAGTCAGAGAAGGTGTGGAAAAAGTCATTGGCTTCTCCTGCGGCGGTAAAATCTAATCGGGAGTGTTCCAAGGTCTGAATCTGATTATGAAGTTTCCCTAAATCTAAACTAATATCTGAGCTGTTCCAGACACCTAAAATATGATTTTTGACCCTCTCCCATTTAAAATCTGTCTCATTTACTTTCAGGGATGTAACACATATCCACCGGTAATCGGCATGACATGAAAGAGCCAATTTCATTTTCAGACTCTGTAATTCATTCCCAATATGCATTACTGCTTCTTCTAAGGCATCAATCCTTATTTCTAGCTTCCTATCTATAATTTCCTGGGTTGCCAGCGTTAGAGAAACATTTTTGGATACGGTGTCAACATATTGGGCAGTATACACTTGTTGAGACAATGATAATGCCGCCACAGTAACAGAAGTAATTGCGGTTATCAAAGCTGATATTCCCAAAACAAGTAAGCCCACAAACCGTCGTGTTCGCATTAAATCTTGTAGCTGTTGCAGTACAGCTAGGCCATGGTTATCATACCAATACGTGGCTACAGTTACAGGTACCATGAGATAGGGCGGACGTTTTAAAACCATGAAAGAGCAAACTTTATATTGAGGAGTTAAACAGGATGAAAGCATACATTGTTCACAAGACACTACATGGGGTCCACCTGTATAATTCAATTGTATGTTAAGTCTTTCAGAATCATTAGTGAAAAGAAAAACATAAGGAGAGGGTAGACAAGCTAAAATAGAGTAAATAGAGGTATTTTTTGGTCGGATTAAAATAATAGGGGCGGTAGCCGCAAGGGCTCTCCAAATTTCTGGCTGCCAAAAGGTTTTACCTCTAGTTATATAAGACAGCATAGGGGGAACAAATTGGTTATGATGCCGTCTGGTGGCAACTAACGGCCAAGAAATTGAATATTCTTTCCAATTATCCAATCTATTGATAAAGTCATCGTCAGACTCAGGGTCTTGACCTGGATTTGGGTTGCTCCAGTCCTGAATCGCACAATTTCTTCCTCCCGGCATATTGTAATCTACTCTCGAATTATAAATACAAGATTTCCAAATCGGATATCCTGAATGATCATCTATAGTTTTCCAAATAACATCTGAGGGAGCAACATCATCACAATTTGGATATTCTGATGGAGTTTTGAGAGACAAAGACTTATAGGGGCCAAGGACCCCAGGCATACGGGCTCGTAATATCCAAGCAGACCGATCCCCTATAGATGCAAATTTAGAGGTTGGGGAATCTGTCATAACTGCTTTTGTGGAGGCTCCAATGCATCCTGTCTTGGTAAAGAAGTCTCCTGTAAGGCCAGGAGGAAAATTAAAGCAGACAGGAAAATCATCTGCTAGTCCTTTAAAGGTATAATTGAAATTAATAGGGTATTGGTCTTTTGTATAGGAAGTATAAGATCCTCCCAAAAGGCGAGGCTGGTCTGTACTAACTCGTATGGGGTCACTGTTCCAAGTAACAACTTGGAAAGTTGGAGGATCCGGGAGAAACGCCCAATATTTGGTTGGAATGGGAGCAGCGCTTACCTGGCAAGAGAGCAAGGCAAGCATGGCAATAAACACCTTTTCAGGAGAGACTGACGATCCCTGTAGGGTAGCTATCCCCTGTGCCTGGCGACAGAGAGCTTTAATCTGTCCCCAGGTGGGCAAGGAGGCTTGTTGGGTTGACTGAGCTGGGCGTCCTAATGGATTCCTGCGAGGCAAAAAATCAGGGGGTGCAATATCCTGTATCTGAAGTCGTGACATCTGTCCAGTGGGTGGCTCCGATCCGCGCCTATCCGGGATCTCCAATGTCAGCTGTCCTGGGGTCAGCGGCGTTTCCCGTGCTGGCGGAGGGAGCGGGGGAAGAGGGAGTTTCTTCCTTTTTAGAGATCGCGGTGGCGGGGGATTCTGGTATCCGGGGAGCTGAGACATGGCGAATTAGTCTGTCTGGAACCCAAATCGGAGCGTCCGCGTCCTGTGGAAAAACACAAGCATACCCTCGCCCATTGGTTAATAAGGGGTCAGGACCTTTCCATTGTCCGGAAAGAAGGTCCCTCCATTTTACTAATGGTTTTGCATTCAATTGCTCTGGGCACCAATGGCGAAGCATTGCAGTGTTTCCGGATGAATCAGCATTTAAGTTATTTATTACGAAAAGAGCATGTTGCAAAATCTGATGGGGGGAACTATATTTAAATTCCCCTTCTTTTAGTTTTTGAATATGGATTTTCAGTGTTTGATGTGCTCTTTCCACAATGGCTTGTCCTTGTGGGTTATAAGGGATGCCGGTGTTATGTTTAATTTGAAATCTTGTACAGAATTGCTGAAAAGATTTAGAAGTGTAAGCAGGAGCATTATCAGTTTTTAAAGCTTTTGGCAAGCCCAGATAGGAAAAGCATGTAAAAAGATGTTGTATTACATCTTTAACTGCTTCCCCTGTACGAGCAGTGGCAATAATAACATGAGAGAAGGTATCTACAGTTACATGAACAAAAGACAGTTTTCCAAATGAAGAGACATGGGTTACATCCATTTGCCAGAGTGCATTAGGTTTGAGACCGCGAGGGTTAACTCCCAGAGGCAAAGCATTCACGGTAGTAGGACAATGTGAACAAGAACGAACAATCTCTCGGGCAGATTCTCGAGGAATTTGAAACTGGTATCGTAAGGCAGTGGCATTTTGGTGATGAAGTGAGTGAGAAGCTCGAGCTTCTTCAAAAACAGAAGCCACTGAAATCCTGGTTAACGAATCTGCCAATTCATTGAGAGCATTTAAAGGGCCAGGCAGGCCGGAATGAGCCCGAATGTGGCCGATAAAGAACGCCCGATTTCTTTTCCATATTTGCTGCTGCAGTTTAGTTAACAAATGGAAGATAGCAGTTTTGTTTTCAGGCAAAACTGCAGTCTCAATGTGTGGAAACAGCCTGACCACATACTGAGAGTCAGAATAAAGGTTAAATTCTTTCTCCGCAAACATAACAAAGGCCTCAATAACAGCTGTGATTTCAGCCCTTTGAGCTGAAGTTTCTTGTGTTTCCAAAAGTTTTTGATGATCTCTTGTGACTATAGAGGCTCTACCGTTAGCCGATCCATCAGTAAAGACTACCTGAGCATCTGAAATAGGGAACTGTTTACACCGGACAGGAAAAATAACTGGATGGTTAGACATAAAATTTAGTAAAACATGCGAGGGTAAATGATGCAAAATTTGACCACAGTAATTCCCTATGGCAATCTGCCAGTCTTCATCAAACATTAAAAGAGCATCAAGCTGCTCCTTATTATATGGAATTACAATCTCTGATGGCTCTTTACCAAACAATTCAATGCTCCGCTTCCTTCCTTTTAGCATTAATGTGGCAATTAAACCAGGATAAGAAGCCACGACTTTTTTAGCTTGGGTAGGAAGATGGATCCATTCTAAAGGGCCGCGTTGCCACAGAACTCCCGTAGGCGCCGTTGGAGTAGCTAGGCAAAGGAACTGCCACGTCATCGTCAAATCAATTCTTTTTACATAGCTATTTGATAAGGCTGCTTCTACTTTGCCTAGGGCTTCTTGAGCCTCAGCTGTTAATTGTCTTTTTGAGGTTGGATCAGGATCCCCGCGTAAAGTGTTAAAAAGAGGTTTTAATTCGGCAGTGGTTAATTTTAAATATGGTCTAATCCAATTAATATCACCTAAGAGTTTTTGATAATCATTTAAAGTAATAAGATGGTCTTTTCTCAATTGCAGCGGGGTATGAGTCACCGTTTCCGAATTTATGACTCTTCCTAAGTAAGTTATGGGCGGATTGATTTGAATTTTTTCTGGGGCAATTTTTAGGCCTCTGTCTGTCAATGCCTGGGTCAGGTCCTGGAGCACAGTCTGCAGGTGAACTCTATCAGGATGAGCTATTAAAATATCATCCATATAGTGAATCATATACACGTGTTCATATTTAGCCCTAGTATCTTCTAGAGCGGCATTAACAAATTTTTGGCATAAAGTAGGGCTATTTTTCATTCCCTGAGGCAGAACCTTCCACTGAAACCGTAAATAAGGCTGTTTAAGATTTTCTGATGGCAGACTAAAGGCAAATCGCTTTTTATCCTCAGGATTTAAGGGAATAGTGAAAAAACAATCTTGTAAATCAATAACAATTATATTATATCCCTCTGGAACGGCTACTGGGGAAGGGAGCCCAGGCTGTAAGGCCCCCATGTCCTCCATGGTGGCATTAATAGCTCTCAAATCCTGTAAAAGTCGCCATTTACCAGATTTTTTCTTAATGACAAAAATAGGAGTGTTCCAGGGGCTATTGGAGGGCTCAATATGTCCCAATTCTAATTGTTCAAAGATTAATGCTTTAGCTGCCAATAATTTTTCCTTATGCAGAGGCCACTGTTCTACCCACACCGGATCTTGAGATTTCCATGTGATGGGGTCGGCAGCAAAAACAATGGCCTCAATTATAAATTTGGATATCCCAATCCAGCACGTAGCTTGCGAGGAGTTGGGCAAATTGGCTCAATTATTCCTGTCTGTTGTTTACCCAATCCTTTTGATGGATCATAGCCCATCTGCAACATCTGAGAGGTCACTTTATCATCAGGGCTAAAAAGTAACACTCCCATTTGAGATAGCACGTCCCTCCCCCACAGGGTAAGGGGGAGCGAAGGAACGACATAAGGTTGGAAAGTTCCACGGGTATCCTCAAATTGCCAATCTAAAATTTTTGCACTTTTGGCTATTGTGGGGGCTCTTCCTATCCCCACCAAGTTATTTTCAGTAGTATGTGTGGGCCAGGAGCTGGGCCAGTCTTTTCCTGAAATGCAAGAAACATCTGCTCCTGTGTCTAATAACCCCACAATAGACTTGCCATTAATCAGGATAGTCTTCATAGGACGTTTCTGAGTAATTTCTGTTATCCAAAAAACCATATCACTAGACCCAAATCCTTTATCCTGCCTTTCATTTTGAGTAGCTGTGCGCCCAATTGCAGTGTGGTAAGGCAAAAGCAAAAGTTGGGCTATTCTTTGTCCCTGATGTATTTGGAAAGTTTTAGTTGGGGGTGAAATCATTATCTGGATTTCTCCTGTATAATCTGAGTCAATTACTCCAGGGATGATTGTGAGACCTTGCATAGCTAAGGAACTTCTGCCTAGTATAATTCCTACTAAACCTGTTGGTAATGGGCCTTTAACTCCTGTAGGTATTTTTACAGTGGGGCTATCTGGTGTTAATATTGCTGAGGTGGTGGAACTGAGGTCCAGTCCTGCGCTGCCTGGGGTTGCTCTGATGAGTTCTGCGATGGGACGAAGGGAATGAATGGGTTCAGTGAGGCTGCCCCAATTGTTGTCGGGGCCTGAGGCTGGCCCCTCAATCCGTTTCCCGACTGCTGGTCGGGGCCCAAAAAGGCTCCATTTCTATGGAATTGTGACCTACATTCTTTTGCCCAGTGATATCCTTTTTGACAACGAGGGCAGAGAGATCTAGGGAGATTAGTAGGCACAGCCGGGGAGGGAGAATTCGGCAGAGAAGAACCGGCTGCTTTTTGGGGACAAGCTCGCATAAGGTGCCCTTCCCGTCCGCAAGAGAAGCAGGCCTTGGATAAACCAATATTCTGGCCTGGACTACTGGAATGACTCTTTGACGGGTTATTTCTATTTGTAAAAAAGGACTGTACTGCCTGCTGGTAAGAATTTCCCTTTATGGCTGCAGCTATGGCAACGCCCTGCATCATCGCTGGTCCTACATCTGCACATTGCCTGATATAATCTATTATTTCCCCAGTTTTTTTAATAGGACGTAAAATGGCCTGGCAGGTAGAATTAGCATTTTCAAATGCCAGTTGTTTTATCAATATACTAGCTGCCTCAGTGTTGGAAATTACTCTGTTGACTGCCTCTGCAAGTCTTGATATAAAGTCTTCATATGGCTCTTCTGGTTTTTGTTTAACATTTGAGAAGGAAGAGGTAGATTCTTTCCCTTCAGGCAACAAACGCCAAGCCCCAAGGGCGCAGGCGGTTACTTGATCTAAAGTGGTTTTATCTAATCCCATTTGATCTCTAAGTGTTCCAAAATCATTAGTCCCTGCCAACATATTTTTTATAATATATCTTGGGCCATATTTTTGGTTAGCATCAGCCTGTTTTTGGGCTAGATCTTCATATTCAGTTCTCCAAAGTACATATTGACCTCCAGACAGACAAGCTTTAGCGACTGTCTTCCAGTCATGGGGTGTCATCCATCTGCCCGCTAAAGCTTCCACCAATGATACAGTGTACGGGGCTTTAGGCCCATACAAAGCACAAGCCTGTTTGAGTTCTTTAATCATTTTCATTGGAATGGGTTCCCAGTGGGGGGCTGTTCTCCCACCACTTCCACCAAATATTATGGGGAAACAAGCCTCAAGGTGGGGATCAAGTTCATCATCTGGGCTAGAGAAAACTCTTCTTCGGGGAGCTTCTAGTGGAGGCCCCTCACCCTTATAGGGAGGGGGGGGCAAGGGGTGTCCTATGTCACTTTCTTCGTACTTTGGGAATTTTTTATCCGTTCTGTGTTTAGGTCTTACGGATGTTTTATCTGGGGAATCTGGCCTTAAACTCTCAGGTGCATATAATCTGATGGGGGACATTTGTCTTGAGCCTCTGGAAGCAGAAGGCTTAATTAAGGAAATTTCTCTTGAATTTGTGGAAGCAGGTGGTCTGGTTGGGGAAGTTTTCATTAAGCTCTTTGGAGCAGATAATCTAATTGGAGAAGTTTCTCTTAAACTCCTTGGAGCATCTTTATTTAATAAAGACCAGTCCTCATCAGAATGATCTTGACTTACTTCCTCTTCCAAATCTTCCTCATCTGAAAGCTGCTCTTTTTTGTCATCTCTATCTATTACCTTTTCTTGGGCAGTCATTGCAGCTATCATTTGACTCAACTGCCGATAGTTAGGTGTAGCCTCCTTTTCATCACTCTCCTCTTCGATAGATACCTTTTTCTCTGCACTTTCCTCTTTAAGATGTACCTTTTCAGATTCAGGGGCAGGGTCTAGAGCGTCCCTAATTATATTCCATAAGGAAAAGGCGTCAGTAGGCACCTTTTGTGAGCCATGTTCAGCATGGTAAGTTTTTAGTTGTTTTCCTACTCTCTCCCAGGTGTCTAAGTTAACAGTGCCTTCTTCTGGAAACCAGGGACACTGTTCTTGTACAAAGGAAAAAAATGAATGAATATTGGATTTTTTAACTTTAATTCCTCGTTTAGTTAGTAACTGCAAGATTACTCCTGTAAAAAGCTGTCTTTCTTTTGATTCACTGTTACCCATGTCAGAAAATTAAGTCTTATAGAAAAGTCTACCTCAACAAAAAGGTTTTACCTTTGGCGAGGGGGGTTTTGTTTTCAACCCTAAGATAGCAGGTTTTTTTTCAACCTCTAGAGCACCAGGTTTCTCTTAAACCCTTGAACACTTCCCACTCCTCCTCACCCTGTCTATCCTACAGGGGGGTCCGCGGCACCCTGAGTGGGGTCCTAGCCGTCCCGAACACTCAACACTGGGGGAGTACCCGAAAGTACTCCGGGGGGAGTGATTAAGTCACTCCGGGGGGGAGCAACAGAGAGTGCTCCGGGGGGAGCAACAGAGAGTGCTCCGGGGGGAGCTACAGAGAGTGCTCCGGGGGGAGCTTTTGCTCCGAGGAACCTACCTTCGAATAGCCTGTTCCGGGCGCCACTTGCCGGGGTCCAGCCCCGGTGGATCCAGGGAATTCGAAGGGTGGACGGCGTTGGTGTGGAAAGACTTGTTTATTTATTAATATAAGATTAGATTAAGAAACTGTAGTGCAGTAGGAAGATTAAGTGGAGAAAGAGGGCTGAATAGCTTGGTTTACGCGGAAGACCAATAAAATTCCAGACAAGGAATTTGCACCATCTACGTTGGGCCACCGGTGCCCGCTTGAATATCTAAGGGTGCCTCGCCTTAAGCTCCCTTTCTCGCGGATCTTAATAACCAGGGCAAATAAGTAGACCTGGCGAGCCTCCGCGCCCCAGATGGAAATTCAGCCTGAAATTAAAGTAAAGAGCAGAGGGAAGAAAAGGGAGAGAAAAAGAGAGAGAGAGAGAGACAGGGGGGGAGCCAGATTCCCAAGACACCAGGCCGAGACTAGTCCGAGAAACTGGTCTGAGAATCTGGTCCCGTCCTTTATTGTTCAGAAGGCCTTTTATACTTTTGATAAAACATGGAGATCAATGGGTAACACAAAGTTATGCAGCGTTAGCAGTCCAGACTCTTATCAAAACCAGGCTTTTCTCTCTGCATACCTAATTGTATACACAAGTCTTAGGTAATTTACATCATCTTCCAACCAAAAGGGCCAATTAACATTTTACAGCCTTTTTTCTGATAAGGGTTTGTCAACCACAAGACTTATTTGTGTTGATCTTCCCAAGGTCTGGTGCCACTCTCGGAAAGCACTAAAGAAAGTTACATTCTTAGACAGCAAGGATACAGCAACTTATAACAAGTAGAGGGAGTGCAGTGATTTATAGCAAAAGAGAAGCAATTAACTCAAAAGTCTAGTGTTGCTAACATCAAAACTACTATGTATCTTTTTCTACATCCTGCTTACATTAACATCCTTCCAGGTGCCTAAAAGATAAAGAATAAGGAGGTCTGGCAGCAATCCTTGAGTCAACAGTGAAAACCCTCTACCAATATAATTTTTAACTCTTTAGAAAAGGCTCTGTATCTTTAAGATGCTTTTAAGCTTTGTGCCTCCCGCGGTTGGGGGGCTGTAAGCAATTCACAAGCTGTAAGCTTTGTGCCTCTCGCGGTTGGGGGGCTGTAAGCAATTCACAAGCTGTAAGAGGTCTGGGGAACCTGTTAGGCAGACTAGAGAGCTATCAGAGGGGTTTAACTGAAACATCCCTTTCAAATGCAGAAGACTAAAACCCTGAATTGACTTTTTTCCAGAGAATATCAGAAAAGTGGAAAAGCAGAGCACAAAAGCCAGCAGATTTTTGCTGGGGTACATGCTTAGGAATATCCAGAGGGGTCCCTGAAGTCTGAGCACGCCTTGCGTATGTCAGCTTCCTTCCTCATGACCTTGTCACGGGCGGGATTCCTCACACTGGCTTCCGGCAGGGTATGGTGGTGAACTTCTTGAGTTGCAGCAAGGCTGTGAAAGACCCTTTCGAAGTTCCAGAGGTAAGGTGTCATTAGTCTCCAGACGCCTCATCGGAAATAGGCCTCATCTCGCCTGGAAGGGAGAACTTCCTGGATTTTCTCGAGAAGCGGCAGGTGTTCTCGAGTTACGACGGGGACCTCATGGACCCGCCCTGGTGGCCTCAGGAGAGGCCAGTCCCTATGCGAGTTGCTAGGGGGCCTCTCGGGATTCCTCTCCCGTCGATACCGGGGCCAAAAACCTTGTGTGGAGTCAGGGCCGGAACCGAGGATTCCTCTCAGGGGCTGACATGGATCTTTGGGTACTTCTGGAGTCTCCCCAGGGGAGTCAGGCCTCGTCTCGAGTGGGGGCATGCACGTGCACTTTCCTTCCAGGCTGTAGCAGCAATGCCACGCTACCTGTCGCGTGGATCAAATGATCTGTGGTTTTCCCTCGAGGCTTTCCCACAGGGCTGTCCCACGTGCCACCGTGGTGTGAGTCGATCCTCGGCGTGAAAGATGAGCCAGTGCAGGGCAAAGAGGTTCCTCTGGAATGGACTGAGACATCTGGGGGACTCTTGGAATGGTGGTACGACCATGGAGTTCCTCTCGCCTTTCCTGTTGAGAGTGCCTCCTCTTGAGATGCGACGGGAACGCCGGGAATATTTTCCCGTTGAAAGCAGGGAAAGGATCCCTAATCTCGAGCTACGAGGGGGAAACGGGGCTCCTCTGGATGTGGGCGGGACCATCGTGCTTTCTCTCGAGTGGAGACGGGTATGGCGGTGAACTTCTTGAGTTGCAGCAAGGGTGTGAAAGACCCTTTCGAAGTTCCAGAGGTTAGGTGTCATTAGTCTCCAGAGGCCTCATCGGAAATAGGCCTCATCTCGCCTGGAAGGGAGAACTTCCTTGATTTTCTCGAGTTGCGGCAGGTGTTCTCGAGTTACGACGGGGACCTCAGGGACCCGCCCTGTTGGCCTCAGGAGAGGCCAGTCCCTATGCGTGTTGCTAGGGGGCCCCTCGGGATTCCTCTCCCGTCGATACCGGGGCCAAAAACCTTGTGTGGAGACAGGGCTGGAACCGAGGATTCCTCTCAGGGACTGATATGGATCTTTGGGTACTTCTGGAGTCTCGCCAGGGGAGACAGGCCTCGTCTCGTGTGGGGGCATGCACGTGCACTTTCCTTCCAGGCTGTAGCAGCAATGTCACGCTTCACGTCGCGTGGATCAAAGGATCTGTGGTTTTCCCTCGAGGCTTTCCCTCGAGGCTTTCCCACAGGGCTGTCCCACGTGACACCGTGGTGTGAGTCGATTCTCGGCGTGAAAAATGAGCCAGTGCAGGGCAAAGAGGTTCCTCTGAAATGGACTGAGACATCTGGGGGACTCTTGGAATGGTGGTACGACCATGGAGTTCCTCTCGCCTTTCCTGTTGAGAGTGCCTCCTCTTGAGATGCGACGGGAACGCCGGGAATTCTTTCCCGTTGAAAGGAGGGAAAGGATCCCTCTTCTCGAGCTACGAGGGGGAAACGGGGCTCCTCTGGATGTGGGCGGGACCATCGTGCTTTCTCTCGAGTGGAGACGGGTATGGCGGTGAACTTCTTGAGTTGCAGCAAGGGTGTGAAAGACCCTTTCGAAGTTCCAGAGGTTAGGTGTCATTAGTCTCCAGACGCCTCATCGGAAATAGGCCTCATCTCGCCTGGAAGGGAGAACTTCCTGGATTTTCTCGAGTTGCGGCAGGTGTTCTCGAGTTACGACGGGGACCTAAGGGACCCGCCCTGGTGGCCTCAGGAGAGGCCAGTCCCCATGCGAGTTGCTAGGGGGCCTCTCGGGATTCCTCTCCCGTCGATACCGGGGCCAAAAAGCTTGTGTGGAGTCAGTGCCGGAACCGAGGATTCCTCTCAGGGGCTGACATGGATCTTTGGGTACTTCTGGAGTCTCCCCAGGGGAGTTAGGCCTCGTCTCGAGTGGGGGCATGCACGTGCGCTTTCCTTCCAGGCTGTAGCAGCAATGTCACGCTTCCCGTCGCGTGGATCAAAGGATCTGTGGTTTTCCCTCGAGGCTTTCCCTCGAGGCTTTCCCACAGGGCTGTCCCACGTGCCACCGTGTTGTGAGTCGATCCTCGGCTTGAAAGATGAGCCAGTGCAGGGCAAAGAGGTTCCTCTGGAATGGACTGAGACATCTGGGGGACTCTTGGAATGGTGGTACGACCATGGAGTTCCTCTCGCCTTTCCTGTTGAGAGTGCCTCCTCTTGAGATGCGACTGGAACGCCGGGAATACTTTCCCGTTGAAAGCAGGGAAAGGATCCCTCATCTCGAGCTACGAGGGGGAAACGGGGCTCCTCTGGATGTGGGCGGGACCATCGTGCTTCCTCTCGAGTGGAGACGGGTATGGCGGTGAACTTCTTGAGTTGCAGCAAGGGTGTGAAAGACCCTTTCGAAGTTCCAGAGGTTAGGTGTCATTAGTCTCCAGAGGCCTCATCGGAAATAGGCCTCATCTCGCCTGGAATGGAGAACTTCCTGGATTTTCTCGAGTTGCGGCAGGTGTTCTCGAGTTACGACGGGGACCTCAGGGACCCGCCCTGGTGGCCTCAGGAGAGGCCAGTCCCCATGCGAGTTGCTAGGGGGCCTCTCGGGATTCCTCTCCCGTCGATACCGGGGCCAAAAACCTTGTGTGGAGTCAGGGCCGGAACCGAGGATTCCTCTCAGGGGCTGACATGGATCTTTGGGTACTTCTGGAGTCTCCCCAGTGGAGTCAGGCCTCGTCTCGAGTGGGGGCATGCACGTGCGCTTTCCTTCCAGGCTGTAGCAGCAATGTCACGCTTCCCGTCGCGTGGATCAAAGGATCTGTGGTTTTCCCTCGAGGCTTTCCCTCGAGGCTTTCCCACAGGGCTGTCCCACGTGCCACCGTGGTGTGAGTCGATCCTCGGCGTGAAAGATGAGCCAGTGCAGGGCAAAGAGCTTCCTCTGGAATGGACTGAGACATCTGGGGGACTCTTGGAATGGTGGTACGACCATGGAGTTCCTCTCGCCTTTCCTGTTGAGAGTGCCTCCTCTTGAGATGCGCCGGGAACGCCGGGAATTCTTTCCCGTTGAAAGCAGGAAAAGGATCCCTCATCTCGAGCTACGAGGGGGAAACGGGGCTCCTCTGGATGTGGGCGGGACCATCGTGCTTCCTCTCGAGTGGAGACGGGTATGGCGGTGAACTTCTTGAGTTGCAGCAAGGGTGTGAAAGACCCTTTCGAAGTTCCAGAGGTTAGGTGTCATTAGTCTACAGACGCCTCATCGGAAATAGGCCTCATCTCGCCTGGAAGGGAGAACTTCCTGGATTTTCTCGAGTTGCGGCAGGTGTTCTCGAGTTACGACGGGGACCTCAGGGACCCGCCCTGGTGGCCTCAGGAGAGGCCAGTCCCCATGCGAGTTGCTAGGGGGCCTCTCGGATTCCTCTCCCGTTGATACCGGGGCCAAAAACCTTGTGTGGAGTCAGGGCCGGAACCGAGGATTCCTCTCAGGGGCTGACATGGATCTTTGGGTACTTCTGGAGTCTCCCCAGGGGAGTCAGGCCTCGTCTCGAGTGGGGGCATGCACGTGCACTTTCCTTCCAGGCTGTAGCAGCAATGTCACGCTTCCCGTCGCGTGGATCAAAGGATCTGTGGTTTTCCCTCGAGGCTTTCCCACAGGGCTGTCCCACGTGCCACCGTGGTGTGAGTCGATCCTCGGCGTGAAAGATGAGCCAGTGCAGGGCAAAGAGGTTCCTCTGGAATGGACTGAGACATCTGGGGGACTCTTGGAATGGTGGTACGACCATGGAGTTCCTCTCGCCTTTCCTGTTGAGAGTGCCTCCTCTTGAGATGCGACGGGAACGCCGGGAATTCTTTCCCGTTGAAAGCAGGGAAAGGATCCCTCATCTCGAGCTACGAGGGGGAAACGGGGCTCCTCTGGATGTGGGCGGGACCATCGTGCTTCCTCTCGAGTGGAGACGGGTATGGCGGTGAACTTCTTGAGTTGCAGCAACCGTGTGAAAGACCCTTTCGAAGTTCCAGAGGTTAGGTGTCATTAGTCTCCAGACGCCTCATCGGAAATAGGCCTCATCTCGCCTGGAAGGCAGAACTTCCTGGATTTTCTCGAGTTGCGACAGGTGTTCTCGAGTTACGACGGGGACCTCAGGGACCCGCCCTGGTGGCCTCAGGAGAGGTCAGTCCCCATGCGAGTTGCTAGGGGGCCTCTCGGGATTCCTCTCCCGTCGATACCGGGGCCAAAAAGCTTGTGTGGAGTCAGGGCCGGAACCGAGGATTCCTCTCAGGGGCTGACATGGATCTTTGGGTACTTCTGGAGTCTCCCCAGGGGAGTCAGGCCTCGTCTCAAGTGGGGGCATGCACGTGCGCTTTCCTTCCAGGCTGTAGCAGCAATGTCACGCTTCCCGTCGCGTGGATCAAAGGATCTGTGGTTTTCCCTCGAGGCTTTCCCTCGAGGCTTTCCCACAGGGCTGTCCCACGTGCCACCGTGGTGTGAGTCGATCCTCGGCGTGAAAGATGAGCCAGTGCAAGGCAAAGAGCTTCCTCTGGAATGGACTGAGACATCTGGGGGACTCTTGGAATGGTGGTACGACCATGGAGTTCCTCTCGCCTTTCCTGTTGAGAGTGCCTCCTCTTGAGATGCGACGGGAACGCCGGGAATTCTTTCCCGTTGAAAGCAGGAAAAGGATCCCTCATCTCGAGCTACGAGGGGGAAACGGGGCTCCTCTGGATGTGGGCGGGACCATCGTGCTTCCTCTCGAGTGGAGACGGGTATGGCGGTGAACTTCTTGAGTTGCAGCAAGGGTGTGAAAGACCCTTTCGAAGTTCCAGAGGTTCGGTGTCATTAGTCTCCAGACGCCTCATCGGAAATAGGCCTCATCTCGCCTGGAAGGGAGAACTTCCTGGATTTTCTCGAGTTGCGGCAGGTGTTCTCGAGTTACGACGGGGACCTCAGGGACCCGCCCTGGTGGCCTCAGGAGAGGCCAGTCCCCATGCGAGTTGCTAGGGGGCCTCTCGGGATTCCTCTCCCGTTGATACCGGGGCCAAAAACCTTGTGTGGAGTCAGGGCCGGAACCGAGGATTCCTCTCAGGGGCTGACATGGATCTTTGGGTACTTCTGGAGTCTCCCCAGGGGAGTCAGGCCTCGTCTCGAGTGGGGGCATGCACGTGCACTTTCCTTCCAGGCTGTAGCAGCAATGTCACGCTTCCCGTCGCGTGGATCAAAGGATCTGTGGTTTTCCCTCGAGGCTTTCCCACAGGGCTGTCCCACGTGCCACCGTGGTGTGAGTCGATCCTCGGCGTGAAAGATGAGCCAGTGCAGGGCAAAGAGGTTCCTCTGGAATGGACTGAGACATCTGGGGGACTCTTGGAATGGTGGTACGACCATGGAGTTCCTCTCGCCTTTCCTGTTGAGAGTGCCTCCTCTTGAGATGCGACGGGAACGCCGGGAATTCTTTCCCGTTGAAAGCAGGGAAAGGATCCCTCATCTCGAGCTACGAGGGGGAAACGGGGCTCCTCTGGATGTGGGCGGGACCATCGTGCTTCCTCTCGAGTGGAGACGGGTATGGCGGTTAACTTCTTGAGTTGCAGCAACCGTGTGAAAGACCCTTTCGAAGTTCCAGAGGTTAGGTGTCATTAGTCTCCAGACGCCTCATCGGAAATAGGCCTCATCTCGCCTGGAAGGGAGAACTTCCTTGATTTTCTCGAGTTGCGGCAGGTGTTCTTAAGTTACGACGGGGAACTCAGGGACCCGCCCTGGTGGCCTCAGGAGAGGCCAGTCCCCATGCGAGTTGCTAGGGGGCCCCTCGGGATTCCTCTCCCGTCGATACCGGGGCCAAAAACCTTGAGTGGATTCAGGGTCGGAACCGAGGATTCCTCTCAGGGGCTGACATGGATCTTTGGGTACTTCTGGAGTCTCCCCAGGGGAGTCAGGCCTCGTCTCGAGTCGGGGCATGCACGTACGCTTTCCTTCCAGGCTGTAGCAGCAATATCACGCTTCCCGTCACGTGGATCAAAGGATCTGTGGTTTTCCCTCGAGGCTTTCCCTCGAGGCTTTCCCACAGGGCTGTCCCACGTGCCACCGTGGTGTGAGTCGATCCTCGGCGTGAAAGATGAGCCAGTGCAGGGCAAAGAGTTTCCTCTGGAATGGACTGAGACATCTGGGGGACTCTTGGAATGGTGGTACGACCATGGAGTTCCTCTCGCCTTTCCTGTTGAGAGTGCCTCCTCTTGAGATGCGACGGGAACGCCGGGAATTCTTTCCTGTTGAAAGCAGGGAAAGGATCCCTCATCTCGAGCTACGAGGGGGAAACGGGGCTCCTCTGGATGTGGGCGGGACCATCGTGCTTCCTCTTGAGTGGACACGGGTATGGCGGTGAACTTATTGAGTTGCAGCAAGGGTGTGAAAGACCCTTTCGAAGTTCCAGAGGTTAGGTGTCATTAGTCTCCAGACGCCTCATCGGAAATAGGCCTCATCTCGCCTGGAAGGGAGAACTTCCTGGATTTTCTCGATTTGCGGCTGGTGTTCTCGAGTTACGACGGGGACCTCAGGGACCCGCCCTGGTGGCCTCAGGAGAGGCCAGTCCCCATGCGAGTTGTTAGGGGGCCTCTCGGGATTCCTCTCCCGTCGATACCGGGGCCAAAAACCTTGTGTGGAGTCAGGGCCGGAACCGAGGATTCCTCTCAGGGGCTGACATGGATCTTTGGGTACTTCTGGAGTCTCCCCAGGGGAGTCAGGCCTCGTCTCGAGTGGGGGCATGCGCGTGCGCTTTCCTTCCAGGCTTTAGCAGCAATGTCACGCTTCCCGTCGCTTGGATCAAAGGATCTGTGGTTTTCCCTCGAGGCTTTCCCTCGAGGCTTTCCCACAGGGCTGTCCCACGTGCCACCGTGGTGTGAGTCGAACCTCGGCGTGAAAGATGAGCCAGTGCAGGGCAAAGAGGTTCCTCTGGAATGGACTGAGACATCTGGGGGACTCTTGGAATGGTGGTACGACCATGGAGTTCCTCTCGCCTTTCCTGTTGAGAGTGCCTCCTCTTGAGATGCGACGGGAACGCCGGGAATTTTTTGCCGTTGAAAGCAGGGAAAGGATCCCTCATCTCGAGCTACGAGGGGGAAACGGGGCTCCTCTGGATGTGGGCGGGACCATCGTGCATCCTCTCGAGTGGAGACGGCTATGGCGGTGAACTTCTTGAGTTGCAGCAAGGGTGTGAAAGACCCTTTCGAAGTTCCAGAGGTTAGGTGTCATTAGTCTCCAGAGGCCTCATCGGAAATAGGCCTCATCTCGCCTGGAAGGGAGAACTTCCTGGATTTTCTCGAGTTGCGGCAGGTGTTCTCGAGTTACGACGGGGACCTCAGGGACCCGCCCTGGTGGCCTCAGGAGAGGCCAGTCCCCATGCGAGTTGCTAGGGGGCCTCTCGGGATTCCTCTCCCGTCGATACCGGGGTCAAAACCTTGTGTGGAGTCAGGGCCGGAACCGAGGATTCCTCTCAGGGGCTGACATGGATCTTTGGGTACTTCTGGAGTCTCCCCAGGGGAGTCAGGCCTCGTCTCGAGTGGGGGCATGCACGTGCACTTTCCTTCCAGGCTGTAGCAGCAATGTCACGCTTCCCGTCGCGTGGATCAAAGGATCTGTGGTTTTCCCTCGAGGCTTTCCCTCGAGCCTTTCCCACAGGGCTGTCCCACGTGCCACCGTGGTGTGAGTCGATCCTCGGCGTGAAAGATGAGCCAGTGCAGGGCAAAGAGGTTCCTCTGGAATGGACTGAGACATCTGGGGGACTCTTGGAATGGTGGTACGACCATGGAGTTCCTCTCGCCTTTCCTGTTGAGAGTGCCTCCTCTTGAGATGCGACTGGAACGCCGGGAATTTTTTGCCGTTGAAAGCAGGGAAAGGATCCCTCATCTCGAGCTACGAGGGGGAAACGGGGCTCCTCTGGATGTGGGCGGGACCATCGTGCTTCCTCTCGAGTGGAGACGGATATGGCGGTGAACTTCTTGAGTTGCAGCAAGGCTGTGAAAGACCCTTTCGAAGTTCCAGAGGTTAAGTGTCATTAGTCTCCAGAGGCCTCATCGGAAATAGGCCTCATCTCGCCTGGAAGGGAGAACTTCCTGGATTTTCTCGAGTTGCGGCAGGTGTTCTCGAGTTACGACGGGGACCTCAGGGACCCGCCCTGGTGGCCTCAGGAGAGGCCAGTCCCCATGCGAGTTGCTAGGGGGCCTCTCGGGATTCCTCTCCCGTCGATACCGGGGCCAAAAACCTTGTGTGGAGTCAGGGCCGGAACCGAGGATTCCTCTCAGGGGCTGACATGGATCTTTGGGTACTTCTGGAGTCTCCCCAGTGGAGTCAGGCCTCGTCTCGAGTGGGGGCATGCACGTGCGCTTTCCTTCCAGGCTGTAGCAGCAATGTCACGCTTCCCGTCGCGTGGATCAAAGGATCTGTGGTTTTCCCTCGAGGCTTTCCCTCGAGGCTTTCCCACAGGGCTGTCCCACGTGCCACCGTGGTGTGAGTCGATCCTCGGCGTGAAAGATGAGCCAGTGCTGGGCAAAGAGGTTCCTCTGGAATGGACTGAGACATCTGGGGGACTCTTGGAATGGTGGTACGACCATGGAGTTCCTCTCGCCTTTCCTGTTGAGAGTGCCTCCTCTTGAGATGCGACGGGAACGCCAGGAATTCTTTCCCGTTGAAACCAGGGAAAGGATCCCTCATCTCGAGCTACGAGGGGGAAACGGGGCTCCTCTGGATGTGGGCGGGACCATCGTGCTTCCTCTCGAGTGGAGACGGGTATGGCGGTGAACTTCTTGAGTTGCAGTAAGGGTGTGAAAGACCCTTTCGAAGTTCCAGAGGTTTGGTGTCATTAGTCTCCAGAGGCCTCATCGGAAATAGGCCTCATCTCGCCTGGAAGGGAGAACTTCCTGGATTTTCTCGAGTTGCGGCAGGTGTTCTCGAATTACGACGGGGACCTCAGGGACCCGCCCTGGTGGCCTCCGGAGAGGCCAGTCCCCATGCGAGTTGCTAGGGGGCCTCTCGGGTTTCCTCTCCCGTCGATACCGGGGCCAAAAACCTTGTGTGGAGTCAGGGCCGGAACCGAGGATTCCTCTCAGGGGCTGACATGGATCTTTGGGTACTTCTGGAGTCACCCCAGTGGAGTCAGGCCTCGTCTCGAGTAGGGGCATGCACGTGCGCTTTCCTTTCAGGCTGTAGCAGCAATGTCACGCTTCCCGTCGCGTGGATCAAAGGATCTGTGGTTTTCCCTCGAGGCTTTCCCTCGAGGCTTTCCCACAGGGCTGTCCCACGTGCCACCGTGGTGTGAGTCGATCCTCGGCGTGAAAGATGAGCCAGTGCAGGGCAAAGAGGTTCCTCTGGAATGGACTGAGACATCTGGGGGACTCTTGGAATGGTGGTACGACCATGGAGTTCCTCTCGCCTTTCCTGTTGAGAGTGCCTCCTCTTGAGATGCGACGGGAACGCCGGGAATTCTTTCCCGTTGAAAGCAGGGAAAGGATCCCTCATCTCGAGCTACGAGGGGGAAACGGGGCTCCTCTGGATGTGGGCGGGACCATCGTGCTTCCTCTCTAGTGGAGACGGGTATGGCGGTGAATTACTTGAGTTGCAGCAAGGGTGTGGAAGACCCTTTCGAAGTTCCAGAGGTTAGGTGTCATTAGTCTCCAGACGCCTCATCGGAAATAGGCCTCATCTCGCCTGGAAGGGAGAACTTCCTGGATTTTCTCGAGTTGCGGCAGGTGTTCTCGAGTTACGACGTGGACCTCAGGGACCCGCCCTGGTGGCCTCAGGAGAGGCCAGTCCCTATGCGAGTTGCTAGGGGGCCTCTCGGGATTCCTCTCCCGTCGTTACCGGGGCCAAAAACCTTGTGTGGAGTCAGGGCCGGAACCGAGGATTCCTCTCAGGGGCTGACATGGATCTTTGGGTACTTCTGGAGTCTCCCCAGGGGAGTCAGGCCTCGTCTCGAGTGTGGGCATGCACGTGCACTTTCCTTCCAGGCTGTAGCAGCAATGTCACGCTTCCCGTCGCGTGGATCAAATGATGTGTGGTTTTCCCTCGAGGCTTTCCCACAGGGCTGTCCCACGTGCCACCGTGGTGTGAGTCGATCCTCGGCGTGAAAGATGAGCCAGTGCAGGGCAAAGAGGTTCCTCTGGAATGGACTGAGACATCTGGGGGACTCTTGGAATGGTGGTACGACCATGGAGTTCCTCTCGCCTTTCCTGTTGAGAGTGCCTCCTCTTGAGATGCGACTGGAACGCCGGGAATTTTTTGCCGTTGAAAGCAGGGAAAGGATCCCTCATCTCGAGCTACGAGGGGGAAACGGGGCTCCTCTGGATGTGGGCGGGACCATCGTGCTTCCTCTCGAGTGGAGACGGATATGTCGGTGAACTTCTTGAGTTGCAGCAAGGGTGTGAAAGACCCTTTCGAAGTTCCAGAGGTTAGGTGTCATTAGTCTCCAGAGGCCTCATCGGAAATAGGCCTCATCTCGCCTGGAAGGGAGAACTTCCTGGATTTTCTCGAGTTGCGGCAGGTGTTCTCGAATTACGACGGGGACCTCAGGGACCCGCCCTGGTGGCCTCCGGAGAGGCCAGTCCCCATGCGAGTTGCTAGGGGGCCTCTCGGGTTTCCTCTCCCGTCGATACCGCGGCCAAAAACCTTGTGTGGAGTCAGGGCCGGAACCGAGGATTCCTCTCAGGGGCTGACATGGATCTTTGGGTACTTCTGGAGTCACCCCAGTGGAGTCAGGCCTCGTCTCGAGTAGGGGCATGCACGTGCGCTTTCCTTTCAGGCTGTAGCAGCAATGTCACGCTTCCCGTCGCGTGGATCAAAGGATCTGTGGTTTTCCCTCGAGGCTTTCCCTCGAGGCTTTCCCACAGGGCTGTCCCACGTGCCACCGTGGTGTGAGTCGATCCTCGGCGTGAAAGATGAGCCAGTGCAGGGCAAAGAGGTTCCTCTGGAATGGACTGAGACATCTGGGGGACTCTTGGAATGGTGGTACGACCTTGGAGTTCCTCTCGCCTTTCCTGTTGAGAGTGCCTCCTCTTGAGATGCGACGGGAACGCCGGGAATTCTTTCCCGTTGAAAGCAGGGAAAGGATCCCTCATCTCGAGCTATGAGGGGGAAACGGGGCTCCTCTGGATGTGGGCGGGACCATCGTGCTTCCTCTCTAGTGGAGACGGGTATGGCGGTGAATTACTTGAGTTGCAGCAAGGGTGTGAAAGACCCTTTCGAAGTTCCAGAGGTTAGGTGTCATTAGTCTCCAGACGCCTCATCGGAAATAGGCCTCATCTCGCCTGGAAGGGAGAACTTCCTGGATTTTCTCGAGTTGCGGCAGGTGTTCTCGAGTTACGACGTGGACCTCAGGGACCCGCCCTGGTGGCCTCAGGAGAGGCCAGTCCCTATGCGAGTTGCTAGGGGGCCTCTCGGGATTCCTCTCCCGTCGTTACCGGGGCCAAAAACCTTGTGTGGAGTCAGGGCCGGAACCGAGGATTCCTCTCAGGGGCTGACATGGATCTTTGGGTACTTCTGGAGTCTCCCCAGGGGAGTCAGGCCTCGTCTCGAGTGGGGGCATGCACGTGCACTTTCCTTCCAGGCTGTAGCAGCAATGTCACGCTTCCCGTCGCGTGGATCAAATGATGTGTGGTTTTCCCTCGAGGCTTTCCCACAGGGCTGTCCCACGTGCCACCGTGGTGTGAGTCGATCCTCGGCGTGAAAGATGAGCCAGTGCAGGGCAAAGAGGTTCCTCTGGAATGGACTGAGACATCTGGGGGACTCTTGGAATGGTGGTACGACCATGGAGTTCCTCTCGCCTTTCCTGTTGAGAGTGCCTCCTCTTGAGATGCGACTGGAACGCCGGGAATTTTTTGCCGTTGAAAGCAGGGAAAGGATCCCTCATCTCGAGCTACGAGGGGGAAACGGGGCTCCTCTGGATGTGGGCGGGACCATCGTGCTTCCTCTCGAGTGGAGACGGATATGTCGGTGAACTTCTTGAGTTGCAGCAAGGGTGTGAAAGACCCTTTCGAAGTTCCAGAGGTTAGGTGTCATTAGTCTCCAGAGGCCTCATCGGAAATAGGCCTCATCTCGCCTGGAAGGGAGAACTTCCTGGATTTTCTCGAGTTGCGGCAGGTGTTCTCGAGTTACGATGGGGACCTCAGGGACCCGCCCTGGTGGCCTCCGGAGAGGCCAGTCCCCATGCGAGTTGCTAGGGGGCCTCTCGGGTTTCCTCTCCCGTCGATACCGGGGCCAAAATCCTTGTGTGGAGTCAGGGCCGGAACCGAGGATTCCTCTCAGGGGCTGACATGGATCTTTGGGTACTTCTGGAGTCACCCCAGTGGAGTCAGGCCTCGTCTCGAGTAGGGGCATGCACGTGCGCTTTCCTTTCAGGCTGTAGCAGCAATGTCACGCTTCCCGTCGCGTGGATCAAAGGATCTGTGGTTTTCCCTCGAGGCTTTCCCTCGAGGCTTTCCCACAGGGCTGTCCCACGTGCCACCGTGGTGTGAGTCGATCCTCGGCGTGAAAGATGAGCCAGTGCAGGGCAAAGAGGTTCCTCTGGAATGGACTGAGACATCTGGGGGACTCTTGGAATGGTGGTACGACCATGGAGTTCCTCTCGCCTTTCCTGTTGAGAGTGCCTCCTCTTGAGATGCGACGGGAACGCCGGGAATTCTTTCCCGTTGAAAGCAGGGAAAGGATCCCTCATCTCGAGCTACGAGGGGGAAACGGGGCTCCTCTGGATGTGGGCGGGACCATCGTGCTTCCTCTCTAGTGGAGACGGGTATGGCGGTGAATTACTTGAGTTGCAGCAAGGGTGTGAAAGACCCTTTCGAAGTTCCAGAGGTTAGGTGTCATTAGTCTCCAGACGCCTCATCGGAAATAGGCCTCATCTCGCCTGGAAGGGAGAACTTCCTGGATTTTCTCGAGTTGCGGCAGGTGTTCTCGAGTTACGACGTGGACCTCAGGGACCCGCCCTGGTGGCCTCAGGAGAGGCCAGTCCCTATGCGAGTTGCTAGGGGGCCTCTCGGGATTCCTCTCCCGTCGTTACCGGGGCCAAAAACCTTGTGTGGAGTCAGGGCCGGAACCGAGGATTCCTCTCAGGGGCTGACATGGATCTTTGGGTACTTCTGGAGTCTCCCCAGGGGAGTCAGGCCTCGTCTCGAGTGGGGGCATGCACGTGCACTTTCCTTCCAGGCTGTAGCAGCAATGTCACGCTTCCCGTCGCGTGGATCAAATGATGTGTGGTTTTCCCTCGAGGCTTTCCCACAGGGCTGTCCCACGTGCCACCGTGGTGTGAGTCGATCCTCGGCGTGAAAGATGAGCCAGTGCAGGGCAAAGAGGTTCCTCTGGAATGGACTGAGACATCTGGGGGACTCTTGGAATGGTGGTACGACCATGGAGTTCCTCTCGCCTTTCCTGTTGAGAGTGCCTCCTCTTGAGATGCGACTGGAACGCCGGGAATTTTTTGCCGTTGAAAGCAGGGAAAGGATCCCTCATCTCGAGCTACGAGGGGGAAACGGGGCTCCTCTGGATGTGGGCGGGACCATCGTGCTTCCTCTCGAGTGGAGACGGATATGTCGGTGAACTTCTTGAGTTGCAGCAAGGGTGTGAAAGACCCTTTCGAAGTTCCAGAGGTTAGGTGTCATTAGTCTCCAGAGGCCTCATCGGAAATAGGCCTCATCTCGCCTGGAAGGGAGAACTTCCTGGATTTTCTCGAGTTGCGGCAGGTGTTCTCGAGTTACGACGGGGACCTCAGGGACCCGCCCTGGTGGCCTCAGGAGAGGCCAGTCCCCATGCGAGTTGCTAGGGGGCCTCTCGGGATTCCTCTCCCGTCGATACCTGGGCCAAAAAGCTTGTGTGGAGTCAAGGCCGGAACCGAGGATTCCTCTCAGGGGCTTACATGGATCTTTGGGTACTTCTGGAGTCTCCCCAGAGGAGTCAGGCCTCGTCTCGAGTGGGGGCATGCACGTGCGCTTTCCTTCCAGGCTGTAGCAGCAATGTCACGCTTCCCGTCGCGTGGATCAAAGGATCTGTGGTTTTCCCTCGAGGCTTTCCCTCGAGGCTTTCCCACAGGGCTGTCCCACGTGCCACCGTGGTGTGAGTCGATCCTCGGCGTGAAAGATGAGCCACTGCAGGGCAAAGAGGTTCCTCTGGAATGGACTGAGACATCTGGGGGACTCTTGGAATGGTGGTACGACCATGGAGTTTCTCTCGCCTTTCCTGTTGAGAGTGCCTCCTCTTGAGATGCGACGGGAACGCCGGGAATTCTTTCCCGTTGAAACCAGGGAAAGGATCCCTCATCTCGAGCTACGAGGGGGAAACGGGGCTCCTCTGGATGTGGGCGGGACCATCGTGCTTCCTCTCGAGTGGAGACGGGTATGGCGGTGAACTTCTTGAGTTGCAGCAAGGGTGTGAAAGACCCTTTCGAAGTTCCAGAGGTTTGGTGTCATTAGTCTCCAGAGGCCTCATCGGAAATAGGCCTCATCTCGCCTGGAAGGGAGAACTTCCTGGATTTTCTCGAGTTGCGGCAGGTGTTCTCGAATTACGACGGGGACCTCAGGGACCCGCCCTGGTGGCCTCCTGAGAGGCCAGTCCCCATGCGAGTTGCTAGGGGGCCTCTCGGGATTCCTCTCCCGTCGATACCGGGGCCAAAAACCTTGTGTGGAGTCAGGGCCGGAACCGAGGATTCCTCTCAGGGGCTGACATGGATCTTTGGGTACTTCTGGAGTCTCCCCAGTGGAGTCAGGCCTCGTCTCGAGTGGGGGCATGCACGTGCGCTTACCTTCCAGGCTGTAGCAGCAATGTCACGCTTCCCGTCGCGTGGATCAAAGGATCTGTGGTTTTCCCTCGAGGCTTTCCCTCGAGGCTTTCCCACAGGGCTGTCCCACGTGCCACCGTGGTGTGAGTCGATCCTCGGCGTGAAAGATGAGCCAGTGCAGGGCAAAGAGCTTCCTCTGGAATGGACTGAGACATGTGGGGGACTCTTGGAATGGTGGTACGACCATGGAGTTCCTCTCGCCTTTCCTGTTGAGAGTGCCTCCTCTTGAGATGCGACGGGAACGCAGGGAATTCTTTCCCGTTGAAAGCAGGGAAAGGATCCCTCATCTCGAGCTACGAGGGGGAAACGGGGCTCCTCTGGATGTGGGCGGGACCATCGTGCTTCCTCTCGAGTGGAGACGGGTATGGCGGTGAACTTCTTGAGTTGCAGCAAGGGTGTGAAAGACCCTTTCGAAGTTCCAGAGGTTTGGTGTCATTAGTCTCCAGAGGCCTCATCGGAAATAGGCCTCATCTCGCCTGGAAGGGAGAACTTCCTGGATTTTCTCGAGTTGCGGCAGGTGTTCTCGAGTTACGACGGGGACCTCAGGGACCCGCCCTGGTGGCCTCAGGAGAGGCCAGTCCCTATGCGAGTTGCTAGGGGGCCTCTCGGGATTCCTCTCCCGTCGATACCGGGGCCAAAAACCTTGTGTGGAGTCAGGGCCGGAACCGAGGATTCCTCTCAGGGGCTGACATGGATCTTTGGGTACTTCTGGAGTCTCCCCAGGGGAGTCAGGCCTCGTCTCGAGTGGGGGCATGCACGTGCACTTTCCTTCCAGGCTGTAGCAGCAATGTCACGCTTCCCGTCGCGTGGATCAAATGATGTGTGGTTTTCCCTCGAGGCTTTCCCACAGGGCTGTCCCACGTGCCACCGTGGTGTGAGTCGATCCTCGGCGTGAAAGATGAGCCAGTGCAGGGCAAAGAGCTTCCTCTGGAATGGACTGAGACATCTGGGGGACTCTTGGAATGGTGGTACGACCATGGAGTTCCTCTCGCCTTTCCTGTTGAGAGTGCCTCCTCTTGAGAAGCGACGGGAACGCAGGGAATTCTTTCCCGTTGAAAGCAGGGAAAGGATCCCTCATCTCGAGCTACGAGGGGGAAACGGGGCTCCTTTGGATGTGGTCGGGACCATCGTGCTTCCTCTCGAGTGGAGACGGGTATGGTGGTGAACTTCTTGAGTTGCAGCAAGGGTGTGAAAGACCCTTTCGAAGTTCCAGAGGTTAGGTGTCATTAGTCTCCAGACGCCTCATCGGAAATAGGCCTCATCTCGCTTGGAAGGGAGAACTTCCTGGATTTTCTCGAGTTGCGGCAGGTGTTCTCGAGTTACGACGGGGACCTCAGGGACCGGCCCTGGTGGCCTCAGGAGAGGCCAGTCCCCATGCGAGTTGCTAGGGGGCCTCTCGGGATTCCTCTCCCGTCGATACCGGGGCCAAAAAGCTTGTGTGGAGTCAGGGCCGGAACCGAGGATTCCTCTCAGGGGCTGACATGGATCTTTGGGTACTTCTGGAGTCTCCCCAGGGGAGTCAGGCCTCGTCTCGAGTGGGGGCATGCACGTGCGCTTTCCTTCCAGGCTGTAGCAGCAATGTCACGCTTCCCGTCCCGTGGATCAAAGGATCTGTGGTTTTCCCTCGAGGCTTTCCCTCGAGGCTTTCCCACAGGGCTGTCCCACGTGCCACCGTGTTGTGAGTCGATCCTCGGCGTGAAAGATGAGCCAGTGCAGGGCAAAGAGGTTCCTCTGGAATGGACTGAGACATCTGGGGGACTCTTGGAATGGTGGTACGACCATGGAGTTCCTCTCGCCTTTCCTGTTTAGAGTGCCTCCTCTTGAGATGCGACGGGAACGCCGGGAATTCTTTCCCGTTGAAACCAGGGAAAGGATCCCTCATCTCGAGCTACGAGGGGGAAACGGGGCTCCTCTGGATGTGGGCGGGACCATCGTGCTTCCTCTCGAGTGGAGACGGGTATGGCGGTGAACTTCTTGAGTTGCACCAAGGGTGTGAAAGACCCTTTCTAAGTTCCAGAGGTTTGGTGTCATTAGTCTCCAGAGGCCTCATCGGAAATAGGCCTCATCTCGCCTGGAAGGGAGAACTTCCTGGATTTTCTCGAGTTGCGGCAGGTGTTCTCGAGTTACGACGGGGACCTCAGGGACCCGCCCTGGTGGCCTCAGGAGAGGCCAGTCCCCATGCGAGTTGCTAGGGGGCCTCTCGGGATTCCTCTCCCGTCGATACCGGGGCCAAAAACCTTGTGTGGAGTCAGGGCCGGAACCGAGGATTCCTCTCAGGGGCTGACATGGATCTTTGGGTACTTCTGGAGTCTCCCCAGTGGAGTCAGACCTCGTCTCGAGTGGGGGCATGCACGTGCGCTTTCCTTCCAGGCTGTAGCAGCAATGTCACGCTTCCCGTCGCGTGGATCAAAGGATCTGTGGTTTTCCCTCGAGGCTTTCCCTCGAGGCTTTCCCACAGGGCTGTCCCACGTGCCACCGTGGTGTGAGTCGATCCTCGGCGTGAAAGATGAGCCAGTGCAGGGCAAAGAGGTTCCTCAGGAATGGACTGAGACATCTGGGGGACTCTTGGAATGGTGGTACGACCATGGAGATCCTCTCGCCTTTCCTGTTGAGAGTGCCTCCTCTTGAGATGCGACGGGAACGCCGGGAATTCTTTCCCGTTGAAAGCAGGGAAAGGATCCCTCATCTCGAGCACCGAGGGGAAAACGGGGCTCCTCTGGATGTGGGCGGGACCATCGTGCTTCCTCTCGAGTGGAGACGGGTATGGCGGAGAACTTCTTGAGTTGCAGCAAGGGTGTGAAAGACCCTTTCAAAGTTCCAGAGGTTAGGTGTCATTAGTCTCCAGACGCCTCATCGGAAATAGGCCTCATCTCGCCTGGAAGGGAGAACTTCCTGGATTTTCTCGAGTTGCGGCAGGTGTTGTCGAGTTACGACGGGGACCTCAGGGACCGGCCCTGGTGGCCTCAGGAGAGGCCAGTCCCCATGCGAGTTGCTAGGGGGCCTCTCGGGATTCCTCTCCCGTCGATACCGGGGCCAAAAAGCTTGTGTGGAGTCAGGGCCGGAACCGAGGATTCCTCTCAGGGGCTGACATGGATCTTTGGGTACTTCTGGAGTCTCCCCAGGGGAGTCAGGCCTCGTCTCGAGTGGGGGCATGCGCGTGCGCTTTCCTTCCAGGCTTTAGCAGCAATGTCACGCTTCCCGTCGCTTGGATCAAAGGATCTGTGGTTTTCCCTCGAGGCTTTCCCTCGAGGCTTTCCCACAGGGCTGTCCCACGTGCCACCGTGGTGTGAGTCGATCCTCGGCGTGAAAGATGAGCCAGTGCAGGGCAAAGAGGTTCCTCTGGAATGGACTGAGACATCTGGGGGACTCTTGGAATGATGGTACGACCATGGAGTTCCTCTCGCCTTTCCTGTTGAGAGTGCCTCCTCTTGAGATGCGACGGGAACGCCGGGAATTCTTTCCCGTTGAAACCAGGGAAAGGATCCCTCATCTCGAGCTACGAGGGGGAAACGGGGCTCCTCTGGATGTGGGCGGGACCATCGTGCTTCCTCTCTAGTGGAGACGGGTATGGTGGTGAACTTCTTGAGTTGCAGCAAGGCTGTGAAAGACCCTTTCGAAGTTCCAGAGGTTAGGTGTCATTAGTCTCCAGACGCCTCATCGGAAATAGGCCTCATCTCGCCTGGAAGGGAGAACTTCCTGGATTTTCTCGAGTTGCGGCAGGTGTTCTCGAGTTACGACGGGGACCTCAGGGACCCGCCCTGGTGGCCTCAGGAGAAGCCAGTCCCTATGCGAGTTGCTAGGGGGCCTCTCGGGATTCCTCTCCCGTCGATACCGGGGCCAAAAACCTTGTGTGGAGTCAGGGCCGGAACCGAGGATTCCTCTCAGGGGCTGACATGGATCTTTGGGTACTTCTGGAGTCTCCCCAGGGGAGTCAGGCCTCGTCTCGAGTGGGGGCATGCACGTGCACTTTCCTTCCAGGCTGTAGCAGCAATGTCACGCTTCCCGTCGCGTGGATCAAATGATGTGTGGTTATCCCTCGAGGCTTTCCCACAGGGCTGTCCCACGTGCCACCGTGGTGTGAGTCGATCCTCGGCGTGAAAGATGAGCCAGTGCAGGGCAAAGAGCTTCCTCTGGAATGGACTGAGACATCTGGGGGACTCTTGGAATGGTGGTACGACCATGGAGTTCCTCTCGCCTTTCCTGTTGAGAGTGCCTCCTCTTGAGATGCGACGGGAACACAGGGAATTCTTTCCCGTTGAAAGCAGGGAAAGGATCCCTCATCTCGAGCTACGAGGGGGAAACGGGGCTCCTTTGGATGTGGGCGGGACCATCGTGCTTCCTCTCGAGTGGAGACGGGTATGGTGGTGAACTTCTTGAGTTGCAGCAAGGGTGTGAAAGACCCTTTCAAAGTTCCAGAGGTTAGGTGTCATTAGTCTCCAGACGCCTCATCGGAAATAAGCCTCATCTCGCCTGGAAGGGAGAACTTCCTGGATTTTCTCGAGTTGTGGCAGGTGTTCTCGAGTAACGACGGGGACCTCAGGGACCGGCCCTGGTGGCCTCAGGAGAGGCCAGTCCCCATGCGAGTTGCTAGGGGGCCTCTCGTGATTCCTCTCCCGTCGATACCGGGGCCAAAATGCTTGTGTGGAGTCAGGGCCGGAACCGAGGATTCTTCTCAGGGGCTGACATGGATCTTTGGGTACTTCTGGAGTCTCCCCAGGGGAGTCAGGCCTCGTCTCGAGTGGGGGCATGCATGTGCGCTTTCCTTCCAGGCTGTAGCAGCAATGTCACGCTTCCCGTCGCTTGGATCAAAGGATCTGTGGTTTTCCCTCGAGGCTTTCCCTCGAGGCTTTCCCACAGGGCTGTCCCACGTGCCACCGTGTTGTGAGTCGATCCTCGGAGTGAAAGATGAGCCAGTGCAGGGCAAAGAGGTTCCTCTGAAATGGACTGAGACATCTGGGGGACTCTTGGAATGGTGGTACGACCATGGAGTTCCTCTCGCCTTTCCTGTTGAGAGTGCCTCCTCTTGAGATGCGACGGGAACGCCGGGAATTCTTTCCCGTTGAAAGCAGGGAAAGGATCCCTCATCTCGAGCTACGAGGGGGAAACGGGGCTCCTCGGGATGTGGGCGGGACCATCGTGCTTCCTCTCGAGTGGAGACGGGTATGGCGGTGAACTTCTTGAGTTGCACCAAGGGTGTGAAAGACCCTTTCGAATTTCCAGAGGTTTGGTGTCATTAGTCTCCAGAGGCCTCATCGGAAATAGGCCTCATCTCGCCTGGAAGGGAGAACTTCCTGGATTTTCTCGAGTTTCGGCAGGTGTTCTCGAGTTACGACGGGGACCTCAGGGACCCGCCCTGGTGGCCTCAGGAGAGGCCAGTCCCTATGCGTGTTGCTAGGGGGCCCCTCAGGATTCCTCTCCCGTCGATACCGTGGCCAAAAACCTTGTGTGGAGTCAGGGCCGGAACCGAGGATTCCTCTCAGGGACTGATATGGATCTTTGGGTACTTCTGGAGTCTCGCCAGGGGAGACAGGCCTCGTCTCGTGTGGGGGCATGCACGTGCACTTTCCTTCCAGGCTGTAGCAGCAATGTCACGCTTCCCGTAGCGTGGATCAAAGGATCTGCGGTTTTCCCTCAAGGCTTTCCCTCGAGGCTTTCCCACAGGGCTGTCCCACGTGACACCGTGGTGTGAGTCGATTCTCGGCGTGAAAAATGAGCCAGTGCAGGGCAAAGAGGTTCCTCTTGAATGGACTGAGACATCTGGGGGACTCTTGGAATGGTGGTACGACCATGGAGTTCCTCTCGCCTTTCCTGTTGAGAGTGCCTCCTCTTGAGATGCGACGGGAACGCCGGGAATTCTTTCCCGTTGAAAGCAGGGAAAGGATCCCTCATTTCGAGCTACGAGGGGGAAACGGGGCTCCTCTGGATGTGGGCGGGACCATCGTGCTTCCTCTCGAGTGGAGACGGGTATGGCGGTGAACTTCTTGAGTTGCAGCAAGGGTGTGAAAGACCCTTTCGAAGTTCCAGAGGTTAGGTGTCATTAGTCTCCAGACGCCTCATCGGAAATAGGCCTCATCTCGCCTGGAAGGGAGAACTTCCTGGATTTTCTCGAGTTGCGGCAGGTGTTCTCGAGTTACGACGGGGACCTCAGGGACCCGCCCTGGTGGCCTCAGGAGAGGCCAGTCCCCATGCGAGTTGCTAAGGGGCCTCTCGGGATTCCTCTCCCGTCGATACCGGGGCCAAAAACCTTGTGTGCAGTCAGGGCCGGAACCGAGGATTCCTCTCAGGGGCAGACATGGATCTTTGGGTACTTCTGGAGTCTCCCCAGGGGAGTCAGGCCTCGTCTCGAGTGGGGGCATGCACGTGCGCTTTCCTTCCAGGCTGTAGCAGCAATGTCACGCTTCCCGTGGCGTGGATCAAAGGATCTGTGGTTTTCCCTCGAGGCTTTCCCACAGGGCTGTCCCACGTGCCACCGTGGTGTGAGTCGATCCTCGGCGTGAAAGATGAGCCAGTGCAGGGCAAAGAGGTTCCTCTGGAATGGACTGAGACATCTGGGGGACTCTTGGATTGGTGGTACGACCATGGAGTTCCTCTCGCCTTTCCTGTTGAGAGTGCCTCCTCTTGAGATGTGACGGGAACGCCGGGAATTCTTTCCCGTTGAAACCAGGGAAAGGATCCCTCATCTCGAGCTACGAGGGGGAAACGGGGCTCCTCTGGATGTGGGCGGGACGATCGTGCTTCCTCTCGAGTGGAGCCGGGTATGGCGGTGAACTGCTTGAGTTGCAGCAAGGGTGTGAAAGACCCTTTCGAAGTTCCAGAGGTTTGGTGTCATTAGTCTCCAGAGGCCTCATCGGAAATAGGCCTCATCTCGCCTGGAAGGGAGAACTTCCTGGATTTTCTCGAGTTGCGGCAGGTGTTCTCGAGTTACGACGGGGACCTCAGGGACCGGCCCTGGTGGCCTCAGGAGAGGCCAGTCCCCATGCGAGTTGCTAGGGGGCCTCTCGGGATTCCTCTCCCGTCGATACCGGGGCCAGAAAGCTTGTGTGGAGTCAGGGCCGGAAACGAGGATTCCTCTCAGGGGCTGACATGGATCTTTGGGTACTTCTGGAGTCTCCCCAGGGGAGTCAGGCCTCGTCTCGAGTGGGGGCATGCACGTGCGCTTTCCTTCCAGGCTGTAGTAGCAATGTCACGCTTCCCGTCGCGTGGATTAAAGGATCTGTGGTTTTCCCTCGAGGCTTTCCCTCGAGGCTTTCCCACAGGGCTGTCCCACGTGCCACCGTGTTGTGAGTCGATCCTCGGCGTGAAAGATGAGCCAGTGCAGGGCAAAGAGGTTCCTCTGGAATGGACTGAGACATCTGGGGGACTCTTGGAATGGTGGTACGACCATGGAGTTCCTCTCGCCTTTCCTGTGGAGAGTGCCTCCTCTTGAGATGCGACGGGAACGCTGGGAATTCTTTCCCGTTGAAAGCAGGGAAAGGATCCCTCATCTCGACCTCCGAGGGGGAAACGGGGCTCCTTTGGATGTGGTCGGGACCATCGTGCTTCCTCTCGAGTGGAGACGGGTATGGTGGTGAACTTCTTGAGTTGCAGCAAGGGTGTGAAAGACCCTTTCGAAGTTTCAGAGGTTAGGTGTCATTAGTCTCCAGACGCCTCATCGGAAATAGGCCTCATCTCGCCTGGAAGGGAGAACTTCCTGGATTTTCTCGAGTTGCGGCAGGTGTTCTCGAGTTACGACGGGGACCTCAGGGACCGGCCCTGGTGGCCTCAGGAGAGGCCAGTCCCCATGCGAGTTGCTAGGGGGCCTCTCGGGATTCCTCTCCCGTCGATACCGGGGCCAAAAACCTTCTGTGGAGTCAGGGCCGGAACCGAGGATTCCTCTCAGGGGCTGATATGGATCTTTGGATACTTCTGGAGTCTCGCCAGGGGAGACAGGCCTCGTTTCGTGAGGGGGCATGCACGTGCACTTTCCTTCCAGGCTTTAGCAGCAATGTCACGCTTCCCGTGGCGTGGATCAAAGGATCTGTGGTTTTCCCTCGAGGCTTTCCCTCGAGGCTTTCCCACAGGGCTGTCCCACGTGCCACCGTGGTGTGAGTCGATCCTCGGCGTGAAAGATGAGCCAGTGCAGGGCAAAGAGGTTCCTCTGGAATGGACTGAGACATCTGGGGGACTCTTGGAATGGTGGTACGACCATGGAGTTCCTCTCGCCTTTCCTGTTGAGACTGCCTCCTCTTGAGATGCGACGGGAACGCCGGGAATTCTTTCCCGTTTAAAGCAGGGAAAGGATCCCTCATCTCGAGCTACGAGGGGGAAACGGGGCTCCTCTGGATGTGGGCGGGAACATCGTGCTTCCTCTCGAGTGGAGACGGGTATGGCGGTGAACTTCTTGAGTCGCAGCAAGGGTGTGAAAGACCCTTTCGAAGTTCCAGAGGTTAGGTGTCATTAGTCTCCAGACGCCTCATCGGA
Source organism: Capricornis sumatraensis (assembly GCF_032405125.1). Classification (NCBI taxonomy): domain Eukaryota; kingdom Metazoa; phylum Chordata; class Mammalia; order Artiodactyla; family Bovidae; genus Capricornis; species Capricornis sumatraensis. Next base: position 5,365,317 of record NW_027184617.1, on the reverse strand, counting down.
AATAGGCCTCATCTCGCCTGGAAGGGAGAACTTCCTGGATTTTCTCGAGTTGCGGCAGGTGTTCTCGAGTTACGACAGGGACCTCAGGGACGCGCCCTGGTGGCCTCAGGAGAGGCCAGTCCCCATGCGAGTTGCTAGGGGGCCTCTCGGGATTCCTCTCCCGTCGATACCGGGGCCAAAAACCTTGTGTGGAGTCAGGGCCGGAACCGAGGATGCCTCTCAGGGGCTGACATGGATCTTTGGGTACTTCTGGAGTCTCCCCAGGGGAGTCAGGCCTCGTCTCGAGTGGGGGCATGCACGTGCGCTTTCCTTCCAGGCTTTAGCAGCAATGTGACGCATCCCGTCGCGTGGATCAAAGGATCTGTGGTTTTCCCTCGAGGCTTTCCCTCGAGGCTTTCCCACAGGGCTGTCCCACGTGCCACCGTGGTGTGAGTCGATCCTCGGCGTGAAAGATGAGCCAGTGCAGGGCAAAGAGGTTCCTCTGGAATGGACTGAGACATCTGGGGGACTCTTGGAATGGTGGTACGACCATGGAGTTCCTCTCGCCTTTCCTGTTGAGAGTGCCTCCTCTTGAGATGCGACGGGAACGCCGGGAATTTTTTCCCGTTGAAAGCAGGGAAAGGATCCCTCATCTCGAGCTACGAGGGGGAAACGGGGCTCCTCTGGATGTGGGCGGGACCATCGTGCTTTCTCTCGAGTGGAGACGGGTATGGTGGTGAACTTCTTGAGTTGCAACAAGGGTGGGAAAGACCCTTTCGAAGTTCCAGAGGTTAGGTGTCATTAGTCTCCAGACGCCTCATCGGAAATAGGCCTCATCTCGCCTGGAAGGGAGAACTTCCTTGATTTTCTCGAGTTGCAGCAGGTGTTCTCGAGTTACGACGGGGACCTCAGGGACCCGCCTTGTTGGCCTCAGGAGAGGCCAGTCCCTATGCGTGTTGCTAGGGGGCCCCTCGGGATTCCTCTCCCGTCGATACCGGGGCCAAAAACCTTGTGTGGAGTCAGGGCCGGAACCGAGGATTCCTCTCAGGGACTGATATGGATTTTTGGGTACTTCTGGAGACTCGCCAGGGGAGACAGGCCTCGTCTCGTGTGGGGGCATGCACGTGCACTTTCCTTCCAGGCTGTAGCAGCAATGTCACGCTTCCCGTAGCGTGGATCAAAGGATCTGCGGTTTTCCCTCGAGGCTTTCCCTCGAGGCTTTCCCACAGGGCTGTCCCACGTGACACCGTGGTGTGAGTCGATTCTCGGCGTGAAAAATGAGCCAGTGCAGGGCAAAGAGGTTCCTCTTGAATGGACTGAGACATCTGGGGGACTCTTGGAATGGTGGTACGACCATGGAGTTCCTCTCGCCTTTCCTGTTGAGAGTGCCTCCTCTTGAGATGCGACGGGAACGCCGGGAATTCTTTCCCGTTGAAAGCAGGGAAAGGATCCCTCATCTCGAGCTACGAGGGGGAAACGGGGCTCCTCTGGATGTGGGCGGGACCATCGTGCTTCCTCTCGAGTGGAGACGGGTATGGCGGTGAACTTCTTGAGTTGCAGCAAGGGTGTGAAAGACCCTTTCGAAGTTCCAGAGGTTAGGTGTCATTAGTCTCCAGACGCCTCATCGGAAATAGGCCTCATCTCGCCTGGAAGGGAGAACTTCCTGGATTTTCTCGAGTTGCGGCAGGTGTTCTCGAGTTACGACGGGGACCTCAGGGACCCGCCCTGGTGGCCTCAGGAGAGGCCAGTCCCCATGCGAGTTGCTAAGTGGCCTCTCGGGATTCCTCTCCCGTCGATACCGGGGCCAAAAACCTTGTGTGAAGTCAGGGCCGGAACCGAGGATTCCTATCAGGGGCAGACATGGATCTTTGGGTACTTCTGGAGTCTCCCCAGGGGAGTCAGGCCTCGTCTCGAGTGGGGGCATGCACGTGCACTTTCCTTCCAGGCTGTAGCAGCAATGTCACGCTTCCCGTGGCGTGGATCAAAGGATCTGTGGTTTTCCCTCGAGGCTTTACCACAGGGCTGTCCCACGTGCCACCGTGGTGTGAGTCGATCCTCGGCGTGAAAGATGAGCCAGTGCAGGGCAAAGAGGTTCCTCTGGAATGGCCTGAGACATCTGGGGGACTCTTGGAATGGTGGTACGACCATGGAGTTCCTCTCGCCTTTCCTGTTGAGAGTGCCTCCTCTTGAGATGCGACGGGAACGCAGGGAATTCTTTCCCGTTGAAAGCATGGAAAGGATCCCTCATCTCGAGCTACGAGGGGGAAACGGGGCTCCTTTGGATGTGGTCGGGACCATCGTGCTTCCTCTCGAGTGGAGACGGGTATGGTGGTGAACTTGTTGAGTTGCAGCAAGGGTGTGAAAGACCCTTTCGAAGTTCCAGAGGTTAGGTGTCATTAGTCTCCAGACGCCTCATCGGAAATAGGCCTCATCTCGCCTGGAAGGGAGAACTTCCTGGATTTTCTCGAGTTGCGGCAGGTGTTCTCGAGTTACGACGGTGACCTCAGGGACCGGCCCTGGTGGCCTCAGGAGAGGCCAGTCCCCATGCGAGTTGCTAGGGGGCCTCTCGGGATTCCTCTCCCGTCGATACCGGGGCCAAAAAGCTTGTGTGGAGTCAGGGCCGGAACCGAGGATTCCTCTCAGGGGCTGACATGGATCTTTGGGTACTTCTGGAGTCTCCCCAGGGGAGTCAGGCCTCGTCTCGAGTGAGGGCATGCACGTGCGCTTTCCTTCCAGGCTGTAGCAGCAATGTCACGCTTCCCGTCGCGTGGATCAAAGGATCTGTGGTTTTCCCTCGAGGCTTTCCCTCGAGGCTTTCCCACAGGGCTGTCCCACGTGCCACCGTGTTGTGAGTCGATCCTCGGCGTGAAAGATGAGCCAGTGCAGGGCAAAGAGGTTCCTCTGGAATGGACTGAGACATCTGGGGGACTCTTGGAATGGTGGTACGACCATGGAGTTCCTCTCGCCTTTCCTGTTGAGAGTGCCTCCTCTTGAGATGCGACGGGAACGCCGGGAATTCTTTCCCGTTGAAAGCAGGGAAAGGATCCCTCATCTCGAGCTCCGAGGGGGAAACGGGGCTCCTTTGGATGTGGTCGGGACCATCGTGCTTCCTCTCGAGTGGAGACGGGTATGGTGGTGAACTTCTTGAGTTGCAGCAAGGGTGTGAAAGACCCTTTCGAAGTTCCAGAGGTTAGGTGTCATTAGTCTCCAGACGCCTCATCGGAAATAGGCCTCATCTCGCCTGGAAGGGAGAACTTCCTGGATTTTCTCGAGTTGCGGCAGGTGTTCTCGAGTTACGACGGGGACCTCAGGGACCGGCCCTGGTTGCCTCAGGAGAGGCCAGTCCCCATGCGAGTTGCTAGGGGGCCTCTCGGGATTCCTCTCCCGTCGATACCGGGGCCAAAAACCTTCTGTGGAGTCAGGGCCGGAACCGAGGATTCCTCTCATGGGCTGATATGGATCTTTGGATACTTCTGGAGTCTCGCCAGGGGAGACAGGCCTCGTTTCGTGAGGGGGCATGCACGTGCACTTTCCTTCCAGGCTTTAGCAGCAATGTCACGCTTCCCGTGGCGTGGATCAAAGGATCTGTGGTTTTCCCTCGAGGCTTTCCCTCGAGGCTTTCCCACAGGGCTGTCCCACGTGCCACCGTGGTGTGAGTCGATCCTCGGCGTGAAAGATGAGCCAGTGCAGGGCAAAGAGGTTCCTCTGGAATGGACTGAGACATCTGGGGGACTCTTGGAATGGTGGTACGACCATGGAGTTCCTCTCGCCTTTCCTGTTGAGAGTGCCTCCTCTTGAGATGCGACGGGAACGCCGGGAATTTTTTCCCGTTGAAAGCAGGGAAAGGATCCCTCATCTCGAGCTACGAGGGGGAAACGGGGCTCCTCTGGATGTGGGCGGGACCATCGTGCTTTCTCTCGAGTGGAGACGGGTATGGCGGTGAACTTCTTGAGTTGCAACAAGGGTGTGAAAGACCCTTTCGAAGTTCCAGAGGTTAGGTGTCATTAGTCTCCAGACGCCTCATCGGAAATAGGCCTCATCTCGCCTGGAAGGGAGAACTTCCTTGATTTTCTCGAGTTGCAGCAGGTGTTCTCGAGTTACGACGGGGACCTCAGGGACCCGCCTTGTTGGCCTCAGGAGAGGCCAGTCCCTATGCGTGTTGCTAGGGGGCCCCTCGGGATTCCTCTCCCGTCGATACCGGGGCCAAAAACCTTGTGTGGAGTCAGGGCCGGAACCGAGGATTCCTCTCAGGGACTGATATGGATCTTTGGGTACTTCTGGAGTCTCGCCAGGGGAGACAGGCCTCATCTCGTGTGGGGGCATGCACGTGCACTTTCCTTCCAGGCTGTAGCAGCAATGTCACGCTTCCCGTCGCGTGGATCAAAGGATCTGCGGTTTTCCCTCGAGGCTTTCCCTCGAGGCTTTCCCACAGGGCTGTCCCACGTGACACCGTGGTGTGAGTCGATTCTCGGCGTGAAAAATGAGCCAGTGCAGGGCAAAGAGGTTCCTCTTGAATGGACTGAGACATCTGGGGGACTCTTGGAATGGTGGTACGACCATGGAGTTCCTCTCGCCTTTCCTGTTGAGAGTGCCTCCTCTTGAGATGCGACGGGAACGCCGGGAATTCTTTCCCGTTGAAAGCAGGGAAAGGATCCCTCATCTCGAGCTACGAGGGGGAAACGGGGCTCCTCTGGATGTGGGCGGGACCATCGTGCTTCCTCTCGAGTGGAGACGGGTATGGCGGTGAACTTCTTGAGTTGCAGCAAGGGTGTGAAAGACCCTTTCGAAGTTCCAGAGGTTAGGTGTCATTAGTCTCCAGACGCCTCATCGGAAATAGGCCTCATCTCGCCTGGAAGGGAGAACTTCCTGGATTTTCTCGAGTTGCGGCAGGTGTTCTCGAGTTACGACGGGGACCTCAGGGACCCGCCCTGGTGGCCTCAGGAGAGGCCAGTCCCCATGCGAGTTGCTAAGGGGCCTCTCGGGATTCCTCTCCCGTCGATACCGGGGCCAAAAACCTTGTGTGAAGTCAGGGCCGGAACCGAGGATTCCTATCAGGGGCAGACATGGATCTTTGGGTACTTCTGGAGTCTCCCCAGGGGAGTCAGGCCTCGTCTCGAGTGGGGGCATGCACGTGCACTTTCCTTCCAGGCTGTAGCAGCAATGTCACGCTTCCCGTGGCGTGGATCAAAGGATCTGTGGTTTTCCCTCGAGGCTTTCCCACAGGGCTGTCCCACGTGCCACCGTGGTGTGAGTCGATCCTCGGCGTGAAAGATGAGCCAGTGCAGGGCAAAGAGGTTCCTCTGGAATGGACTGAGACATCTGGGGGACTCTTGGAATGGTGGTACGACCATGGAGTTCCTCTCGCCTTTCCTGTTGAGAGTGCCTCCTCTTGAGATGCGACGGGAACGCAGGGAATTCTTTCCCGTTGAAAGCATGGAAAGGATCCCTCATCTCGAGCTACGAGGGGGAAACGGGGCTCCTTTGGATGTGGTCGGGACCATCGTGCTTCCTCTCGAGTGGAGACGGGTATGGTGGTGAACTTGTTGAGTTGCAGCAAGGGTGTGAAAGACCCTTTCGAAGTTCCAGAGGTTAGGTGTCATTAGTCTCCAGACGCCTCATCGGAAATAGGCCTCATCTCGCCTGGAAGGGAGAACTTCCTGGATTTTCTCGAGTTGCGGCAGGTGTTCTCGAGTTACGACGGGGACCTCAGGGACCGGCCCTGGTGGCCTCAGGAGAGGCCAGTCCCCATGCGAGTTGCTAGGGGGCCTCTCGCGATTCCTCTCCCGTCGATACCGGGGCCAAAAAGCTTGTGTGGAGTCAGGGCCGGAACCGAGGATTCCTCTCAGGGGCTGACATGGATCTTTGGGTACTTCTGGAGTCTCCCCAGGGGAGTCAGGCCTCGTCTCGAGTGGGGGCATGCACGTGCGCTTTCCTTCCAGGCTGTAGCAGCAATGTCACGCTTCCCGTCGCGTGGATCAAAGGATCTGTGGTTTTCCCTCGAGGCTTTCCCTCGCGGCTTTCCCACAGGGCTGTCCCACGTGCCACCGTGGTGTGAGTCGATCCTCGGCGTGAAAGATGAGCCAGTGCAGGGCAAAGAGGTTCCTCTGGAATGGACTGAGACATCCGGGGGACTCTTGGAATGGTGGTACGACCATGGAGTTCCTCTCGCCTTTCCTGTTGAGAGTGCCTCCTCTTGAGATGCGACGGGAACGCAGGGAATTCTTTCCCGTTGAAAGCATGGAAAGGATCCCTCATCTCGAGCTACGAGGGGGAAACGGGGCTCCTTTGGATGTGGTCGGGACCATCGTGCTTCCTCTCGAGTGGAGACGGGTATGGTGGTGAACTTGTTGAGTTGCAGCAAGGGTGTGAAAGACCCTTTCGAAGTTCCAGAGGTTAGGTGTCATTAGTCTCCAGACGCCTCATCGGAAATAGGCCTCATCTCGCCTGGAAGGGAGAACTTCCTGGATTTTCTCGAGTTGCGGCAGGTGTTCTCGAGTTACGACGGGGACCTCAGGGACCGGCCCTGGTGGCCTCAGGAGAGGCCAGTCCCCATGCGAGTTGCTAGGGGGCCTCTCGGGATTCCTCTCCCGTCGATACCGGGGCCAAAAAGCTTGTGTGGAGTCAGGGCCGGAACCGAGGATTCCTCTCAGGGGCTGACATGGATCTTTGGGTACTTCTGGAGTCTCCCCAGGGGAGTCAGGCCTCGTCTCGAGTGGGGGCATGCACGTGCGCTTTCCTTCCAGGCTGTAGCAGCAATGTCACGCTTCCCGTCGCGTGGATCAAAGGATCTGTGGTTTTCCCTCGAGGCTTTCCCTCGAGGCTTTCCCACAGGGCTGTCCCACGTGCCACCGTGGTGTGAGTCGATCCTCGGCGTGAAAGATGAGCCAGTGCAGGGCAAAGAGGTTCCTCTGGAATGGACTGAGACATCTGGGGGACTCTTGGAATGGTGGTACGACCATGGAGTTCCTCTCGCCTTTCCTGTTGAGAGTGCCTCCTCTTGAGATGCGACGGGAACGCCGGGAATTCTTTCCCGTTGAAAGCAGGGAAAGGATCCCTCATCTCGAGCTCTGAGGGGGAAACGGGGCTCCACTGGATGTGGGCGGGACCATCGTGCTTCCTCTCGAGTGGAGACGGGTGTGGCGGTGAACTTCTTGAGTTGCAGCAAGGGTGTGAAAGACCCTTTCGAAGTTCCAGAGGTTAGGTGTCATTAGTCTCCAGAGGCCTCATCGGAAATAGGCCTCATCTCGCCTGGAAGGGAGAACTTCCTGGATTTTCTCGAGTTTCGGCAGGTGTTCTCGAGTTACGACGGGGACCTCAGGGACCCGCCCTTGTGGCCTCAGGAGAGGCCAGTCCCCATGCGAGTTGCTAGGGGGCCTCTCGGGATTCCTCTCCCGTCGATACCGGGGCCAAAAACCTTGTGTGGAGTCAGGGCCGGAACCGAGGATTCCTCTCAGGGGCTGACATGGATCTTTGGGTACTTCTGGAGTCTCCCCAGGGGAGTCAGGCCTCGTCTCGAGTGGGGGCATGCACGTGCGCTTTCCTTCCAGGCTGTAGCAGCAATGTCACGGTTCCCGTCGCGTGGATCAAAGGATCTGTGGTTTTCCCTCGAGGCTTTCCCTCGAGGCTTTCCCACAGGGCTGTCCCACGTGCCACCGTGGTGTGAGTCGATCCTCGGCGTGAAAGATGAGCCAGTGCAGGGCAAAGAGGTTCCGCTGGAATGGACTGAGACATCTGGGGGACTCTTGGAATGGTGGTACGACCATGGAGTTCCTCTCGCCTTTCCTGTTGAGAGTGCCTCCTCTTGAGATGCGACGTGAACGCAGGGAATTCTTTCCCTTTGAAACAGGGAAAGGATCCCTCATCTCGAGCTACGAGGGGGAAACGGGGCTCCTCTGGATGTGGGCGGGACCATCGTGCTTCCTCTCGAGTGGAGACGGGTATGGCGGTGAACTTCTTGAGTTGCAGCAAGGGTGTGAAAGACCCTTTCGAAGTTCCAGAGGTTTGGTGTCATTAGTCTTCAGAGGCCTCATCCGAAATAGCCCTCATCTCGCCTGGAAGGGAGAACTTCCTGGATTTTCTCGAGTTGCGGCAGGTGTTCTCGAGTTACGACGGGGACCTCAGGGACCCGCCCTGGTGGCCTCAGGAGAGGCCAGTCCCCATGCGAGTTGCTAGGGGGCCTCTCGGGATTCCTCTCCCGTCGATACCGGGGCCAAAAACCTTGTGTGGAGTCAGGGCCGGAACCGAGGATTCCTCTCAGGGGCTGACATGGATCTTTGGGTACTTCTGGAGTCTCCCCAGGGGAGTCAGGCCTCGTCTCGAGTGGGGGCATGCACGTGCGCTTTCCTTCCAGGTGTAGCAGCAATGTCACGCTTCCCGTGGCGTGGATCAAAGGATCTGTGGTTTTCCCTCGAGGCTTTCCCTCGAGGCTTTCCCACAGGGCTGTCCCACGTGCCACCGTTGTGTGTGTCGATCCTCGGCGTGAAAGATGAGCCAGTGCAGGGCAAAGAGGTTCCTCTGGAATGGACTGAAACATCTGGGGGACTCTTGGAATGGTGGTACGACCATGGAGTTCCTCTCCTTTCCTGTTGACAGTGCCTCCTCTTGAGATGCGACGGGAACGCAGTGAATTCTTTCCCGTTGAAAGCAGGGAAAGGATCCCTCATCTCGAGCTACGAGGGGGAAACGGGGCTCCTTTGGATGTGGTCGGGACCATCGTGCTTCCTCTCGAGTGGAGACGGGTATGGTGGTGAACTTCTTGAGGTCCAGCAAGGGTGTGAAAGACCCTTTCGAAGTTCCAGAGGTTAGGTGTCATTAGTCTCCAGACGCCTCATCGGAAATAGGCCTCATCTCGCCTGGAAGGGAGAACTTCCTGGATTTTCTCGAGTTGCAGCAGGTGTTCTCGAGTTACGACGGGGAACTCAGGGACCGGCCCTGGTGGCCTCAGGAGAGGCCAGTCCCCATGCGAGTTGCTAGGGGGCCTCTCGGGATTCCTCTCCCGTCGATACCGGGGCCAAAAATCTTGTGTGGAGTCAGGGCCGGAACGGAGGATTCCTCTAAGGGGCTGATATGGATCTTTGGATACTTCTGGAGTCTCGCCAGGGGAGACAGGCCACGTTTCGTGAGGGGGCATGCACGTGCACTTTCCATCCAGGCTTTAGCAGCAATGTCACGCTTCCCGTGGCGTGGATCAAAGGATCTGTGGTTTTCCCTCGAGGCTTTCCCTCGAGGCTTTCCCACAGGGCTGTCCCACGTGCCACCGTGGTGTGAGTCGATCCTCGGCGTGAAAGATGAGCCAGTGCAGGGCAAAGAGGTTCCTCTGGAATGGACTGAGACATCTGGGGGACTCTTGGAATGGTGGTACGACCATGGAGTTCCTCTCGCCTTTCCTGTTGAGAGTGCCTCCTCTTGAGATGCGACGGGAACGCCGGGAATTCTTCCCCGTTTAAAGCAGGGAAAGGATCCCTCATCTCGAGCTACGAGGGGGAAACGGGGATCCTCTGGATGTGGGCGGGACCACCGTGCTTCCTCTCGAGTGGAGACGGGTATGGCGGTGAACTTCTTGAGTCGCAGCAAGGGTGTGAAAGACCCTTTCGAAGTTCCAGAGGTTAGGTGTCATTAGTCTCCAGACGCCTCATCGGAAATAGGCCTCATCTCGCCTGGAAGGGAGAACTTCCTGGATTTTCTCGAGTTGCGGCAGGTGCTCTCGAGTTACGACGAGGACCTCAGGGACCCGCCCTGGTGGCCTCAGGAGAGGCCAGTCCCCATGCGAGTTTCTAGGGGGCCTCTTGGGATTCCTCTCCCGTCGATACCGGGGCCAAAAACCTTGTGTGGAGTCAGGGCCGGAACCGAGGATTCCTCTCAGGGGCTGACATGGATCTTTGGGTACTTCTGGAGTCTCCCCAGTGGAGTCAGGCCTCGTCTCGAGTGGGGGCATGCACGTGCGCTTTCCTTCCAGGCTGTAGCAGCAATGTCACGCTTCCCGTCGCGTGGATCAAAGGATCTGTGGTTTTCCCTCGAGGCTTTCCCTCGAGGCTTTCCCTCGAGGCTTTCCCACAGGGCTGTCCCACGTGCCACCGTGGTGTGAGTCGATCCTCGGCGTGAAAGATGAGCCAGTGCAGGGCAAAGAGGTTCCTCTGGAATGGACTGAGACATCTGGGGGACTCTTGGAATGGTGGTACGACCATGGAGTTCCTCTCGCCTTTCCTGTTGAGAGTGCCTCCTCTTGAGATGCGACGTGAACGCCGGGAATTCTTTCCCGTTGAAAGCAGGGAAAGGATCCCTCATCTCGAGCTACGAGGGGGAAACGGGGCTCCTCTGGATGTGGGCGGGACCATCGTGCTTCCTCTCGAGTGGAGACGGGTATGGCGGTGAACTTCTTGAGTCGCAGCAAGGGTGTGAAAGACCCTTCCGAAGTTCCAGAGGTTAGGTGTCATTAGTCTCCAGACGCCTCATAGGAAATAGGCCTCATCTCGCCTGGAAGGGAGAACTTCCTGGATTTTCTCGAGTTGCGGCAGGTGCTCTCGAGTTACGACGAGGACCTCAGGGACACGCCCTGGTGGCCTCAGGAGAGGCCAGTCCCCATGCGAGTTGTTAGGGGGTCTCTCGGGATTCCTCTCCCGTCGATATCGGGGCCAAAAACCTTGTGTGGAGTCAGGGCCGGAACCGAGGATTCCTCTCAGGGGCTGACATGGATCTTTGGGTACTTCTGGAGTCTCCCCAGGGGAGTCAGGCCTCGTCTCGAGTGGGGGCATGCACGTGCGCTTTCCTTCCAGGCTGTAGCAGCAATCTCACGCTTCCCGTCGCGTGGATCAAAGGATCTGTGGTTTTCCCTCGAGGCTTTCCCTCGAGGCTTTCCCACAGGGCTGTCCCACGTGCCACCGTGGTGTGAGTCGATCCTCGGCGTGAAAGATGAGCCAGTGCAGGGCAAAGAGCTTCCTCTGGAATGGACTGAGACATCTGGGGGACTCTTGGAATGGTGGTACGACCATGGAGTTCCTCTCGCCTTTCCTGTTGAGAGTGCCTCCTCTTGAGATGCGACGGGAACGCCGGGAATTCTTCCCCGTTTAAAGCAGGGAAAGGATCCCTCATCTCGAGCTACGAGGGGGAAACGGGGATCCTCTGGATGTGGGCGGGACCACCGTGCTTCCTTTCGAGTGGAGACGGGTATGGCGGTGAACTTCTTGAGTCGCAGCAAGGGTGTGAAAGACCCTTTCGAAGTTCCAGAGGTTAGGTGTCATTAGTCTCCAGACGCCTCATCGGAAATAGGCCTCATCTCGCCTGGAAGGGAGAACTTCCTGGATTTTCTCGAGTTGCGGCAGGTGCTCTCGAGTTACGACGAGGACCTCAGGGACCCGCCCTGGTGGCCTCAGGAGAGGCCAGTCCCCATGCGAGTTGTTAGGGGGTCTCTCGGGATTCCTCTCCCGTCGATACCGGGGCCAAAAACCTTGTGTGGAGTCAGGGCCGGAAACGTGGATTCCTCTCATGGGCTGACATGGATCTTTGGGAACTTCTGGAGTCTCCCCCGTGGAGTCAGGCCTCGTCTCGAGTGGGGGCATGCACGTGCGCTTTCCTTCCAGGATTTAGCAGCAATGTCACGCTTCCCGTCGCGTGGATCAAAGGATCTGTGGTTTTCCCTCGAGGCTTTCCCTCGAGGCTTTCCCACAGGGCTGTCCCACGTGCCACCGTGGTGTGAGTCGAACCTCGGCGTGAAAGATGAGCCAGTGCAGGGCAAAGGGGTTCCTCTGGAATGGACTGAGACATCTGGGGGACTCTTGGAATGGTGGTACGACCATGGAGTTCCTCTCCTTATCTGTTGACAGTGCCTCCTCTTGAGATGCGACGGGAACGCAGGGAATTCTTTCCCGTTGAAAGCAGGGAAAGGATCCCTCATCTCGAGCTACGAGGGGGAAACGGGGCTCCTTTGGATGTGGTCGGGACCATCGTGCTTCCTCTCGAGTGGAGACGGGTATGGCGGTGAACTTCTTGAGTTGCAGCAAGGGTGTGAAAGACCCTTTCGAAGTTCCAGAGGTTAGGTGTCATTAGTCTCCAGACGCCTCATCGGAAATAGGCCTCATCTCGCCTGGAAGGGAGAACTTCCTGGATTTTCTCGAGTTGCGGCAGGTGTTCTCGAGTTACGACGGCGAACTCAGGGACCGGCCCTGGTGGCCTCAGGAGAGGCCAGTCCCCATGCGAGTTGCTAGGGGGCCTCTCGGGATTCCTCTCCCGTCGATACCGGGGCCAAAAACCTTGTGTGGAGTCAGGGCCGGAACCGAGGATTCCTCTCAGGGGCTGATATGGATCTTTGGATACGTCTGGAGTCTCGCCAGGGGAGACAGGCCTCGTTTCGTGAGGGGGCATGCACGTGCGCTTTCCTTCCAGGCTGTAGCAGCAATGTCACGCTTCCCGTGGCATGGATCAAAGGATCTGTGGTATTCCCTCGAGGCTTTCCCTCGAGGCTTTCCCACAGGGCTGTCCCACGTGCCACCGTGGTGTGAGTCGATCCTCGGCGTGAAAGATGAGCCAGTGCAGGGCAAAGAGGTTCCTCTGGAATGGACTGAGACATCTGGGGGACTCTTGGAATGGTGGTACGACCATGGAGTTCCTCTCGCCTTTCCTGTTGAGAGTGCCTCCTCTTGAGATGCGACGGGAACGCTGGGAATTCTTTCCCGTTTAAAGCAGGGAAAGGATCCCTCATTTCGAGCTACGAGGGGGAAACGGGGCTCCTCTGGATGTGGGCGGGACCATCGTGCTTCCTCTCGAGTGGAGACGGGTATGGCGGTGAACTTCTTGAGTCGCAGGAAGGGTGTGAAAGACCCTTTCGAAGTTCCAGAGGTTAGGTGTCATTAGTCTCCAGACGCCTTATCAGAAATAGGCCTCATCTCGCCTGGAAGGGAGAACTTCCTGGATTTTCTCGAGTTGCGGCAGGTGTTCTCGAGTTACGACGGGGACCTCAGGGACCCGCCCTGGTGGCCTCAGGAGAGGCCAGTCCCCATGCGAGTTGCTAGGGGGCCTCTCGGGATTCCTCTCCCGTCGATACCGGGGCCAAAAACCTTGTGTGGAGTCAGGGCCGGAACCGAGGATTCCTCTCAGGGGCTGACATGGATCTTTGGGTACTTCTGGAGTCTCCCCAGGGGAGTCAGGCCTCGTCTCGAGTGGGGGCATGCACGTGCGCTTTCCTTCCAGGCTGTAGCAGCAATGTCACGCTTCCCGTCGCGTGGATCAAAGGATCTGTGGTTTTCCCTCGAGGCTTTCCCTCGAGGCTTTCCCACAGGGCTGTCCCACGTGCCACCGTGGTGTGAGTCGATCCTCGGCGTGAAAGATGAGCCAGTGCAGGGCAAAGAGGTTCCTCTGGAATGGACTGAGACATCTGGTGGACTCTTGGAATGGTGGTACGACCATGGAGTTCCTCTCGCCTTTCCTGTTGAGAGTGCCTCCTCTTGAGATGCGACGGGAACGCCGGAAATTCTTTCCCGTTGAAAGCAGGGAAAGGATCCCTCATCTCGAGCTACGAGGGGGAAACGGGGATCCTCTGGATGTGGGCGGGACCATCGTGCTTCCTCTCGAGTGGAGACGGGTATGGCGGTGAACTTCTTGAGTCGCAGCAAGGGTGTGAAAGACCCTTTCGAAGTTCCAGAGGTTAGGTGTCATTAGTCTCCAGACGCCTCATCGGAAATAGGCCTCATCTCGCCTGGAAGGGAGAACTTCCTGGATTTTCTCGAGTTGCGGCAGGTGCTCTCGAGTTACGACGAGGACCTCAGGGACACGCCCTGGTGGCCTCAGGAGAGGCCAGTCCCCATGCGAGTTGCTAGGGGGCCTCTCGGGATTCCTCTCCCGTCGATACCGGGGCCAAAAACCTTGTGTGGAGTCAGGGCCGGAACCGAGGATTCCTCTCAGGGGCTGACATGGATCTTTGGGTACTTCTGGAGTCTCCCCAGGGGAGTCAGGCCTCGTCTCGAATGGGGGCATGCACGTGCGCTTTCCTTCCAGGCTGTAGCAGCAATGTCACGCTTCCCGTGGCGTGGATCAAAGGATCTGTGGTTTTCCCTCGAGGCTTTCCCTCGAGGCTTTCCCACAGGGCTGTCCCACGTGCCACCGTGGTGTGAGTCGATCCTCGGCGTGAAAGATGAGCCAGTGCAGGGCAAAGAGGTTCCTCTGGAATGGACTGAGACATCTGGGGGACTCTTGGAATGGTGGTACGACCATGGAGTTCCTCTCGCCTTTCCTGTTGAGAATGCCTCCTCTTGAGATGCGACGGGAACGCAGGGAATTCTTTCCCGTTGAAAGCAGGGAAAGGATCCCTCATCTCGAGCTACGAGGGGGAAACGGGGCTCCTCTGGATGTGGTCGGGACCATCGTGCTTCCTCTCGAGTGGAGACGGGTATGGTGGTGAACTTCTTGAGTCGCAGCAAGGGTGTGAAAGACCCTTTCGAAGTTCCAGAGGTTCGGTGTCATTAGTCTCCAGACGCCTCATCGGAAATAGGCCTCATCTCGCCTGGAAGGGAGAACTTCCTGGATTTTCTCGAGTTGCGGCAGGTGTTCTCGAGTTACGACGGGGACCTCAGGGACCGGCCCTGGTGGCCTCAGGAGAGGCCAGTCCCCATGCGAGTTGCTAGGGGGCCTCTCGGGATTCCTCTTCCGTCGATAGCGGGGCCAAAAACCTTGTGTGGAGTCAGGGCCGGAACCGAGGATTCCTCTCAGGGGCTGATATGTATCTTTGGATACTTCTGGAGTCTCGCCAGGGGAGACAGGCCTCGTTTCGTGAGGGGGCATGCACGTGCACTTTCCTTCCAGGCTTTAGCAGCAATGTCACGCTTCCCGTGGCGTGGATCAAAGGATCTGTGGTTTTCCCTCGAGGCTTTCCCTCGAGGCTTTCCCACAGGGCTGTCCCACGTGCCACCGTGGTGTGAGTCGATCCTCGGCGTGAAAGATGAGCCAGTGCAGGGCAAAGAGGTTCCTCTGGAATGGACTGAGACATCTGGGGGACTCTTGGAATGGTGGTACGACCATGGAGTTCCTCTCGCCTTTCCTGTTGAGAGTGCCTCCTCTTGAGATGCGACGGGAACGCCGGGAATTCTTCCCCGTTTAAAGCAGTGAAAGGATCCCTCATCTCGAGCTACGAGGGGGAAACGGGGATCCTCTGGATGTGGGCGGGACCACCGTGCTTCCTCTCGAGTGGAGACGGGTATGGCGGTGAACTTCTTGAGTCGCAGCAAGGGTGTGAAAGACCCTTTCGAAGTTCCAGAGGTTAGGTGTCATTAGTCTCCAGACGCCTCATCGGAAATAGGCCTCATCTCGCCTGGAAGGGAGAACTTCCTGGATTTTCTCGAGTTGCGGCAGGTGCTCTCGAGTTACGACGAGGACCTCAGGGACCCGCCCTGGTGGCCTCAGGAGAGGCCAGTCCCCATGCGAGTTTCTAGGGGGCCTCTCGGGATTCCTCTCCCGTCGATACCGGGGCCAAAAACCTTGTGTGGAGTCAGGGCCGGAACCGAGGATTCCTCTCAGGGGCTGACATGGATCTTTGGGTACTTCTGGAGTCTCCCCAGGGGAGTCAGGCCTCGTCTCGAGTGGGAGCATGCACGTGCGCTTTCCTTCCAGGCTGTAGCAGCAATGTCACGCTTCCCGTCGCGTGGATCAAAGGATCTGTGGTTTTCCCTCGAGGCTTTCCCTCGAGGCTTTCCCACAGGGCTGTCCCACGTGCCACCGTGGTGTGAGTCGATCCTCGGCGTGAAAGATGAGCCAGTGCAGGGCAAAGAGGTTCCTATAGAATGGACTGAGACATCTGGGGGACTCTTGGAATGGTGGTACGACCATGGAGTTCCTCTCGCCTTTCCTGTTGAGAATGCCTCCTCTTGAGATGCGACGGGAACGCAGGGAATTCTTTCCCGTTGAAAGCAGGGAAAGGATCCCTCATCTCGAGCTACGAGGGGGAAACGGGGCTCCTCTGGATGTGGTCGGGACCATCGTGCTTCCTCTCGAGTGGAGACGGGTATGGTGGTGAACTTCTTGAGTCGCAGCAAGGGTGTGAAAGACCCTTTCGAAGTTCCAGAGGTTCGGTGTCATTAGTCTCCAGACGCCTCATCGGAAATAGGCCTCATCTCGCCTGGAAGGGAGAACTTCCTGGATTTTCTCGAGTTGCGGCAGGTGTTCTCGAGTTACGACGGGGACCTCAGGGACCGGCCCTGGTGGCCTCAGGAGAGGCCAGTCCCCATGCGAGTTGCTAGGGGGCCTCTCGGGATTCCTCTTCCGTCGATAGCGGGGCCAAAAACCTTGTGTGGAGTCAGGGCCTGAACCGAGGATTCCTCTCAGGGGCTGATATGTATCTTTGGATACTTCTGGAGTCTCGCCAGGGGAGACAGGCCTCGTTTCGTGAGGGGGCATGCACGTGCACTTTCCTTCCAGGCTTTAGCAGCAATGTCACGCTTCCCGTGGCGCGGATCAAAGGATCTGTGGTTTTCCCTCGAGGCTTTCCCTCGAGGCTTTCCCACAGGGCTGTCCCACGTGCCACCGTGGTGTGAGTCGATCCTCGGCGTGAAAGATGAGCCAGTGCAGGGCAAAGAGGTTCCTCTGGAATGGACTGAGACATCTGGGGGACTCTTGGAATGGTGGTACGACCATGGAGTTCCTCTCGCCTTTCCTTTTGAGAGTGCCTCCTCTTGAGATGCGACGGGAACGCCGGGAATTCTTCCCCGTTTAAAGCAGGGAAAGGATCCCTCATCTCGAGCTACGAGGGGGAAACGGGGATCCTCTGGATGTGGGCGGGACCACCGTGCTTCCTCTCGAGTGGAGACGGGTATGGCGGTGAACTTCTTGAGTCGCAGCAAGGGTGTGAAAGACCCTTTCGAAGTTCCAGAGGTTAGGTGTCATTAGTCTCCAGACGCCTCATCGGAAATAGGCCTCATCTCGCCTGGAAGGGAGAACTTCCTGGATTTTCTCGAGTTGCGGCAGGTGCTCTCGAGTTACGACGAGGACCTCAGCGACCCGCCCTGGTGGCCTCAGGAGAGGCCAGTCCCCATGCGAGTTGCTAGGGGGCCTCTCGGGATTCCTCTCCCGTCGATACCGGGGCCAAAAACCTTGTGTGGAGTCAGGGCCGGAACTGAGGATTCCTCTCAGGGGCTGACATGGATCTTTGGGTACTTCTGGAGTCTCCCCAGGGGAGTCAGGCCTCGTCTCGAGTGGGGGCATGCACGTGCGCTTTCCTTCCAGGCTGTAGCAGCAATGTCACGCTTCCCGTCGCGTGGATCAAAGGATCTGTGGTTTTCCCTCGAGGCTTTCCCTCGAGGCTTTCCCACAGGGCTGTCCCACGTGCCACCGTGGTGTGAGTCGATCCTCGGCGTGAAAGATGAGCCAGTGCAGGGCAAAGAGGTTCCTCTGGAATGGACTGAGACATCTGGGGGACTCTTGGAATGGTGGTACGACCATGGAGTTCCTCTCGCCTTTCCTGTTGAGAGTGCCTCCTCTTGAGATGCGACGGGAACGCCGGGAATTCTTCCCCGTTTAAAGCATGGAAAGGATCCCTCATCTCGAGCTACGAGGGGGAAACGGGGATCCTCTGGATGTGGGCGGGACCACCGTGCTTCCTCTCGAGTGGAGACGGGTATGGCGGTGAACTTCTTGAGTCGCAGCAAGGGTGTGAAAGACCCTTTCGAAGTTCCAGAGGTTAGGTGTCATTAGTCTCCAGACGCCTCATCGGAAATAGGCCTCATCTCGCCTGGAAGGGAGAACTTCCTGGATTTTCTCGAGTTGCGGCAGGTGTTCTCGAGTTACGACGGGGACCTCAGGGACCGGCCCTGGTGGCCTCAGGAGAGGCCAGTCCCCATGCGAGTTGCTAGGGGGCCTCTCGGGATTCCTCTTCCGTCGATAGCGGGGCCAAAAACCTTGTGTGGAGTCAGGGCCTGAACCGAGGATTCCTCTAAGGGGCTGATATGTATCTTTGGATACTTCTGGAGTCTCGCCAGGGGAGACAGGCCTCGTTTCGTGAGGGGGCATGCACGTGCACTTTCCTTCCAGGCTTTAGCAGCAATGTCACGCTTCCCGTGGCGCGGATCAAAGGATCTGTGGTTTTCCCTCGAGGCTTTCCCTCGAGGCTTTCCCACAGGGCTGTCCCACGTGCCACCGTGGTGTGAGTCGATCCTCGGCGTGAAAGATGAGCCAGTGCAGGGCAAAGAGGTTCCTCTGGAATGGACTGAGACATCTGGGGGACTCTTGGAATGGTGGTACGACCATGGAGTTCCTCTCGCCTTTCCTTTTGAGAGTGCCTCCTCTTGAGATGCGACGGGAACGCCGGGAATTCTTCCCCGTTTAAAGCAGGGAAAGGATCCCTCATCTCGAGCTACGAGGGGGAAACGGGGATCCTCTGGATGTGGGCGGGACCACCGTGCTTCCTCTCGAGTGGAGACGGGTATGGCGGTGAACTTCTTGAGTCGCAGCAAGGGTGTGAAAGACCCTTTCGAAGTTCCAGAGGTTAGGTGTCATTAGTCTCCAGACGCCTCATCGGAAATAGGCCTCATCTCGCCTGGAAGGGAGAACTTCCTGGATTTTCTCGAGTTGCGGCAGGTGCTCTCGAGTTACGACGAGGACCTCAGCGACCCGCCCTGGTGGCCTCAGGAGAGGCCAGTCCCCATGCGAGTTGCTAGGGGGCCTCTCGGGATTCCTCTCCCGTCGATACCGGGGCCAAAAACCTTGTGTGGAGTCAGGGCCGGAACTGAGGATTCCTCTCAGGGGCTGACATGGATCTTTGGGTACTTCTGGAGTCTCCCCAGGGGAGTCAGGCCTCGTCTCGAGTGGGGGCATGCACGTGCGCTTTCCTTCCAGGCTGTAGCAGCAATGTCACGCTTCCCGTCGCGTGGATCAAAGGATCTGTGGTTTTCCCTCGAGGCTTTCCCTCGAGGCTTTCCCACAGGGCTGTCCCACGTGCCACCGTGGTGTGAGTCGATCCTCGGCGTGAAAGATGAGCCAGTGCAGGGCAAAGAGGTTCCTCTGGAATGGACTGAGACATCTGGGGGACTCTTGGAATGGTGGTACGACCATGGAGTTCCTCTCGCCTTTCCTGTTGAGAGTGCCTCCTTTTGAGATGCGACGGGAACGCCGGGAATTCTTCCCCGTTTAAAGCATGGAAAGGATCCCTCATCTCGAGCTACGAGGGGGAAACGGGGATCCTCTGGATGTGGGCGGGACCACCGTGCTTCCTCTCGAGTGGAGACGGGTATGGCGGTGAACTTCTTGAGTCGCAGCAAGGGTGTGAAAGACCCTTTCGAAGTTCCAGAGGTTAGGTGTCATTAGTCTCCAGACGCCTCATCGGAAATAGGCCTCATCTCGCCTGGAAGGGAGAACTTCCTGGATTTTCTCGAGTTGCGGCAGGTGCTCTCGAGTTACGACGAGGACCTCAGGGACCCGCCCTGGTGGCCTCAGGAGAGGCCAGTCCCCATGCGAGTTTCTAGGGGGCCTCTCGGGATTCCTCTCCCGTCGATACCGGGGCCAAAAACCTTGTGTGGAGTCAGGGCCGGAACCGAGGATTCCTCTCAGGGGCTGACATGGATCTTTGGGTACTTCTGGAGTCTCCCCAGGGGAGTCAGGCCTCGTCTCGAGTGGGGGCATGCACGTGCGCTTTCCTTCCAGGCTGTAGCAGCAATGTCACGCTTCCCGTCGCGTGGATCAAAGGATCTGTGGTTTTCCCTCGAGGCTTTCCCTCGAGGCTTTCCCACAGGGCTGTCCCACGTGCCACCGTGGTGTGAGTCGATCCTCGGCGTGAAAGATGAGCCAGTGCAGGGCAAAGAGGTTCCTCTGGAATGGACTGAGACATCTGGGGGACTCTTGGAATGGTGGTACGACCATGGAGTTCCTCTCGACTTTCCTGTTGAGAATGCCTCCTCTTGAGATGCGACGGGAACGCAGGGAATTCTTTCCCGTTGAAAGCAGGGAAAGGATCCCTCATCTCGAGCTACGAGGGGGAAACGGGGCTCCTCTGGATGTGGTCGGGACCATCGTGCTTCCTCTCGAGTGGAGACGGGTATGGCAGTGAACTTCTTGAGTTGCAGCAAGGGTGTGAAAGACCCTTTCGAAGTTCCAGAGGTTAGGTGTCATTAGTCTCCAGACACCTCATCGGAAATAGGCCTCATCTCGCCTGGAATGGAGAACTTCCTAGATTTTCTCGAGTTGTGGCAGGTGTTCTCGAGTTACGACGGGGACCTCAGGGACCCGCCCTGGTGGCCTCAGGAGAGGCCAGTCCCCATGCGAGGTGCTAGGGGGCCTCTCGGGATTCCTCTCCCATCGATACCGGGGCCAAAATCCTTGTGTGCAGTCAGGGCCGGAACCGAGGATTCCTCTCAGCGGCTGACATGGATCTTTGGGTACGTCTGGAGTCTCCCCAGGGGAGTCAGGCCTCGTCTCGAGTGGGGGCATGCACGTGCGCTTTCCTTCCAGGCTGTGGCAGCAATGTCACGCTTCCCGTCTCGTGGATCAAAGGATCTGTGGTTTTCCCTCGAGGCTTTCCCACAGGGCTGTCCCACGTGCCACCGTGTTGTGAGTCGATGCTCGGCGTGAAAGATGAGCCAGTGCAGGGCAAAGAGGTTCCTCTGGAATGGACTGAGACATCTGGGGGACTCTTGGAATGGTGGTACGACCATGGAGTTCCTCTTGCCTTTCCTGTTGAGAGTGCCTTCTCTTGAGATGCAACGGGAACGCCAGGAATTCTTTCCCGTTGAAAGCAGGGAAAGGATCCCTCATCTCGAGCTACGAGGGGGAAACGGGGCTCCTCTGGATGTGGGCGGGACCATCGTGCTTCCTCTCGAGTGGAGACGCGTATGGCGGTGAAATTCTTGAGTTGCAGCAAGGGTGTGAAAGACCCTTTCGAAGTTCCAGAGGTTAGGTGTCATTAGTCTCCAGACGCCTCATAGGAAACAGGCCTCATTTCGCCTGGAAAGGAGAACTTCCTGGATTTTCTCGAGTTGCGGCAGGTGTTCTCGAGTTACGACTGGGACCTCAGGGACCCGCCCTGGTGGCCTCAGGAACGGCCAGTCCCCATGCTAGTTGCTAGGGGGCCTCTCGGGATTCCTCTCCCATCGATACCGGGGCCAAAAACCTTGTGTGGAGTCAGGGCCGGAACCGAGGATTCCTCTCAGGGGCTGACATGGATCTTTGGGTACTTCTGGAGTCTCCCCAGGGGAGTCAGGCCTCGTCTCGAGTGGGGGCATGCACGTGCGCTTTCCTTCCAGGCTGTAGCAGCAATGTCATGCTTCCCGTCGCGTGGATCAAAGGATCTGTGGTTTTCCCTCGAGGGTTTCCCTCGAGGCTTTCCCACAGGGCTGTCCCACGTGCCACCGTGGTGTGAGTCGATCCTCGGCGTGAAAGATGAGCCAGTACAGGGCAAAGAGGTTCCTCTGGAATGGACTGAGATATCTGGGGGACTCTTGGAATGGTGGTACGACCATGGAGCTCCTCTCGCCTTTCCTGTTGAGAGTGCCTCCTCTTGAGATGCGACGGAAACGCCGGGAATTCTTTCCCGTTGAAAACAGGGAAAGGATCCCTCATCTCGAGCTCCGAGGGGGAAACGGGGCTCCTCTGGATGTGGGAGGGACCATCGTGCTTCCTCTCGAGTGGAGACGGGTATGGCGGTGAACTTCTTGAGTTGCAGCAAGGGTGTGAAAGACACTTTCGAAGTTCCAGAGGTTAGGTGTCATTAGTCTCCAGACGCCTCATCGGAAATAGGCCTCATCTCGCCTGGAAGGGAGAACTTCCTGGATTTTCTCGAGTTGTGGCAGGTGTTCTCGAGTTACGACGGGGTCCTCAGTGACCCGCCCTGGTGGCCTCAGGAACGGCCAGTCCCCATGCTAGTTGCTTGGGGGCCTCTCGGGATTCCTCTCCCGTCAATACCGGGGCCAAAAACCTTGTGTGGAGTCAGGGCCGGAACCGAGGATTCCTCTCAGGGGCTGTCATGGATCTTTGGGTACTTCGGGAGTCTCCCCAGGAGAGTCAGGCCTCGTCTCGAGTGGGGGCATGCTCGTGCGCTTTCGTTCCAGGCTGTAGCAGCAATGTCATGCTTCCCGTCGCGTGGATCAAAGGAACTGTGGTTTTCCCTCGAGGCTTTCCCTCGAGGCTTTCCCACAGGGCTGTCCCACGTGCCACCGAGGTGTGAGTCGATCCTCGGCGTGAAAGATGAGCCAGTACAGGGCAGAGAGGTTCCCCTGGAATGGACTGAGACATCTGCGGGACTCTTGGAATGGTGGTACGACCATGGAGCTCCTCTCGCCTTTCCTGTTGAGAGTGCCTCCTCTTGAGATGCGACGGAAACGCCGGGAATTCTTTCCCGTTGAAAGCAGGGAAAGGATCCCTCATCTGAGCTACGAGGGGCAAACGGGGCTCCTCTGGATGTGGGCGGGACCATCGTGCTTCCTCTCGAGTGGAAACGGGTATGGCGGTGAACTTCTTGAGTTGCAGCAAGGGTGTGAAAGACCCTTTCGAAGTTCCAGAGGTTAGGTGTCATTAGTCTCCAGACGCCTCATCGGAAATAGGCCTCATCTCGCCTGGAAGGGAGAACTTCCTGGATTTTCTCGAGTTGCGGCAGGTGTTCTCGAGTTACGACGGGGACCTCAGGGACCCGCCCTGGTGGCCTCAGGAGAGGCCAGTCCCCATGCGAGTTGCTAGGGGGCCTCTCGGGATTCCTCTCCCGTAGATACCGGGGCCAAAAACCTTGTGTGGAGTCAGGGCCGGAACCGAGGATTCCTCTCAGGGGCTGACATGGATCTTTGGGTACTTCTGGAGTCTCCCCAGGGGAGTCAGGCCTCGTCTCTAGTGGGGGCATGCACGTGCGCTTTCCTTCCAGGCTGTAGCAGCAATGTCACGCTTCCCGTCGCGTCGATCAAGGGATCTGTGGTTTTCCCTCGAGGCTTTCCCTAGAGGCTTTCCCACAGGGCTGTCCCACGTGCCACCGTGGTGTGAGTCGATCCTCGGCGTGAAAGATGAGCCAGTGCAAGGCAAAGAGGTTCCTCTGGAATGGACTGAGACATCTGGGGGACTCTTGGAATGGTGGTACGACCATGGAGTTCCTCTCGCCTTTCCTGTTGAGAGTGCCTCCTCTTGAGATGCGACAGGAACCCCGGAATTCTTTCCCATTTAAAGCAGGGAAAGGATCCCTCATCTTGAGCTCGAGGGGGAAACGGGGCTCCTCTGGTTGTGGGTGGGACGATCGTGCTTCCTCTCTAGTGGAGACGGGTATGGCGGTGAACTACTTGAGTTGCAGCAAGGGTGTGAAAGACCCTTTCGAAGTTCCAGAGGTTAGGTGTCATTAGTCTCCAGACGCCTCATCGGAAATAGACCTCATTTCGCCTGGAAAGGAGAACTTCCTGGATATTCTCGAGTTGCGGCAGGTGTTCTCGATTTACGACGGGGACCTCAGGGACCCGCCCTGGTGGCCTCAGGAACGGCCAGTCCCCATGCTAGTTGCTAGGGGGCCTCTCGGGATTCCTCTCCCGTCGATACCGGGGCCAAAAACCTTGTGTGGAGTCAGGGCCGGAACCCAGGATTCCTCTCAGGGGATGACATGGATCTTTGGGTACTTCTGGAGTCCCCCAGGGGAGTCAGGACTCGTCTCGAGTGGGGGCATGCACGTGCGCTTTCCTTCCAGGCTGTAGCAGCAATGTCACGCTTCCCGTCGCGTGGATCAAAGGATCTGTGGTTTTCCCTCGAGGCTTTCCCTCGAGGCTTTCCCACAGGGCTGTCCCACGTGCCACCGTGGTGTGAGTCGATCCTCGGCGTGAAAGATGAGCCAGTGCAGGGCAAAGAGGCTCCTCTGGAATGGACTGAGACATCTGGGGGACTCTTGGAATGGTGCTACGACCATGGAGTTCCTCTCGCCTTTCCTGTTGAGAGTGCCTCCTCTTGAGATGCGACGGGAACGCCGGGAATTCTTTCCCGTTGAAAGCAGTTAATGGATCCCTCATCTCGAGCTCCGAGGGGGAAACGGGTCTCCTCTGGATGTGGGCGGGACCATCGTGCTTCCTCTCGAGTGGAGACGGGTATGGCGGTGAACTTCTTGAGTTGCAGCAAGGGTGTGAAAGACCCTTTCGAAGTTCCAGAGTTTAGGTGTCATTAGTCTCCAGACGCCTCATCGGAAATAGGCCTCATCTTGCCTGGAAGGGAGAACTTCCTGGATTTTCTCGAGTTGCGGCAGGTGTTCTCGAGTTACGACGGGGACCTCAGGGACCCGCCCTGGTGGCCTCAGGAGAGGCCAGTACCCATGCGAGTTGCTAGGGGGCCTCTCGGGATTCCTCTCCCGTCGATACCGGGGCCAAAAACCTTGTGTGGAGTCAGGGCCGGAACCGAGGATTCCTCTCAGGGGCTGACATGGATCTTTGGATACTTGTGGAGTCTCCCCAGGGGAGTCAGGCCTCGTCTCGAGTGGGGGCATGCACGTGCGCTTTCCTTCCAGGCTGTAGCAGCAATGTCACGCTTCCCATCGCGTGGATCAAAGGATCTGTGGTTTTCCCTCGAGGCTTTCACTCGAGGCTTTCCCACAGGGCTGTCCCACGTGCCACCGTGGTGTGAGTCGATCCTCGGCGTGAAAGATGAGCCAGTGCAGGGCAAAGAGGTTCCTCTGGATTGGACTGAGACATCTGGGGGACTCTTGGAATGGTGGTACGACCATGGAGTTCCTCTCGCCTTTCCTGTTGAGAGTGCCTCCTCTTGAGATGCGACGGGAACGCCGGGAATTCTTTCCCGTTGAAAGCAGGGAAAGGATCCCTCATCTCGAGCTACGAGGGGGAAACGGGGCTCCTCTGGATGTGGGCGGGACCATCGTGCTTCCTCTCGAGTGGAGACGGGTATGGCGGTGAACTTCTTGAGTTGCAGCAAGGGTGAGAAAGACCCTTTCGAAGTTCCAGAGGTTCGGTGTCATTAGTCTCCAGACGCCTCATCGGAAATAGGCCTCATCTCGCCTGGAAGGGAGAACTTCCTGGATTTTCTCGAGTTGAGGCAGGTGTTCTCGAGATACGACGGGGACCTCAGGGACCCGCCCTGGTGTCCTCAGAAAGGCCAGTCCCCATGCGAGTTGCTCGGGGGCCTCTCGGGATTCCTCTCCCGTCGATAGCGGGGCCAAAATCCTTCTGTGGTGTCAGGGCCGGAACCGAGGATTCCTCTCAGGGGCTGACATGGGTCTTTGGGTACTTCTGGAGTCTCCCCAGGGGGGTCAGGCCTCGTCTCGAGTTGGGGCATGCACGTGTGCCTTCCTTCCAGGCTGTAGCAGCAATGTCACGCTTCCCGTCGCGTGGATCAAAGGATCTGTGGTTTTCCCTCGAGGCTTTCCCTCGAGGCTTTCCCAGAGGGCTGTCTCACGTGCCACCGTGGTGTGAGTCGATCCTCGGCGTGAAAGATGAGCCAGTGCAGGGCAAAAAGGTTCCTCTGGAATGGACTGAGACATCTGGGGGACTCTTGGAATGGTGGTACGACCATGGAGTTCCTCTCGCCTTTCCTGTTGAGAGTGCCTCCTCTTGAGATGCGACGGGAACGCCGGGAAATCTTTCCCGTTGAAAGCAGGGAAAGGATCCCTCATCTCGAGCTACGAGGGGGAAACGGGGCTCCTCTGGATGTGGGCGGGACCATCGTGCTTCCTTTCGAGTGGAGACGGGTATGGCGGTGAAATTCTTGAGTTGCAGCAAGGGTGTGAAAGACCCTTTCGAAGTTCCAGAGGTTAGGTGTCATTAGTCTCCAGACGCCTCATCGGAAATAGGCCTCATTTCGCCTGGAAAGGAGAACTTCCTGGATTTTCTCGAGTTGCGGCAGGTGTTCTCGATTTACGACGGGGACCTCAGGGACCCGCCCTGGTGGCCTCAGGAACGGCCAGTCCCCATGCTAGTTGCTAGGGGGCCTCTCGGGATTCCTCTCCCGTCGATACCGGGGCCAAAAACCTTGTGTGGAGTCAGGGCCGGAACCGAGGATTCCTCTCAGGGGATGACATGGATCTTTGGGTACTTCTGGAGTCTCCCCAGGGGAGTCAGGACTCGTCTCGAGTGGGGGCATGCACGTGCGCTTTCCTTCCAGGCTGTAGCAGCAATGTCATGCTTCCCGTCGCGTGGATCAAAGGATCTGTGGTTTTCCCTCGAGGCTTTCCCTCGAGGCTTTCCCACAGGGCTGTCCCACGTGCCACCGTGGTGTGAGTCGATCCTCGGCGTGAAAGATGAGCCAGTGCAGGGCAAAGAGGTTCCTCTGGAATGGACTGAGACATCTGGGGGACTCTTGGAATGGTGGTACGACCATGGAGTTCCTCTCGCCTTTCCTGTTGAGAGTGCCTCCTCTTGAGATGCGAGGGGAACGCCGGGAATTCTTTCCCGTTGAAAGCAGGGAAAGGATCCCTCATCTCGAGCTACGAGGGGGAAACGGGGCTCCTCTGGATGTGGGCGGGACCATCGTGCTTCCTCTCGAGTGGAGACGGGTATGGCGGTGAACTTCTTGAGTTGCAGCAAGGGTGTGAAAGACCCTTTCGAAGTTCCAGAGGTTAGGTGTCATTAGTCTCCAGACGCGTCATCGGAAATAGGCCTCATCTCGCCTGGAAGGGAGAACTTCCTGGATTTTCTCGAGTTGCGGCAGGTGTTCTCGAGTTACGACGGGGACCTCAGGGACCCGCCCTGGTGGCCTCAGGAGAGGCCAGTCCCCATGCGAGTTGCTAGGGGGCCTCTCGGGATTCCTCTCCCGTCGATACCGGGGCCAAAAACCTTGTGTGGAGTCAGGGCCGGAACCGAGGATTCCTCTCAGGGGCTGACATGGATCTTTGGGTACTTGTGGAGTCTCCCCAGGGGAGTCAGGCCTCGTCTCGAGTGTGGGCATGCACGTGCGCTTTCCTTCCATGCTGTAGCAGCAATGTCACGCTTCCCGTCGCGTGGATCAAAGGATCTGTGGTTTTCCCTCGAGGCTTTCCCACAGGGCTGTCCCACGTGCCACCGTGGTGTGAGTCGTTCCTCGGCGTGAAAGATGAGCCAGTGCAGGGCAAAGAGGTTCCTCTGGAATGGACTGAGACATCTGGGGGACTCTTGGAATGGTGGTACGACCATGGAGTTCCTCTCGCCTTTCCTGTTGAGAGTGCCTCCTCTTGAGATGCGACGGGAACGCCGGGAATTCTTTCCGGTTGATAGCAGGGAAAGGATCCCTCATCTCGTGCTACGAGTGGGAAACGGGGCTCCTCTGGATGTGGGCGGGACCATCGTGTTTCCTCTCGAGTGGAGACGGGTATGGCGGTGAACTTCTTGAGTTGCAGCAAGGGTGAGAAAGACCCTTTCAAAGTTCCAGAGGTTCGGTGTCATTAGTCTCCAGACGCCTCATCGGAAATAGGCCTCATCTCGCCTGGAAGGGAGAACTTCCTGGATTTTCTCGAGTTGTGGCAGGTGTTCTCGAGATACGACGGGGACCTCAGGGACCCGCCCTGGTGTCCTCAGGAAAGGCCAGTCCCCATGCGAGTTGCTCGGGGGCCTCTCGGGATTCCTCTCCCGTCGATACCGGGGCCAAAATCCTTCTGTGGAGTCAGGGCCGGAACCGAGGATTCCTCTCAGGGGCTGACATGGGTCTTTGGGTACTTCTGGAGTCTCCCCAGGGGGGTCAGGCCTCCTCTCGAGTGGGGGCATGCACGTGCGCCTTCCTTCCATGCTGTAGCAGCAATGTCACGCTTCCCGTCGCGTGGATCAAAGGATCTGTGGATTTCCCTCGAGGCTTTCCCTCGAGGCTTTCCCACAGGGCTGTCTCACGTGCCACCGTTGTGTGAGTCGATCCTCGGCGTGAAAGATGAGCCAGTGCAGGGCAAAGAGTTTCCTCTGGAATGGACTGAGACATCTGGGGGACTCTTGGAATGGTGGTACGACCATGGAGTTCCTCTCGCCTTTCCTGTTGAGAGTGCCTCCTCTTGAGATGCGACGGGAACGCCGGGAAATCTTTCCCGTTGAAAGCAGGGAAAGGATCCCTCATCTCGAGCTATGAGGGGGAAACGGGGCTCCTCTGGATGTGGGCGGGACCATCGTGCTTCCTTTCGAGTGGAGACGGGTATGGCGGTGAAATTCTTGAGTTGCAGCAAGGGTGTGAAAGACCCTTTCGAAGTTCCAGAGGTTAGGTGTCATTAGTCTCCAGACGCCTCATCGGAAATAGGCCTCATTTCGCCTGGAAAGGAGAACTTCCTGGATTTTCTCGAGTTGCGGCAGGTGTTCTCGATTTACGACGGGGACCTCAGGGACCCGCCCTGGTGGCCTCAGGAACGGCCAGTCCCCATGCTAGTTGCTAGGGGGCCTCTCGGGATTCCTCTCCCGTCGATTCCGGGGCCAAAAACCTTGTGTGGAGTCAGGGCCGGAACCGAGGATTCCTCTCAGGGGCTGACATGGACCTTTGGGTACTTGTGGAGTCTCCCCAGGGGAGTCAGGCCTCGTCTCGAGTGGGGGCATGCACGTGCGCTTTCCTTCCAGGCTGTAGCAGCAATGTCACGCTTCCCGTCGCGTGGATCAAAGGATCTGTGGTTTTCCCTCGAGGCTTTCCCTCGAGGCTTTCCCACAGGGCTGTCCCACGTGCCACCGTGGTGTGAGTCGATCCTCGGCGTGAAAGATGAGCCAGTGCAGGGCAAAGAGGCTCCTCTGGAATGAACTGAGACATCTGGGGGACTCTTGGAATGGTGGTACGACCATGGAGTTCCTCTCGCCTTTCCTGTTGAGAGTGCCTCCTCTTGAGATGCGACGGGAACGCCGGGAATTCTTTCCCGTTGAAAGCAGGGAAAGGATCCCTCATCTCGAGCTCCGAGGGGGAAACGGGGCTCCTCTGGATGTGGGCGGGACCATCGTGCTTCCTCTCGAGTGGAGACGGGTATGGAGGTGAACTTCATGAGTTGCATCAAGGGTGTGAAAGACCCTTTCGAAGTTCCAGAGGTTTGTTGTCATTTGTCTCCAGACGCCTCATCGGAAATAGGCCTCATCTCGCCTGGAAGGGAGAACTTCCTGGATTTTCTCGAGTTGCGGCAGGTGTTCTCGAGTTACGACGGGGACCTCAGGGACCCGCCCTGGTGGCCTCAAGAGAGGCCAGTCCCCATGCGAGTTACTAGGGGGCCTCTCGGGATTCCTCTCCGGTCGATACCGGAGCAAAAAACCTTGTGTGGAGTCAGGGCCGGAACCGAGGATTCCTCTCAGGGGCTGACATGGATCTTTGGGTACTTCTGGAGTCTCCCCAGGGGAGTCAGGCCTCGTCTCGAGTGGGGGCATGCACGTGCGCTTTCCTTCCAGGCTGTAGCAGCAATGTCACGCTTCCCGTCCCGTGGATCAAAGGATGTGTGGTTTTCCCTCGAGGCTTTCGCTCGAGGCTTTCCCACAGGGCTATCCCACGTGCCACGGTGGTGTGAGTCGATCCTCGGCGTGAAAGATGAGCCAGTGCAGGGCAAAGAGGTTCCTCTGGAATGGACTGAGACATCTGGGGGACTCTTGGAATGATGGTACGACCATGGAGTTCCTCTCGCCTTTCCTGTTGAGAGTGCCTCCACTTGAGATGCGACGGGAACGCCGGGAATTCTTTCCCGTTGAAAGCAGGGAAAGGATCCCTCATCTCGAGCTACGAGGGGGAAACTGGGCTCCTCTGGATGTGGGCGGGACCATGGTGCTTCCTCTCGAGTGGAGACGGGTATGGCGGTGAACTTCTTGAGTTGCAGCAAGGATGTGAAAGACCCTTTCGAAGTTCCAGAGGTTAGGTGTCATTAGTCTCCAGAGGCCTCATCGGAAATAGGCCTCATCTCGCCTGGAAGGGAGAACTTCCTGGATTTTCTCGAGTTGCGGCAGGTGTTCTCGAGTTACGACGGGGACCTCAGGGACCCGCCCTGGTGGCCTCAGGAGAGGCCAGTCCCCATGCGAGTTGCTAGGGGGCCTCTCGGGATTCCTCTCCCGTCGATACCGGGGCCAAAAACCTTGTGTGGAGTCAGGGCCGGAACCGAGGATTCCTCTCAGGGGCTGACATGGATCTTTGGGTACTTGTGGAGTCTCCCCAGGGGAGTCAGGCCTCGTCTCGAGTGGGGGCATGCACGTGCGCTTTCCTTCCAGGCTGTAGCAGCAATGTCACGCTTCCCGTCGCGTGCATCAAAGGATCTGTGGTTTTCCCTCGAGGCTTTCCCTCGAGGCTTTCCCACAGGGCTGTCCCACGTGCCACCGTAGTGTGTGTCGATCCTCGGCGTGAAAGATGAGCCAGTGCAGGGCAAAGAGGTTCCTCTGGAATGGACTGAGACATCTGGGGGACTCTTGGAATGGTGGTACGACCATGGAGTTCCTCTTGCCTTTCCTGTTGAGAGTGCCTCCTCTTGAGATGCGACGGGAACGCCGGGAATTCTTTCCCGTTGAAAGCAGGGAAAGGATCCCTCATCTCGAGCTATGAGGGGGAAACTGGGCTCCCCTGGATGTGGGCGGGACGATCGTGCTTCCTCTCGAGTGGACACGGGTATGGCGCTGAACTTCTTGAGTTGCAGCAAGGGTGTGAAAGACCCTTTCGAAGTTCCAGAGGTTAGGTGTCATTCGTCTCCAAACGCCTCATCGGAAATAGGCCTCATCTCGCCTGGAAGGGAGAACTTCCTGGATTTTCTCGAGTTGCGGCAGGTGTTCTCGAGTTACGACGGGGACCTCAGGGACCCGCCCTGGTGGCCTCAGGAGAGGCCAGTCCCCATGCGAGTTACTAGGGGGCCTCTCGGGATTCCTCTCCGGTCGATACCGGGGCAAAAAACCTTGTGTGGAGTCAGGGCCGGAACCGAGGATTCCTCTCAGGGGCTGACATGGATCTTTGGGTACTTGTGGAGTCTCCTCAGGGGAGTCAGGCCTCGTCTCGAGTGGGGGCATGCACGTGGGCTTTCCTTCCAGGCTGTAGCAGCAATGTCAAGCTTCCCGTCGCGTGGATCAAAGGATCTGTGGTTTTCCCTCGAGGCTTTCCCACAGGGCTGTCCCACGTGACACCGTGGTGTGAGTCGATCCTCGGCGTGAAAGATGAGCCAGTGCAGGGGAAAGAGGTTCCTCTGGAATGGACTGAGACATCTGGGGGACTCTTGGAATGGTAGTACGACCATGGAGTTCCTCTCGCCTTTCCTGTTGAGAGTGCCTCCTCTTGAGATGCGACGGGAACGCCGGGAATTCTTTCCCGTTGAAAGCAGGGAAAGGATCCCACATCTCGAGCTACGAGGGGGAAACGGGGCTCCTCTGGATGTGGGCGGGACCATCGTTCTTCCTCTCGAGTGGAGACGGGTATTGCGGTGAAATTCTTGAGTTGCAGCAAGGGTGTGAAAGACCCTTTCGAAGTTCCAGAGGTTAGGTGTCATTAGTCTCCAGACGCCTCATCAGAAATAGGCCTCATTTCGCCTGGAAAGGAGAACTTCCTGGATTTTCTCGAGTTGCGGCAGGTGTTCTCGAGTTACGACGGGGACCTCAGGGACCCGCCCTGGTGGCCTCAGGAACGGCCAGTCCCCATGCTAGTTGCTAGCGGGCCTCTCGGGATTCCTCTCCCGTCGATACCGGGGCCAAAAACCTTGTGTTGAGTCAGGGCCGGAACCGAGGATTCCTCTCAGGGGCTGACATGGATCTTTGGGTACTTCTGGAGTCTCCCCAGGGGAGTCAGGCCTCGTCTCGAGTGGGGGCATGCACGTGCGCTTTCCTTCCAGGCTGTAGCAGCAATGTCATTCTTCACGTCGCGTGGATCAAAGGATCTGTGGTTTTCCCTCGAGGCTTTCCCACAGGGCTGTCCCACGTGCCACCGTGGTGTGAGTCGATCCTCGGTGTGAAAGATGAGCCAGTGCAGGGCAAAGAGGTTCCTCTGGAATGGACTGAGACATCTGGGGGACTCTTGGAATGGTGGTACGACCATGGAGTTCCTCTCGCCTTTCCTGTTGAGAGTTCCTCCTCTTGAGATGCGACGGGAACGCCGGGAATTCTTTCCTGTTGAAAGCAGGGAAAGGATCCCTCATCTCGAGCTACGAGGGGGAAACGGGGCTCCTCTGAATGTGGGCGGGACCATCGTGCTTCCTCTCGAGTGGAGACGGGTATGGCGGTGAACTTCTTGAGTTGCAGCAAGGGTGTGAAAGACCCTTTTGAAGTCCCAGAGATTAGCTGTCATTAGACTCCAGACGCCTCATCGGAAATAGGCCTCATTTCGCCTGGAAGGGAGAACTTCCTGGATTTTCTCGAGTTGCGGCAGGTGTTCTCGAGTTACGACGGGGACGTGAGGGACAAGCCCTGGTGGCCTCAGTAAACTCCAGTCCCCATACGAGTTGCTAGGGTGCCTCTCGGGATTCCTCTCCAGTCGATACCGGGGCCTAAAACCTTGTGTGGAGTCAGGGCCGGAACGGAGGATTCCTCTAAGGGGCTGACATGGATCTTTGGGTCTTTCTGGAGTCTCCCCAGGGGAGTCAGGCCTCGTCTCGAGTGGGGGCATGCACGTGCGCTTTCCTTCCAGGCTGTAGCAGCAATGTCACGCTTCCCGTCGCGTGGATCAAAGGATCTGTGGTTTTCCCTCTAGGCTTTCCCTCGAGGCTATCCCACAGGGCTGTCCCACGTGCCACCGTGGTGTGAGTCGATCTTCGGCATGAAAGATGAGTCAGTGCAGGGCAAAGAGGTTCCTCTGGAATAGACTGAAACATCTGGGGGACTCTTGGAATGGTGGTACGACCATGGAGTTCCTCTCGTCTTTCCTGTTGAGAGTGCCTCCTCTTGAGATGTGACGGGAACGCCGAAAATACTTTCCCGTTGATAGCAGGGAAAGGATCCCTCATCTCGAGCTACGAGGGGCAAACGGGGCTCCTCTGGATGTGGGCGGGACCATCATGTTTCCTCTCGAGTGGAGACGGATATGGCGGTGAACTTCTTGAGTTGCAGCAAGGGTGTGAAAGACCCTTTCGAAGTTCCAGAGGTTCCGTGTCATTAGTCTCCAGACGCCTCATCAGAAATAGGCCTCATCTCGCCTGGAAGGGAGAACTTCCTGAAGTTTCTCGAGTTGCGGCAGGTGTTCTCGAGTTACGACGGGGACCTCAGGGACCCGCCCTGGTGGCCTCAGGAAAGGCCAATCCCCATGCGAGTTGCTCGGGGGCCTCTCAGGATTCCTCTCCTGTCGATACCGGGGCCAAAAAACTTGTGTGGAGTCAGGGCCGGAACCGAGGATTCCTCTCAGGGGCTGACATGGATCTTTGGGTACTTCTGGAGTCTCCCCAGGGGAGTCAGGCCTTGTCTCGAGTGGGGGCATGCACGTGCGCTTTCCTTCCAGGCTGTAGCAGCAATGTCTCGGTTCCCGTCGCGTGGATCAAAGGATCTGTGGTTTTCCCTCGAGGCTTTCCCACAGGGCTGTCCCACGTGCCACCGTTGTGTGAGTCGATCCTCGGCGTGAAAGATGAGACAGTGCAGGGCAAAGAGGTTCCTCTGGATTGGACTGAGACATCTGGGGGACTCTTGGAATGGTGGTAGGACCATGGAGTTCCTCTCGCCTTTCCTGTTGAGAGTGCCTCCTCTTGAGATGCGACGGGAACGCCGGGAATTCTTTCCCGTTGAAAGCAGGGAAAGGATCCCTCATCTCGAGCTACGAGGGGGAAACGGGGCTCCTCTGGATGTGGGCGGGACCATCGTGCTTCCTCTCGAGTGGAGACGGGTATGGCGGTGAACTTCTTGAGTTGCAGCAAGGGTGTGAAAGACCCTTTCGAAGTTCCAGAGGTTCGGTGTCATTAGTCTCCAGACGCCTCATCGGAAATAGGCCTCATCTCGCCTGGAAGGGAGAACTTCCTGGATTTTCTCGAGTTGCGGCAGGTGTTCTCGAGTTACGACGGGGACTTCAGGGACCCGCCCTGGTGTCCTCAGGAAAGGCCAGTCCCCATGCGAGTTGCTCGGGGGCCTCTCGGGATTCCTCTGCCATCGATAACGGGGCCAAAATCCTTCTGTGGAGTCAGGGCTGGAACCGAGGATTCCTCTCAGGGGCTGACATGGGTCTTTGGGTACTTCTGGAGTCTCCCCAGGGGGGTCAGGCCTCGTCTCGAGTGTGGGCATGCACGTGCGCCTTCCTTCCAGGCTGTAGCCGCAATGTCACGCTTCCCGTCGCGTGGATCAAAGGATCTGTGGTTTTCCCTCGAGGCTTTCCCTCGAGGCTTTCCCACAGGGCTGTCTCACGTGCCACCGTTGTGTGAGTCGATCCTCGGCGTGAAAGATGAGCCAGTGCAGGGCAAACAGGTTCCTCTGGAATGGACTGAGACATCTGGGGGACTCTTGGAATGGTGGTACGACCATGGAGTTCCTCTCGCCTTTCCTGTTGAGAGTGCCTCCTCTTAAGATCCGACGGGAACGCCGGGAATTCTTTCCCGTTGAAAGCAGGGAAAGGATCCCTCATCTCGAGCTACGAGGGGGAAACGGGGCTCCTCTGGATGTGGGCGGGACCATCGTGCTTCCTTTCGAGTGGAGACGGGTATGGCGGTGAAATTCTTGAGTTGCAGCAAGGGTGTGAAAGACCCTTTCGAAGTTCCAGAGGTTAGGTGTCATTAGTCTCCAGACGCCTCATCGGAAATAGGCCTCATTTCGCCTGGAAAGGAGAACTTCCTGGATTTTCTCGAGTTGCGGCAGGTGTTCTCGAGTTACGACGGGGACCTCAGGAACCCGCCATGGTGGCCTCAGGAAAGGTCAGTCCCCTTGCGAGTTCCTAGGGGGCCTCTCGGGATTCCTCTCCCGTCGATAACGGGGCCAAAATACTTGTGTGGAGTCAGGGCCGGAACCGAGGATTCCTCTCAGGGGCTGACATGGATCTTTGGGTACTTCTGGAGTCTCCCCAGGGGAGTCAGGCCTCGTCTCGAGTGGGGGCATGCACGTGCGCTTTCCTTACAGGCTGTAGCAGCAATGTCACGGTTCCCGTCGCGTGGATCAAAGGATCTGTGGTTTTCCCTCGAGGCTTTCCCACAGGGCTGTCCCACGTGCCACCGTGGTGTGAGTCGATCCTCGGCGTGAAAGATGAGCCAGTGCAGGGCAAAGAGGTTCCTCTGGAATGGACTGAGACATCTGGGGGACTCTTGGAATGGTGGTACGACCATGGAGTTCCTCTCGCCTTTCGTGTTGAGAGTTCCTCCTCTTGAGATGCGACGGGAACGCCGGGAATTCTTTCCTGTTGAAAGCAGGGAAAGGATCCCTCATCTCGAGCTACGAGGGGGAAACGGGGCTCCTCCGAATGTGGGCGGGACCATCGTGCTTCCTCTCGAGTGGAGACGGTTATGGCGGTGAACTTCTTGAGTTGCAGCAAGGGTGTGAAAGACCCTTTTGAAGTCCCAGAGATTAGCTGTCATTAGACTCCAGACGCCTCATCGGAAATAGGCCTCATCTCGCCTAGAACGGAGAACTTCCTGGATTTTCTCGAGTTGCGGCAGGTGTTCTCGAGTTACGACGGGGACGTGAGGGACAAGCCCTGGTGGCCTCAGGAAACTCCAGTCCCCATACGAGTCGCTAGGGTGCCTCTCGGGATTCCTCTCCAGTCGATACCGGGGCCTAAAACCTTGTGTGGAGTCAGGGCCGGAACGGAGGATTCCTCTAAGGGGCTGACATGGATCTTTGGGTCTTTCTGGAGTCTCCCCAGGGGAGTCAGTCCTCGTCTCGAGTGGGGGCATGCACGTGCGCTTTCCTTCCAGGCTGTAGCAGCAATGTCACGCTTCCCGTCGCGTGGATCAAAGGATCTGTGGTTTTCCCTCTAGGCTTTCCCTCGAGGCTATCCCACAGGGTGTCCCACGTGCCACCGTGGTGTGAGTCGATCTTCGGCATGAAAGATGAGTCAGTGCAGGGCAAAGAGGTTCCTCTGGAATGGACTGAAACATCTGGGGGACTCTTGGAATGGTGGTACGACCATGGAGTTCCTCTCGTCTTTCCTGTTGAGAGTGCCTCCTCTTGAGATGCGACGGGAACGCCGAAAATACTTTCCCGTTGATAGCAGGGAAAGGATCCCTCATCTCGAGCTACGAGGGGCAAACGGGGCTCCTCTGGATGTGGGCGGGACCATCATGTTTCCTCTCGAGTGGAGACGGATATGGCGGTGAACTTCTTGAGTTGCAGCAAGGGTGTGAAAGACCCTTTCGAAGTTCCAGAGGTTCCGTGTCATTAGTCCCCAGACGCCTCATCGGAAATAGGCTTCATCTCGCCTGGAAGGGAGAACTTCCTGAAGTTTCTCGAGTTGCGGCAGGTGTTCTCGAGTTACGACGGGGACCTCAGGGACCCGCCCTGGTGGCCTCAGGAAAGGCGAATCCCCATGCGAGTTGCTCGGGGGCCTCTCAGGATTCCTCTCCTGTCGATTCCGGGGCCAAAAAACTTGTGTGGAGTCAGGGCCGGAATCGAGGATTCCTCTCAGGGGCTGACATGGATCTTTGGGTACTTCTGGAGTCTCCCCAGGGGAGTCAGGCCTTGTCTCGAGTGGGGGCATGCACGTGCGCTTTCCTTCCAGGCTGTAGCAGCAATGTCTCGGTTCCCGCCGCGTGGATCAAAGGATCTGTGGTTTTCCCTCGAGGCTTTCCCACAGGGCTGTCCCACGTGCCACCGTGGTGTGAGTCAATTCTCGGCGTGAAAGATGAGACAGTGCAGGGCAAGGAGGTTCCTCTGGATTGGACTGAGACATCTGGGGGACTCTTGGAATGGTGGTACGACCATGGAGTTCCTCTCGCCTTTCCTGTTGAGAGTGCCTCCTCTTGAGATGCGACGGGAACGCCGGGAATTCTTTCCCGTTGAAAGCAGGGAAAGGATCCCTCATCTCGAGCTACGAGGGGGAA
Source organism: Capricornis sumatraensis (assembly GCF_032405125.1). Lineage (NCBI taxonomy): Eukaryota > Metazoa > Chordata > Mammalia > Artiodactyla > Bovidae > Capricornis > Capricornis sumatraensis. The sequence continues at coordinate 5,328,602 of NW_027184617.1, read as the reverse complement.
ACGGGGCTCCTCTGGATGTGGGCGGGACTATCGTGCTTCCTCTCGAGTGGAGACGGGTATGGCGGTGAACTTCTTGAGTTGCAGCAAGGGTGTGAAAGACCCTTTCGAAGTTCCAGAGGTTAGGTGTCATTAGTCTCCAGACGCCTTATCGGAAATAGGCCTCATCTCGCGTGGAAGGGAGAACTTCCTGGATTTTCTCGAGTTGCGGCAGGTGTTCTCGAGTTACGACGGGGACATCAGGGACCCGCCCTGGTGGCCTCAGGAGAGGCCAGTCCCCATGCGAGTTGCTAGGGGGCCTATCGGGATTCCTCTCCCGTCGATACCGGGCCCAAAAACATTTTTTGGAGTCAGGGCCGGAACCGAGGATTCCTCTCAGGGGCTGACATGGACCTTTGGGTACTTCTGGAGTGTCCCCAAGGGAGTCAGGTCTCGTCTCGAGTCGGGGCATGCACGTGCGCTTTCCTTCCAGGCTGTAGCAGCAATGTCACGCTTCCCGTGGCGTGGATCAAAGGATCTGTGGTTTTCCCTCGAGGCTTTCCCTCGAGGCTTTCCCACAGGGCTGTCCCACGTGCCACCGTGGTGTGAGTCGATCCTCGGCGTGAAAGATGAGCCAGTGCAGGGCAAAGAGGTTCCTCTGGAATGGACTGAGACATCTGGGGGACTCTTGGAATGGTGATACGACCATGGAGTTCCTCTCGCCTTTCCTGTTGAGAGTGCCTCCTCTTGAGATGCGACGGGAACGCCTGGAATTCTTTCCCGTTGAAAGCAGGGAAAGGATCCCTCATCTCGAGCTACGAGGGGGAAACGGGGCTCCCCTGGATGTTGCCGGGTCCATCGTGCTTCCTCTCGAGTGGAGACGGGTATGGCGGTGAACTTCTTGAGTTGCAGCAAGGGTGTGAAAGACCCTTTCGAAGTTCCAGAGGTTAGGTGTCATTAGTCTCCAGACGCCTCATCGGAAATAGGCCTCATCTCGCCTGGAAGGGAGAACTTCCTGGATTTTCTCGAGTTGCGGCAGGTGTTCTCGAGTTACGACGGGGACCTCACGGACCCGCCCTGGTGGCCTCAGGAGAGGCCAGTCCCCATGCGAGTTGCTAGGGGGCCTCTCGGGATTCCTCTCCCGTTGATACCAGGGCCAAAAACCTTGTGTGGAGTCAGGGCCGGAATCGAGTATTCCTCTCAGGGGCTGACATGGATCTTTGGGTACTTCTGCAGTCTCCCCAAGGGAGTCAGGACTCGTCTCGAGTGGGGGCATGCACGTGCGCTTTCCTTCCAGGCTGTAGCAGCAATGTCACGCTTCCCGTCTCGTGGATCAAAGGATCTGTGGTTTTCCCTCGAGGCTTTCCCTCGAGGCTTTCCCACAGGGCTGTCCCACGTGCCACCGTGGTGTGAGTCGATCCTCGGCGTGAAAGATGAGCCAGTGCAGGGCAAAGAGGTTCCTCTGGAATGGACTGAGACATCTGGGGGACTCTTGGAATGGTGGTACGACCATGGAGTTCCTCTCGCCTTTCCTGTTGAGAGTGCCTCCTCTTGAGATGCGACGGGAACGCCGGGAATTCTTTCCCGTTGAAAGCAGGGAAAGGATCCCTCATCTCGAGCTACGAGGGGGAAACGGGGCTCCTCTGGATGTGGGCGGGAACATCGTGCTTCCTCTCGAGTGGAGACGGGTATGGCGGTGAACTTCTTGAGTTGCAGCAAGGGTGTGAAAGACCCTTTCGAAGTTCCAGAGGTTAGGTGTCATTAGTCTCCAGACGCCTCATCGGAAATAGGCCTCATCTCGCCTGGAAGGGAGAACTTCCTGGATTTTCTCGAGTTGCGGCAGGTTATCCCGAGTTACGACGGGGACCTCAGGGACCCGCCCTGGTGGCCTCAGGAGAGGCCAGTCCCCATGCGAGTTGCTAGGGGGCCTCTCGGGATTCCTCTCCAGTCGATACCGGGGCCTAAAACCTTGTGTGGAGTCAGGGCCGGAACCGAGGATTCCTCTCAGGGGCTGATATGGATCTTTGGATACTCCTGGAGTCTCGCCAGGGGACACAGGCCTCGTCTCGAGTGGGGGCATGCACGTGCGCTTTCCTTCCAGGCTGTATCAGCAATGTCACGCTTCCCGTCACGTGGATCAAAGGATCTGTGGTTTTCCCTCGAGGCTTTCCCTCGAGGCTTTCCCACAGGGCTGTCCCACGTGCCACCGTGGTGTGAGTCGATCCTCGGCGTGAAAGATGAGCCAGTGCAGGGCAAAGAGGTTCCTCTGGAATGGACTGAGACATCTGGTGGACTCTTGGAATGGTGGTACGACCATGGAGTTCCTCTCGCCTTTCCTGTGGAGAGTGCCTCCTATTGAGATGCGACGGGAACGCCGGGAATTCTTTCCCGTTGAAAGCAGGGAAAGGATCCCTCATCTCGAGCTCCGAGGGGGAAACGGGGCTCCTCGGGATGTGGGCGGGACCATCGTGCTTCCTCTCGAGTGGAGACGGGTATGGCGGTGAACTTCTTGAGTTGCAGCAAGGATGTGAAAGACCCTTTAGAAGTTCCAGAGGTTAGGTGTCATTAGTCTCCAGACGCTTCATCGGAAATAGGCCTCATCTCGCGTGGAAGGGAGAACTTCCTGGATTTTCTCGAGTTGCGGCAGGTGTTCTCGAGTTACGACGGGGACCTCAGGGACCCGCCCTGGTGGCCTCAGGAGAGGCCAGTCCCCATGCGAGTTGCTAGGGGGCCTATCGGGATTCCTCTCCCGTCGATACTGGGGCCAAAAACCTTGTGTGGCGTCAGGGCCGGAACCGAGGATTCCTCTCAGGGGCTGACATGGATCTTTGGGTACTTCTGGAGTCTCCCCAGGGGAGTCAGGCCTCGTCTTGAGTGGGGGCATGCACGTGCGCTTTCCTTCCAGGCTGTAGCAGCAATGTCAATCTTCCCGTCGCGTGGATCAAAGGATCTGTGGTTTTCCCTCGAAGCTTTCCCTAGAGGCTTTCCCACAGGGCTGTCCCACGTGCCACCGTGGTGTGAGTCGATCCTCGGCGTGAAAGATGAGCCAGTGCAGGGCAAAGAGGTTCCTCTGGAATGGACTGAGACATCTGGGGGACTCTTGGAATGGTGGTACAACCATGGAGTTCCTCTCGCCTTTCCTGTTGAGAGTGCCTCCTTTTGAGATGCGACGGAAACGCCGGGAATTCTTTCCCGTTGAAAGCAGGGAAAGGATCCCTCATCTCGAGCTCCGAGGGGGAAACGGGGCTCCTCTGGATGTGGGCGGGACCATCGTGCTGCCTCTCGAGTGGAGACGGGTATGACGGTAAACTTCTTGAGTTGCAGCAAGGGTGTGAAAGACCCTTTTGAAGTTCCAGAGGTTAGGTGTCATTAGTCTCCAGACGCCTCATCGGAAATAGGCCTCATCTCGCCTGGAAGGGAGAACTTCCTGGATTTTCTCGAGTTGCGGCAGGTGTTCTCGAGTTACGACGGGGACCTCAGGGACCCGCCCTGGTGGCCTCAGGAGAGGCCAGTCCCCATGCGAGTTGCTAGGGGGCCTCTCGGGATTCCTCTCCCGTCGATACCGGGGCCAAAAACCTTGTGTGGATTCACGGCCGGAATCGAGGATTCCTCTCAGGGGCTGACATGGATCTTTGGGTACTTCTGGAGTCTCCCCAGGGCCGTCAGGCCTCGTCTCGAGTGGGGGCATGCACGTGCGCTTTCCTTCCAGGTTGTAGCAGCAATGTCACGCTTCCCGTGGCCTGGATAAAAGGATCTGTGGTTTTCCCTCGAGGCTTTCCCTCGAGGCTTTCACACAGGGCTGTCCCACGTGCCACCGTGGTGTGAGTCGATCGTCGGCGTGAAAGATGAGCCAGTGCAGGGCAAAGAGGTTCCTCTGGAATGGACTGAGACATCTGGGGGACTCGTGGAATGGTGGTACGACCATGGAGTTCCTCTCGCCTTTCCTGTTGAGAGTGCCTCCTCTTGAGATGCGATGGGAACGCCGGGAATTCTTTCCCGTTGAAAGCAGGGAAAGGATCCCTCATCTCGAGCTACGAGGGGGAAACGGGGCTCCTCTGGATGTGGGCGGGACCATCGTGCTTCCTCGCGAGTGGAGACGGGTATGGCGGTGAACTTCTTGAGTTGCAGCAAGGGTGTGAAAGACCCTTTCGAAGTTCCAGAGTTTAGGTGTCATTAGTCTCCAAACGCCTCATCGGAAATAGGATTCTTCTCGCCTGGAAGGTAAAACTTCCTGGATTTTCTCGAGTTGCGACAGGTGTTCTCGAGTTACGACGGAGACCTCAGGGACCCGCCCTGGTGGCCTCAGGAGAGGCCAGTCCCCATGCGAGTTGCTAGGGGGCCTCTCGGGATTCCTCTCCCGTCGATACCGGTGCCAAAAACCTTGTGTGGAGTCAGGGCCGGAACCGAGGATTCCTCTCAGGGGCTGACATGTATCTTTGGGTACTTCTGGAGTCTCCCCAGGGGAGTCAGGCCCCGTCTCGAGTGGGGGCATGCACGTGCGCTTTCCTTCCAGGCTGTAGCAGCAATGTCACGCTTCCCGTGGCGTGGATCAAAGGATCTGTGGTTTTCCCTCAAGGCTTTGCCTCGAGGCTTTCCCACAGGGCTGTCCCACGTGCCACCGTGGTGTGAGTCGATCGTCGGCGTGAAAGATGAGTCAGTGCAGGGCAAAGAGGTTCCTCTGGAATGGACTGAGACATCTGGGGGACTCTTGGAATGGTGGTACGACCACGGAGTTCCTCTCGCCTTTCCTGTTGAGAGTGCCTCCTCTTGAGATGCGACGGGAATGCCGGGAATTCTTTCCCGTTGAAAGCAGGGAAAGGATCCCTCATCTCGAGCTACGAGGGGGAAACGGGGCTCCTCTGGATGTGGGCGGGACCATCGTGCTTCCTCTCGAGTGGAGACGGGTATGGCAGTGAACTTCTTGAGTTGCAGCAAGGGTGTGAAAGACCCTTTCGAAGTTCCAGAGGTTAGGTGTCATTAGTCTCCAGACGCCTCATCGGAAATAGGCCTCATCTCGCCTGGAAGGGAGAACTTCCTGGATTTTCTCGAGTTGCGGCAGGTGTTCTCGAGTTACGACGGGGACCTCAGGGACCCGCCCTGGTGGCCTCAGGAGAGGCCAGTCCCCATGCGAGTTGCTAGGGGGCCTCTCGGGATTCCTCTCCCGTCGATACCGGGGCCAAAAACCTTGTGTGGAGTCAGGGCCGGAACCGAGGATTCCTCTCAGGGGCTGACATGGATCTTTGGGTACTTCTGGAGTCTCCCCAGGGGAGTCAGGCCTCGTCTCGAGTGGGGGCATGCACGTGTGCTTTCCTTCCAGGCTGTAGCAGCAATGTCACGCTTCCCGTCGCGTGGATCAAAGGATCTGTGGTTTTCCCTCGAGGCTTTCCCTCGAGGCTTTCCCACAGGGCTGTCCCACGTGCCACCGTGGTGTGAGTCGATCCTCGGCGTGAAAGATGAGCCAGTGCAGGGCAAAGAGGTTCCTCTGGAATGGACTGAGACATCTGGGGGACTCTTGGAATGGTGGTACGACCATGGAGTTCCTCTCGCCTTTCCTGTTGAGAGTGCCTCCTCTTGAGATGCGACGGGAACGCCGGGAATTCTTTCCCGTTGAAAGCAGGGAAAGGATCCCTCATCTCGAGCTACGAGGGGGAAACGGGGCTCCTCGGGATGTGGGCGGGACCATCGTGCTTCCTCTCGAGTGGAGACGGGTATGGCGGTGAACTTCTTGAGTTGCAGCAAGGGTGTGAAAGACCCTTTCGAAGTTCCAGAGGTTACGTGTCAGTCTCCAGACGCCTCATCGGAAATAGACCTCATCTCGCCTGGAAGGGAGAACTTCCTGGATTTTCTCGAGTTGCGGCAGGTGTTCTCGAGTTACGACGTGGACCTCAGGGACCCGCCCTTTTGGCCTCAGGAGAGGCCAGTCCCCATGCGAGTTGCTAGGGGGCCTCTCGGGATTCCTCTCCCGTCGATACCGGGGCCAAAAACCTTGTGTGGAGTCAGGGCCGGAACCGAGGATTCCTCTCAGGGGCTGACATGGATCTTTGGGTACTTCTGGAGTCTCCCCAGGGGACTCAGGCCTCGTCTCGAGTGGGGGCATGGACGTGCGCTTTCCTTCCAGGCTGTAGCAGCAATGTCACGCTTCCCGTCGCGTGGATCAAAGTATCTGTGGTTTTCCCTCGAGGCTTTTCCTCGAGGCTTTCCCACAGGGCTGTCCCACGTGCCACCGTGGTGTGAGTCGATCCTCGGCGTGAAAGATGAGCCAGTGCAGGGCAAAGAGGTTCCTCTGGAATGGACTGAGACAACTGGGGGACTCTTGGAATGGTGGTACGACCATGGAGTTCCTCTCGCCTTTCCTGTTGAGAGTGCCTCCTCTTGAGATGCGACGGGAATGCCGGGAATTCTTTCCCGTTGAAAGCAGGGAAAGGATCCCTCATCTCGAGCTACGAGGGGGAAACGGGGCTCCTCTGGATGTGGGCGGGACCATCGTGCTTTCTCTCGTGTGGAGACGGGTATGGCGGTAAACTTCTTGAGTTGCAGCAAGGGTGTGAAAGACCCTTTCGAGGTTCCAGAGGTTGGGTGTCATTAGTCTCCAGACGCCTCATCGGAAATAGGCCTCATCTAGCCTGGAAGGGAGAACTTCCTGGATTTTCTCGAGTTGCAGCAGGTGTTCTCGAGTTACGACGGGGACCTCAGGGACCCGCCCTGGTGGCCTCAGTAGAGGCCAGTCCCCATGCGAGTTGCTAGGGGGCCTCTCGGGATTCCTCTCCCGTCGATACCGGGGCCAAAAACCTTGTGTGCAGTCAGGGCCGGAACCGAGGATTCCTCTCAGGGGCTGACATGGATCTTTGGGTACTTCTGGAGTCTCCCCAGGGGAGTCAGGCCTCGTCTCGAGTGGGGGCATGGACGTGCGCTTTCCTTCCAGGCTCTAGCAGCAATGTCACGCTTCCCATCGCGTGGATCAAAGTATCTGTGGTTTTCCCTCGAGGCTTTCCCTCGAGGCTTTCCCACAGGGCTGTCCCACGTGCCACCGTGGTGTGAGTCGATCCTCGGCGTGAAAGATGAGCCAGTGCAGGGCAAAGAGGTTCCTCTGGAATGGACTGAGACATCTGGGGGACTCTTGGAATGGTTCTACGACAATGGAGTTCCTCTCGCCTTTCCTGTTGAGAGTGCCTCCCCTTGAGATGCGACGGGAACACCGGGAATTCTTTCCCGTTGAAAGCAGGGAAAGGATCCCTCATCTCGAGCTACGAGGGGGAAACGTGGCTCCTCTGTATGTGGGCGGGCCCATCGTGCTTTCTCTCGTGTGGAGACGGGTATGGCGGTAAACTTCTTGAGTTGCAGCAAGGGTGTGAAAGACCCTTTCGAAGTTCCAGAGGTTAGGTGTCATTAGTCTCCAGACGCCTCATCAGAAATAGGCCTCATCTCGCCTGGAAGGGAGAACTTCCTGGATTTTCTCGAGTTGCGGCAGGTGTTCTCAACTTACGACGGGGACCTCAGGGACCCGCCCTGGTGGCCTCAGGAGAGGCCAGTCCCCATGCGAGTTGCTAGCGGGCCTCTCGGGATTCCTCTCCCGTCCATACCGGGGCCAAAAACCTTGTGTGGAGTCAGGGCCGGAACCGAGGATTCCTCTCAGGGGCTGACATGGATCTTTGGGTACTTCTGGAGTCTCCCCAGGGGAGTCAGGCCTCGTCTCGAGTGGGGGCATGCACGTGTGCTTTCCTTCCAGGCTGTAGCAGCAATGTCACGCTTCCCGTCGCGTGGATCAAAGGATCTGTGGTTTTCCCTCGAGGCTTTCCCTCGAGGCTTTCCCACAGGGCTGTCCCACGTGCCACCGTGGTGTGAGTCGATCCTCGGCGTGAAAGATGAGCCAGTGCAGGGCAAAGAGGTTCCTCTGGAATGGACTGAGACATCTGGGGGACTCTTGGAATGGTGGTACGACCATGGAGTTCCTCTCGCCTTTCCTGTTGAGAGTGCCTCCACTTGAGATGCGACGGGAACGCCGGGAATTCTTTCCCGTTGAAAGCAGGGAAAGGATCCCTGATCTCGAGCTACGAGGGGGAAACGGGGCTCCTCGGGATGTGGGCGGGACCATCGTGCTTCCTCTCGAGTGGACACGGGTATGTCGGTGAACTTCTTGAGTTGCAGCAAGGATGTGAAAGACCCTTTCGAAGTTCCAGAGGTTAGGTGTCATTAGTCTCCAGACGCCTCATCGGAAATAGGCCTCATCTAGCCTGGAAGGGAGAACTTCCTGGATTTTCTCGAGGTGCGGCAGGTGTTTTCGAGTTACGACGGGTACCACCGGGACCCGCCCTGATGGCCTCAGGAGAGGCCAGTCCCCATGCGAGTTGCTAGGGGGCCTATCGGGATTCCTCTCCCTTCGATACCGGCGCCAAAATCCTTGTGTGGAGTCAGGGCCAGAACCGAGGATTCCTCTCAGGGGCTGACATGGATCTTTGGGTACTTCTGGAGTCTCCCCAGGGGAGTCAGGCCTCGTCTCGAGTGGGGGCATGCACGTGCGCTTTCCTTCCAGGCTGTAGCAGCAATGTCACGCTTCCCGTCGCGTGGATCAAAGGATCTGTGGTTTTCCCTCGAGGCTTTCCCTCGAGGCTTTCCCACAGGGCTGTCCCACGTGCCACCGTGGTGTGAGTCGATCCTCGGCGTGAAAGATGAGCCAGTGCAGGGCAAACAGGTTCCTCTGGAATGGACTGAGACATCTGGGGGACTCTTGGAATGGTGGTACGACCATGGAGTTCCTCTCGCCTTTCCTGTTGAGAGTGCCTCCTCTTGAGTTGTGACGGGAACGCCGGGAATTCTTTCCCGTTGAAAGCAGGGAAAGGATCCCTCATCTCGAGCTACGAGGGGGAAACGGGGCTCCTCGGGATGTGGGCGGGACCATCGTGCTTCCTCTCGAGTGGACACGGGTATGTCGGTGAACTTCTTGAGTTGCAGCAAGGGTGTGAAAGACCCTTTCGAAGTTCCAGAGGTTACGTGTCATTAGTCTCCAGACGCCTCATCGGAAATAGGCCTCATCTAGCCTGGAAGGGAGAACTTCCTGGATTTTCTCGAGGTGCGGCAGGTGTTCTCGAGTTACGACGGGTACCACAGGGACCCGCCCTGATGGCCTCAGGAGAGGCCAGTCCCCATGAGAGTTGCTAGGGGGCCTCTCGGGATTCCTCTCCAGTCGATACCGGGGCCAAAAACCTTGTGTGGAGTCAGGGCCGGAACCGAGGATTCCTCTCAGGGGCTGACATGGATCTTTGGGTACTTCTAGAGTCTCCCCAGGGGAGTCAGGCCTCGTCTCGAGTGGGGGCATGCACGTGCGCTTTCCTTCCTGGCTGTAGCAGCAATATCACGCTTCCCGTCGCGTGGATCAAATGATCTGTGGTTTTCCCTCGAGGCTTTCCCTCGAGGCTTTCCCACAGGGCTGTCCCACGTGCCACCGTGGTGTGAGTCGATCCTCGGCGTGAAAGATGAGCCAGTGCAGGGCAAAGGGGTTCCTCTGGAATGGACTGAGACATCTGGGGGACTCTTGGAATGGTGGTACGACCATGGAGTTCCTCTCGCCTTTCCTGTTGAGAGTGCCTCCTCTTGAGATGCGACGGGAACGACGGGAATTCTTTCCCGTTGAAAGCAGGGAAAGGTTCCCTCATCTCGAGCTCCGAGGGGGAAACGGGGCTCCTCTGGATGTGGGCGGGACCATCGTTCTTCCTCCCGAGTGGACACGGGTATGGCGGTGAACTTCTTGAGTTGCAGCAAGGGTGTGAAAGACCCTTTCGAAGTTCCAGAGGTTAGGTGTCATTAGTCTCCAGACGCCTCATCGGAAATAGGCCTCATCTCGCCTGGAAGGGAGAACTTCCTGGATTTTCTCGAGTTGCGGCAGGTGTTCTCGAGTTACGACGGGGACCTCAGGGACCCGCCCTGGTGGCCTCAGTAGAGGCCAGTCCCCATGCGAGTTGCTAGGGGGCCTCTCGGGATTCCTCTCCCGTCGATACCGGGGCCAAAAGCCTTGTGTGGAGTCAGGGCTGGAACCGAGCATTCCTCTCAGGGGTTACATGGATCTTTGGGTACTTCTGGAGGCTCCCCAGGGGAGTCAGGCCTCGTCTCGAGTGGGGGCATGCACGTGCGCTTTCCTTCCAGGCTGTAGCAGCAATGTCACGCTTCCCATCACGAGGATTAAAGGATCTGTGGTTTTCCCTCGAGGCTTTCCCTCGAGGCTTTCCCACAGGGCTGTCCCACGGGCCACCGTGGTGTGAGTCGATCCTCGGCGTGAAAGATGAGCCAGTGCAGGGCAAAGAGGTTCCTCTGGAATGGACTGAGACATCTGGGGGACTCTTGGAATGGTGGTACGACCATGGAGTTCCTCTCGCCTTTCCTGTTGAGAGTGCCTCCTCTTGAGATGCGACGGGAATGCCGGGAATTCTTTCCCGTTGAAAGCAGGGAAAGGATCCCTCATCTCGAGCTCCGAGGGGGAAACGTGGCTCCTCTGTATGTGGGCGGGACCATCGTGCTTCCTCTCGTGTGGAGACGGGTATGGCGGTAAACTTCTTGAGTTGCAGCAAGGGTGTGAAAGACCCTTTCGAAGTTCCAGAGGTTAGGTGTCATTAGTCTCCAGACGCCTCATCGGAAATAGGCCTCATCTCGCCTGGAAGGGAGAACCTCCTGGATTTTCTCGAGTTGCGGCAGGTGTTCTCGAGTTACGACGGGGACCTCAGGGACCCGCCCTGGTGGCCTCAGGAGAGGCCAGTCCCCATGCGAGTTGCTAGGGGGCCTCTCGGGATTCCTCTCCCGTCGATACTGGGGCCAAAAACCTTGTGTGGAGTCAGGGCCGGAACCGAGGATTCCTCTCAGGGGATGACATGGATCTTTGGGTACTTCTAGAGTCTCCCCAGGGGAGTCAGGCCTCGTCTCGAGTGGGGGCATGCACGTACGCTTTCCTTTCAGGCTGTAGCAGCAATGTCACGCTTCCCGTCGCGTGGATCAAATGATCTGTGGTTTTCCCTCGAGGCTTTCCCTCGAGGCTTTCCCACAGGGCTGTCCCACGTGCCACCATGGTGTGAGTCGATCCTCGGCGTGAAAGATGAGCCAGTGCAGGGCAAAGGGGTTCCTCTGGAATGGACTGAGACATCTGGGGGACTCTTGGAATGGTGGTACGACCATGGAGTTCCTCTCGCCTTTCCTGTTGAGAGTGCCTCCTCTTGAGATGCGACGGGAACGCCGGGAATTCTTTCCCGTTGAAAGCAGGGAAACGATCCCTCATCTCGAGCTCCGAGGGGGAAACGGGGCTCCTCTGGATGTGGGCGGGACCATCGTGCTCCCTCGCGAGTGGACACGGGTATGGCGGTGAACTTCTTGAATTGCAGCAAGGGTGTGAAAGACCCTTTCGAAGTTCAAGAGGTTAGGTTTCATTAGTCTCCAGACGCCTCATCGGAAATAGGACTCATCTAGCCTGGAATGGAGAACTTCCTGGATTTTCTCGAGTTGCGGCAGGTGTTCTCGAGTTACGACGGGGACCTCAGGGACCCGCCCTGGTGGCCTCAGTAGAGGCCAGTCCCCGTGCGAGTTGCTAGGGGGCCTCTCGGGATTCCTCTCCCGTCGATACCGGGGCCAAAAGCCTTGTGTGGAGTCAGGGCCGGAACCGAGCATTCCTCTCAGGGGTTACATGGATCTTTGGGTACTTCTGGAGTCTCCCCAGGGGAGTCAGGCCTCGTCTCGAGTGGGGGCATGCACGTGCGCTTTCCTTCCAGGCTGTAGCATCAATGTCACGCTTCCCATCGCGAGGATTAAAGGATCTGTGGTTGTCCCTCGAGGCTTTCCCTCGAGGCTTTCCCACAGGGCTGTCCCACGTGCCACCGTGGTGTGAGTCGATCCTCGGCGTGAAAGATGAGCCAGTGCAGGGCAAAGAGGTTCCTCTGGAATGGACTGAGACATCTGGGGGACTCTTGGAATGGTGGTACGACCATGGAGTTCCTCTCGCCTTTCCTGTTGAGAGTGCCTCCACTTGAGATGCGACGGGAACGCCGGGAATTCTTTCCCGTTGAAAGCAGGGAAAGGATCCCTCATCTCGAGCTACGAGGGGGAAACGGGGCTCCTCGGGATGTGGGCGGGCCATCGTGCTTCCTCTCGAGTGGACACGGGTATGTCGGTGAACTTCTTGAGTTGCAGCAAGGGTGTGAAAGACCCTTTCGAAGTTCCAGAGGTTAGGTGTCATTAGTCTCCAGACGCCTCATCGGAAATAGGCCTCATCTAGCCTGGAAGGGAGAACTTCCTGGATTTTCTCGAGGTGCGGCAGGTGTTTTCGAGTTACGACGGGTACCACAGGGACCCGCCCTGATGGCCTCAGGAGAGGCCAGTCCCCATGCGAGTTGCTAGGGGGCCTCTCGGGATTCCTCTCCCTTCGATACCGGCGCCAAAAACCTTGTGTGGAGTCAGGGCCAGAACCGAGGATTCCTCTCAGGGGCTGACATGGATCTTTGGGTACTTCTGGAGTCTCCCCAGGGGAGTCAGGCCTCGTCTCGAGTGGGGGCATGCACGTGCGCTTTCCTTCCAGGCTGTAGCAGCAATGTCACGCTTCCCGTCGCGTGGATCAAAGGATCTGTGGTTTTCCCTCGAGGCTTTCCCTCGAGGCTTTCCCACAGGGCTGTCCCACGTGCCACCGTGGTGTGAGTCGATCCTCGGCGTGAAAGATGAGCCAGTGCAGGGCAAAGAGGTTCCTCTGGAATGGACTGAGACATCTGGGGGACTCTTGGAATGGTGGTACGACCATGGAGTTCCTCTCGCCTTTCCTGTTGAGAGTGCCTCCTCTTGAGTTGTGACGGGAACGCCGGGAATTCTTTCCCGTTGAAAGCAGGGAAAGGATCCCTCATCTCGAGCTACGAGGGGGAAACGGGGCTCCTCGGGATGTGGGCGGGACCATCGTGCTTCCTCTCGAGTGGACACGGGTATGTCGGTGAACTTCTTGAGTTGCAGCAAGGGTGTGAAAGACCCTTTCGAAGTTCCAGAGGTTACGTGTCATTAGTCTCCAGACGCCTCATCGGAAATAGGCCTCATCTAGCCTGGAAGGGAGAACTTCCTGGATTTTCTCGAGGTGCGGCAGGTGTTCTCGAGTTACGACGGGTACCACAGGGACCCGCCCTGATGGCCTCAGGAGAGGCCAGTCCCCATGAGAGTTGCTAGGGGGCCTCTCGGGATTCCTCTCCAGTCGATACCGGGGCCAAAAACCTTGTGTGGAGTCAGGGCCAGAACCGAGGATTCCTCTCAGGGGCTGACATGGATCTTTGGGTACTTCTAGAGTCTCCCCAGGGGAGTCAGGCCTCGTCTCGAGTGGGGGCATGCACGTGCGCTTTCCTTCCTGGCTGTAGCAGCAATGTCACGCTTCCCGTCGCGTGGATCAAATGATCTGTGGTTTTCCCTCGAGGCTTTCCCTCGAGGCTTTCCCACAGGGCTGTACCACGTGCCACCGTGGAGTGAGACGATCCTCGGCGTGAAAGATGAGCCAGTGCAGGGCAAAGGGGTTCCTCTGGAATGGACTGAGACATCTGGGGGACTCTTGGAATGGTGGTACGACCATGGAGTTCCTCTCGCCTTTCCTGTTGAGAGTGCCTCCTCTTGAGATGCGACGGGAACGCCGGGAATTCTTTCCCGTTGAAAGCAGGGAAAGGTTCCCTCATCTCGAGCTCCGAGGGGGAAACGGGGCTCCTCTGGATGTGGGCGGGACCATCGTTCTTCCTCCCGAGTGGACACGGGTATGGCGGTGAACTTCTTGAGTTGCAGCAAGGGTGTGAAAGACCCTTTCGAAGTTCCAGAGGTTAGGTGTCATTAGTCTCCAGACGCCTCATCGGAAATAGGCCTCATCTCGCCTGGAAGGGAGAACTTCCTGGATTTTCTCGAGTTGCGGCAGGTGTTCTCGAGTTACGACGGGGACCTCAGGGACCCGCCCTGGTGGCCTCAGTAGAGGCCAGTCCCCGTGCGAGTTGCTAGGGGGCCTCTCGGGATTCCTCTCCCGTCGATACCGGGGCCAAAAGCCTTGTGTGGAGTCAGGGCCGGAACCGAGCATTCCTCTCAGGGGTTACATGGATCTTTGGGTACTTCTGGAGTCTCCCCAGGGGAGTCAGGCCTCGTCTCGAGTGGGGGCATGCACGTGCGCTTTCCTTCCAGGCTGTAGCATCAATGTCACGCTTCCCATCGCGAGGATTAAAGGATCTGTGGTTTTCCCTCGAGGCTTTCCCTCGAGGCTTTCCCACAGGGCTGTCCCACGTGCCACCGTGGTGTGAGTCGATCCTCGGCGTGAAAGATGAGCCAGTGCAGGGCAAAGAGGTTCCTCTGGAATGGACTGAGACATCTGGGGGACTCTTGGAATGGTGGTACGACCATGGAGTTCCTCTCGCCTTTCCTGTTGAGAGTGCCTCCTCTTGAGCTGCGACGGGAATGCCGGGAATTCTTTCCCGTTGAAAGCAGGGAAAGGATCCCTCATCTCGAGCTCCGAGGGGAAAACGTGGCTCCTCTGTATGTGGGCGGGACCATCGTGCTTTCTCTCGTGTGGAGACGGGTATGGCGGTAAACTTCTTGAGTTGCAGCAAGGGTGTGAAAGACCCTTTCGAAGTTCCAGAGGTTAGGTGTCATTAGTCTCCAGACGCCTCATCGGAAATAGGCCTCATCTCGCCTGGAAGGGAGAACTTCCTGGATTTTCTCGAGTTGCGGCAGGTGTTCTCGAGTTACGACGGGGACATCAGGAACCCGCCCTGGTGGCCTCAGGAGAGGCCAGTCCCCATGCGAGTTGCTAGGGGGCCTCTCGGGATTCGTCTCCCGTCGATACCGGGGCCAAAAACCTTGTGTGGATTCAGGGCCGGAACCGAGGATTCCTCTCAGGGGCTGACATGGATCTTTGGGTACTTCTGGAGTCTCCCCAGGGGAGTCAGGCCTCGTCTCGAGTGGGGGCATGCACGTGTGCTTTCCTTCCAGGCTGTAGCAGCAATGTCACGCTTCCCGTCGCGTGGATCAAAGGATCTGTGGTTTTCCCTCGAGGCTTTCCATCGAGGCTTTCCCACAGGGCTGTCCCACGTGCCACCGTGGAGTGAGTCGATCCTCGGCGTGAAAGATGAGCCAGTGCAGGGCAAAGAGGTTCCTCTGGAATGGACTGAGACATCTGGGGGACTCTTGGAATGGTGGTACGACCATGGAGTTACTCTCGCCTTTCCTGTTGAGAGTGCCTCCTCTTGAGATGCGACGGGAATGCCGGGAATTCTTTCCCGTTGAAAGCAGGGAAAGGATCCCTCATCTCGAGCTCCGAGGGGGAAACGGGGCTCCTCTGGATGTGGGCGGGACCATCGTGCTTTCTCTCGTGTGGAGACGGGTATGGCGGTAAACTTCTTGAGTTGCAGCAAGGGTGTGAAAGACCCTTTCGAAGTTCCAGAGGTTAGGTGTCATTAGTCTCCAGACGCCTCATCGGAAATAGGCCTCATCTCGCCTGGAAGGGAGAACTTCCCGGATTTTCTCGAGGTGCGCCCGGTGTTCTAGAGTTACGACGGGGACCTCAGGGACCCGCCCTGGTGGCCTCAGGAGAGGCCAGTCCCCATGCGAGTTGCTAGGGGGCCTCTCGGGATTCCTCTCCCGTCGATACCGGGGCTAAAAACCTTATGTGGAGTCAGGGCTGGAACCGAGGATTCCTCTCAGGAGCTGACATGGATCTTTGGGTACTTCTGGAGTCCCACCAGGGGAGTCAGGCCTCTTCTCGATTGGGGGCATACACGTGTGCTTTCCTTCCAGGCTGTAGCAGCAATGTCACGCTTCCCGTCGCGTGGATCAAAGGATCTGTGGTTTTCCCTCGAGGCTTTCCCACAGGGCTGTCCCACGTGCCACCGTGGTGTGAGTCGATCCTCGGCGTGAAAGATGAGCCAGTGCAGGGCAAAGAGGTTCCTCTGGAATGGACTGAGACATCTGGGGGACTCTTGGAATGGTGGTACGACCATGGAGTTCCTCTCGCCTTTCCTGTTGAGAGTGCCTCCTCTTTGGATGCGACGGGAACGCCGGGAATTCTTTCCCGTTGAAAGCAGGGAAAGGATCCCTCATCTCGAGCTACGAGGGGGAAACGGGGCTCCTCTGGATGTGGGCGGGACCATCGTGCTTCCTCTCGAGTGGACACGGGTATGGCGGTGAACTTCTTGATTTGCAGCAAGGGTGTGAAAGACCCTTTCGAAATTCCAGAGGTTAGGTGTCATAAGTCTCCAGACGCCTCATCGGAAATAGGCCTCATCTCGCCTGGAAGGGAGAACTTCCTGGATATTCTCGATTTGCGGCAGGTGTTCTCGAGTTACGACGGGGACCTCAGGGACCCGCCCTGGTGGCCTCAGGAGAGGCCAGTCCCCATGCGAGTTGCTAGGGGGCCAATCGGGATTCCTCTCCCGTCGATACCGGGGCCAAAAACCTTGTGTGGAGTCAGGGCCGGAACCGAGGATTCCTCTCAGGGGTGACATGGATCTTTGGGTACTTCTGGAGTCTCCCCAGGGTAGTCAGGCCTCGTCTCGACTGGGGGCATGCACGTGCGCTTTCCTTCCAGGCTGTAGCAGCAATGTCACGCTTCCCGTCGCGTGCATCAAAGGATCTGTGGTTTTCCCTCGAGGCTTTCCCTCGAGGCTTTCCCACAAGGCTGTCCCACGTGCCACCGTGGTGTGAGTCGATCCTCGGCGTGAAAGATGAGCCAGTGCAGGGCAAAGAGGTTCCTCTGGAATGGACTGAGACATCTGGGGGACTCTTGGAATGGTGGTACGACCATGGAGTTCCTCTCGCCTTTCCTGTTGAGAGTGCCTCCTCTTGAGATGCGACGGGAACGCCGGGAATTCTTTTCCGTTGAAAGCAGGGAAAGGATCCCTCATCTCGAGCTCCGAGGGGGAAACGGGGCTCCTCTGGATGTGGGCGGGACCATCGTGCTTCCTCTCGAGTGGAGACGGGTATGGCGGTGAACTTCTTGAGTTGCAGCAAGGGTGTGAAAGACCCTTTCGACGTTCCAGAGGTTAGGTGTCATTAGTCTCCAGACGCCTCATCGGAAATAGGCCTCATCTCGCCTGGAAGGGAGAACTTCCTGGATTTTCTCGAGTTGCGGCAGGTGTTCTCGAGTTATGACGGGGACCTCAGGGACCCGCCCTGGTAGCCTCAGGAGAGGCCAGTCCCCATGCGAGTTGCTAGGGGGCCTCTCGGGATTCCTCTCCCGTCGATACCGGGGCCAAAAACCTTGTGTGGATTCAGGGCCGGAACCGAGGATTCCTCTCAGGGGTGACATGGATCTTTGGGTACTTCTGGAGTCTCCCCAGGGGAGTCAGGCCTCGTCTCGAGTGGGGGCATGCACGTGTGCTTTCCTTCCAGGCTGTAGCAGCAATGTCACGCTTCCCGTCGCGTGCATCAAAAGATCTGTGGTTTTCCCTCGAGGCTTTCCCTCGAGGCTTTCCCACAGGGCTGTCCCACGTGCCACCGTGGTGTGAGTCGATCCTCGGCGTGAAAGATGAGCCAGTGCAGGGCAAAGAGGTTCCTCTGGAATGGACTGAGACATCTGGGCGACTCTTGGAATGGTGGTACGACCATGGAGTTCCTCTCGCCTTTCCTGTTGAGAGTGCCTCCACTTGAGATGCGACGGGAACGCCGGGAATTCTTTCCCCTTGAAAGCAGGGAAAGGATCCCTCATCTCGAGCTACGAGGGGGAAACGGGGCTCCTCTGGATGTGGGCGGGACCATCGTGCTTCCTCTCGAGTGGACACCGGTATGGCGCTGAACTTCTTGAGTTGCAGCAAGGGTGTGAAAGACCCTTTCGAAGTTCCAGAGGTTAGGTGTCAGTCTCCAGATGCCTCATCGGAAATAGACCTCATCTCGCCTGGAAGGGAGAACTTCCTGGATTTTCTCGAGGTGCGGCAGGTGTTCTCGAGTTATGACGGGTACCACAGGGACCCGCGCTGGTGGCCTCAGGAGAGGCCAGTCCCCATGCGAGTTGCTAGGGGGCCTCTCGGGATTCCTCTCCCGTCGATACCGGGGCCAAAAACCTAGTGTGGAGTCAGGGCCGGAACCGAGGATTCCTCTCAGGGGTGACATGGATCTTTGGGTACTTCTGGAGTCTCCCCAGGGGAGTCAGGCCTCGTCTCGAGTGGGGGCATGCACGTGCGCTTTCCTTCCAGGCTGTAGCAGCAATGTCACGCTTCCCGTCGCGTGGATCGAAGGATCTGTGGTTTTCCCTCGAGGCTTTCCCTCGAGGCTTTCCCACAGGGCTGTCCCACGTGCCACCGTGGTGTGAGTCGATCCTCGGCGTGAAAGATGAGCCAGTGCAGGGCAAAGAGGTTCCTCTGGAATGGACTGAGACATCTGGGGGACTCTTGGAATGGTGGTACGACCATGGAGTTCCTCTCGCCTTTCCTGTTGAGAGTGCCTCCTCTTGAGATGCGACGGGAACGCCGGGAATTCTTTCCCGTTGAAAGCAGGGAAAGGATCCCTCATCTCGAGCTCCGAGGGGGAAACGGGGCTCCTCTGGATGTGGGCGGGACCATCGTGCTTCCTCCCGAGTGGACACGGGTATGGCGGTGAACTTCTTGAGTTGCAGCAAGGGTGTGAAAGACCCTTTCGAAGTTCCAGAGTTTAGGTGTCATTAGTCTGCAGACGCCTCATCGGAAATAGGCCTCATCTCGCCTGGAAGGGAGAACTTCCTGGATTTTCTCGAGTTGTGGCAGGTGTTCTCGAGTTACGACGGGGACCTCAGGGACCCGCCCTGGTGGCCTCAGGAGAGGCCAGTCCCCATGCGAGTTGCTAGGGGGCCTCTCGGGATTCCTCTCCCGTCGATACCGGGGCCAAAAGCCTTGTGTGGAGTCAGGGCCGGAACCGAGGATTCCTCTCAGGGGCTGACATGGATCTTTGGGTACTTCTGGAGTCTCCCCAGGGGAGTCAGGCCTCGTCTCGAGTGGGGGCATGCACGTGCGCTTTCCTTCCAGGCTGTAGCAGCAATGTCACGCTTCCCGTCGCGAGAATCAAAGGGTCTGTGGTTTTCCCTCGAGGCTTTCCCTCGAGGCTTTCCCACAGGGCTGTCCCACGTGCCACCGTGGTGTGAGTCGATCCTCGGCGTGAAAGATGAGCCAGTGCAGGGCAAAGAGGTTCCTCTGGAATGGACTGAGACATCTGGGGGACTCTTGGAATGGTGGTACGACCATGGAGTTCCTCTCGCCTTTCCTGTTGAGAGTGCCTCCTCTTTGGATGCGACGGGAACGCCGGGAATTCTTTCCCGTTGAAAGCAGGGAAAGGATCCCTCATCTCGAGCTACGAGGGGGAAACGGGGCTCCTCTGGATGTGGGCGGGACCATCGTGCTTCCTCTCGAGTGGACACGGGTATGGCGGTGAACTTCTTGAGTTGCAGCAAGGGTGTGAAAGACCCTTTCGAAATTCCAGAGGTTAGGTGTCATTAGTCTCCAGACGCCTCATCGGAAATAGGCCTCATCTCGCCTGGAAGGGAGAACTTCCTGGATATTCTCGATTTGCGGCAGGTGTTCTCGAGTTACGACGGGGACCTCAGGGACCCGCCCTGGTGGCCTCAGGAGAGGCCAGTCCCCATGCGAGTTGCTAGGGGGCCTCTCGGGATTCCTCTCCCGTCGATACCGGGGCCAAAAACCTTGTGTGGAGTCAGGGCCGGAACCGAGGATTCCTCTCAGGGGTGACATGGATCTTTGGGTACTTCTGGAGTCTCCCCAGGGGAGTCAGGCCTCGTCTCGACTGGGGGCATGCACGTGCGCTTTCCTTCCAGGCTGTAGCAGCAATGTCACGCTTCCCGTCGCGTGCATCAAAGATTCTGTGGTTTTCCCTCGAGGCTTTCCCTCGAGGCTTTCCCACAAGGCTGTCCCACGTGCCACCGTGGTGTGAGTCGATCCTCGGCGTGAAAGATGAGCCAGTGCAGGGCAAAGAGGTTCCTCTGGAATGGACTGAGACATCTGGGGGACTCTTGGAATGGTGGTACGACCATGGAGTTCCTCTCGCCTTTCCTGTTGAGAGTGCCTCCTCTTGAGATGCGACGGGAACGCCGGGAATTCTTTTCCGTTGAAAGCAGGGAAAGGATCCCTCATCTCGAGCTCCGAGGGGGAAACGGGGCTCCTCTGGATGTGGGCGGGACCATCGTGCTTCCTCTCGAGTGGAGACGGGTATGGCGGTGAACTTCTTGAGTTGCAGCAAGGGTGTGAAAGACCCTTTCGACGTTCCAGAGGTTAGGTGTCATTAGTCTCCAGACGCCTCATCGGAAATAGGCCTCATCTCGCCTGGAAGGGAGAACTTCCTGGATTTTCTCGAGTTGCGGCAGGTGTTCTCGAGTTATGACGGGGACCTCAGGGACCCGCCCTGGTGGCCTCAGGAGAGGCCAGTCCCCATGCGAGTTGCTAGGGGGCCTCTCGGGATTCCTCTCCCGTCGATACCGGGGCCAAAAACCTTGTGTGGAGTCAGGGCCGGAACCGAGGATTCCTCTCAGGGGTGACATGGATCTTTGGGTACTTCTGGAGTCTCCCCAGGGGAGTCAGGCCTCGTCTCGAGTGGGGGCATGCACGTGCGCTTTCCTTCCAGGCTCTAGCAGCAATGTCACGCTTCCCGTCGCGTGCATCAAAAGATCTGTGGTTTTCCCTCGAGGGTTTCCCTCGAGGCTTTCCCACAGGGCTGTCCCACGTGCCATCGTGGTGTGAGTCGATCCTCGGCGTGAAAGATGAGCCAGTGCAGGGCAAAGAGGTTCCTCTGGAATGGACTGAGACATCTGGGCGACTCTTGGAATGGTGGTACGACCATGGAGTTCCTCTCGCCTTTCCTGTTGAGAGTGCCTCCTCTTGAGATGCGACGGGAACGCCGGGAATTCTTTCCCCTTGAAAGCAGGGAAAGGATCCCTCATCTCGAGCTACGAGGGGGAAACGGGGCTCCTCTGGATGTGGGCGGGACCATCGTGCTTCCTCTCGAGTGGACACCGGTATGGCGCTGAACTTCTTGAGTTGCAGCAAGGGTTTGAAAGACCCTTTCGAAGTTCCAGAGGTTAGGTGTCAGTCTCCAGATGCCTCATCGGAAATAGACCTCATCTCGCCTGGAAGGGAGAACTTCCTGGATTTTCTCGAGGTGCGGCAGGTGTTCTCGAGTTATGACGGGTACCACAGGGACCCGCCCTGGTGGCCTCAGGAGAGGCCAGTCCCCATGCGAGTTGCTAGGGGGCCTCTCGGGATTCCTCTCCCGTCGATACCGGGGCCAAAAACCTAGTGTGGAGTCAGGGCCGGAACCGAGGATTCCTCTCAGGGGTGACATGGATCTTTGGGTACTTCTGGAGTCTCCCCAGGGGAGTCAGGCCTCGTCTCGAGTGGGGGCATGCACGTGCGCTTTCCTTCCAGGCTGTAGCAGCAATGTCACGCTTCCCGTCGCGTGGATCAAAGGATCTGTGGTTTTCCCTCGAGGCTTTCCCTCGAGGCTTTCCCACAGGGCTGTCCCACGTGCCACCGTGGTGTGAGTCGATCCTCGGCGCGAAAGATGAGCCAGTGCAGGGCAAAGAGGTTCCTCTGGAATGGACTGAGACATCTGGGGGACTCTTGGAATGGTGGTACGACCATGGAGTTCCTCTCGCCTTTCCTGTTGAGAGTGCCTCCTCTTGAGATGCGACGGGAACGCCGGGAATACTTTCCTGTTGAAAGCAGGGAAAGGATCCCTCATCTCGAGCTACGAGGGGGAAACGGGGCTCCTCGTGATGTGGGCAGGACCATCGTGCTTCCTCTCGAGTGGACACGGGTATGTCGGTGAACTTCTTGAGTTGCAGCAAGGGTGTGAAAGACCCTTTCGAAGTTCCAGAGGTTAGGTGTCATTAGTCTCCAGACGCCTCATCGGAAATAGGCCTCATCTAGCCTGGAAGGGAGAACTTCCTGGATTTTCTCGAGGTGCGGCAGGTGTTCTCGAGTTACGACGGGTACCACAGGGACCCGCCCTGATGGCCTCAGGAGAGGCCAGTCCCCATGCGAGTTGCTAGGGGGCCTCTCGGGATTCCTCTCCCGTCGATACCGGGGCCAAAAACCTTGTGTGGAGTCAGGGCCAGAACCGAGGATTCCTCTCAGGGGCTGACATGGATCTTTGGGTACTTCTAGAGTCTCCCCAGGGGAGTCAGGCCTGGTCTCGAGTGGGGGCATGGACGTGCGCTTTCCTTCCAGGCTGTAGCAGCAATGTCACGCTTCCCGTCGCGTGGATCAAATGATCTGTGGTTTTCTCTCGAGGCTTTCCCACAGGGCTGTCCCACGTGCCACCGTGGTGTGAGTCGATCCTCGGAGTGAAAGATGAGCCAGTGCAGGGCAAAGAGGTTCCTCTGGAATGGACTGAGACATCTGGGGGACTCTTGGAATGGTGGTACGACCATGGAGTTCCTCTCGCCTTTCCTGTTGAGAGTGCCTCCTCTTGAGTTGTGACGGGAACTCCGGGAATTCTTTCCCGTTGAAAGCAGGGAAAGGATCCCTCATCTCGAGCTACGAGGGGGAAACGGGGCTCCTCGGGATGTGGGCGGGACCATCGTGCTTCCTCTCGAGTGGACACGGGTATGTCGGTGAACTTCTTGAGTTGCAGCAAGGGTGTGAAAGACCCTTTCGAAGTTCCAGAGGTTGGGTGTCATTAGTCTCCAGACGCCTCATCGGAAATAGGCCTCATCTCGCCTGGAAGGGAGAACTTCCTGGATTTTCTCGAGTTGCGGCAGGTGTTCTCGAGTTACGACGGGGACCTCAGGGACCCGCCCTGGTGGCCTCAGGAGAGGCCAGTCCCCATGCCAGTTGCTAGGGGGCCTCTCGGGATTCCTCTCCCGTCGATACTGGGGCCAAAAACCTTGTGTGGAGTCAGGGCCGGAAGCGAGGATTCCTCTCAGGGGCTGACATGGATCTTTGGGTACTTCTGGAGTCTCCCCAGGGGAGTCAGGCCTCGTCTCGAGTGGGGGCATGCACGTGTGCTTTCCTTCCAGGCTGTAGCAGCAATGTCACGCTTCCCGTCGCGTGGATCAAAGGATCTGTGGTTTTCCCTCGAGGCTTTCCCTCGAGGCTTTCCCACAGGGCTGTCCCACGTGCCACCGTGGTGTGAGTCGATCCTCGGCGTGAAAGATGAGCCAGTGCAGGGCAAAGAGGTTCCTCTGGAATGGACTGAGACATCTGGGGGACTCTTGGAATGGTGGTACGACCATGGAGTTCCTCTCGCCTTTCCTGTTGAGAGTGCCTCCTCTTGAGATGCGACGGGAACGCCGGGAATTCTTTCCCGTTGAAAGCAGGAAAAGGATCCCTCATCTCGAGCTACGAGGGGGAAACGGGGCTCCTCGGGATGTGGGCGGGACCATCGTGCTTCCTCTCGAGTGGACACGGTTATGTCGGTGAACTTCTTGAGTTGCAGCAAGGGTGTGAAAGACCCTTTCGAAGTTCCAGAGGTTAGGTGTCATTAGTCTCCAGACGCCTCATCTGAAATAGGCCTCATCTCGCCTGGAAGGGAGAACTTCCTGGATTTTCTCGAGCTGCGGCAGGTGTTCTCGAGTTACGACGGGTACCACAGGGACCCGCCCTGATGGCCTCAGGAGAGGCCAGTCCCCATGCGAGTTGCTAGGGGGCCTCCCGGGATTCCTCTCCAGCCGATACCGGGGCCAAAAACCTTGTGTGGAGTCAGGGCCAGAACCGAGGATTCCTCTCAGGGGCTGACATGGATCTTTGGGTACTTCTAGAGTCTCCCCGGGGGAGTCAGGCCTCGTCTCGAGTGGGGGCATGCACGTGCGCTTTCCTTCCAGGCTGTAGCAGCAATGTCACGCTTCCCGTCGCGTGGATCAAATGATCTGTGGTTTTCCCTCGAGGCTTTCCCTCGAGGCTTTCCCACAGGGCTGTCCCATGTGCCACCGTGGTGTGAGTCGATCCTCGGAGTGAAAGATGAGCCAGTGTAGGGCAAAGAGGTTCCTCTGGAATGGACTGAGACATCTGGGGGACTCTTGGAATGGTGGTACGACCATGGAGTTCCTCTCGCCTTTCCTGTTGAGAGTGCCTCCTCTTGAGATGCGACGGGAACGCTGGGAATTCTTTCCCGTTGAAAGCAGGGAAAGGATCCCTCATCTCGAGCTACGAGGGGGAAACGGGGCTCCTCTGGATGTGGGCGGGACCATCGTGCTTCCTCTCGAGTGGAGACGGGTATGGCGGTGAACTTCTTGAGTTGCAGCAAGGGTGTGAAAGACCCTTTCGAAGTTCCAGAGGTTACGTGTCAGTCTCCAGACGCCTCATCGGAAATAGACCTCATCTCGCCTGGAAGGGAGAACTTCCTGGATTTTCTCGAGGTGCGGCAGGTGTTCTCGAGTTACGACTGGTACCACAGGGACCCGCCCTGATGGCCTCAGGAGAGGCCAGTCCCCATGCGTGTTGCTAGGGGGCCTCTCGGGATTCCTCTCCCGGCGATACTGGGGCCAAATACCTATGTGGAGTCAGGGCCGGAACCGAGGATTCCTCTCAGGGGCTGACATGGATCTTTGGGTACTTCTGGAGTCTCCCCAGGGGAGTCAGGCCTCGTCTCGAGTGGGGGCATGCACGTGCGCTTTCCTTCCAGGCTGTAGCAGCAATGTCACGCTTCCCGTCGAGTGGATCAAAGGATCTGTGGTTTTCCCTCTAGGCTTTCCCTCGAGGCTTTCCCACAGGGCTGTCCCACGTGCCACCGTGGTGTGAGTCGATTCTCGGCGTGAAAGATGAGCCAGTGCAGGGCAAAGAGGTTCCTCTGGAATGGACTGAGACATCTGGGGGACTCTTGGAATGGTGGTACGACCATGGAGTTCCTCTCGCCTTTCCTGTTGAGAGTGCCTCCTCTTGAGATGCGACGGGAATGACGGGAATTCTTTCCCGTTGAAAGCAGGGAAAGGATCCCTCATCTCGAGCTACGAGGGGGAAACGGGGCTCCTCTGGATGTGGGCGGGACCATCGTGCTTTCTCTCGTGTGGAGACGGGTATGGCGGTAAACTTCTTGAGTTGCAGCAAGGGTGTGAAAGACCCTTTCGAAGTTCCAGAGGTTAGGTGTCATTAGTCTCCAGACGCCTCATCGGAAATAGGCCTCATCTCGCCTGGAAGGGAGAACTTCCTGGATTTTCTCGAGTTGCGGCAGGTGTTCTCGAGTTACGACGGGGACCTCAGGGACCCGCCCTGGTGGCCTCAGGAGAGGCCAGTCCCCATGCGAGTTGCTAGGGGGCCTCTCGGGATTCCTCTCCCGTCGATACCGGGGCCAAAAACCTTGTGTGGAGTCAGGGCCGGAACCGAGGATTCCTCTCAGGGGCTGACATGGATCTTTGGGTACTTCTGGAGTCTCCCCAGGGGAGTCAGGCCTCGTCTCGAGTGGGGGCATGCACGTGTGCTTTCCTTCCAGGCTGTAGCAGCAATGTCACGCTTCCCGTCGCGTGGATCAAATGATCTGTGGTTTTCCCTCGAGGCTTTCCCTCGAGGCTTTCCCACAGGGCTGTCCCACGTGCCACCGTGGTGTGAGTCGATCCTCGGCGTGAAAGATGAGCCAGTGCAGGGCAAAGAGGTTCCTCTGGAATGGACTGAGACATCTGGCGGACTCTTGGAATGGTGGTACGACCATGGAGTTCCTCTCGCCTTTCCTGTTGAGAGTGCCTCCTCTTGAGATGCGACGGGAACGCCGGGAATTCTTTCCCGTTGAAAGCAGGGAAAGGATCCCTCATCTCGAGCTACGAGGGGGAAACGGGGCTCCTCGGGATGTGGACGGGACCATCGTGCTACCTCTCGAGTGGACACGGGTATGTCGGTGAACTTCTTGAGTTGCAGCAAGGGTGTGAAAGACCCTTCCGAAGTTCCAGAGGTTAGGTGTCATTAGTCTCCAGACGCCTCATCGGAAATAGGCCTCATCTCGCCTGGAAGGGAGAACTTCCTGGATTTTCTCGAGGTGCGGCAGGTGTTTTCGAGTTACGACGGGTACCACAGGGACCCGCCCTGATGGCCTCAGAAGAGGCCAGTCCCCATGCGAGTTGCTAGGGGGCCTCTCGGGATTCCTCTCCCGTCGATACCGGCGCCAAAAACCTTGTGTGGAGTCAGGGCCAGAACCGAGGATTCCTCTCAGGGGCTGACATGGATCTTTGGGTACTTCTGGAGTCTCCCCAGGGGAGTCAGGCCTCGTCTCGAGTGGGGGCATGCACGTGCGCTTTCCTTCCAGGCTGTAGCAGCAATGTCAGGCTTCCCGTCGCGTGGATCAAAGTATCTGTGGTTTTCCCTCGAGGCTTTCCCTCGAGGCTTTCCCACAGGGCTGTCCCACGTGCCACCGTGGTGTGAGTCGATCCTCGGCGTGAAAGATGAGCCAGTGCAGGGCAAAGAGGTTCCTCTGGAATGGACTGAGACATCTGGGGGACTCTTGGAATGGTGGTACGACCATGGAGTTCCTCTCGCCTTTCCTGTTGAGAGTGCCTCCTCTTGAGTTGTGACGGGAACGCCGGGAATTCTTTCCTGTTGAAAGCAGGGAAAGGATCCCTCATCTCGAGCTACGAGGGGGAAACGGGGCTCCTCGGGATGTGGGCGGGACCATCGTGCTTCCTCTCGAGTGGACACGGGTATGTCGGTGAACTTCTTGAGTTGCAGCAAGGGTGTGAAAGACCCTTTCGAAGTTCCAGAGGTTAGGTGTCATTAGTCTCCAGACGCCTCATCGGAAATAGGCCTCATCTAGCCTGGAAGGGAGAACTTCCTGGATTTTCTCGAGGTGCGGCAGGTGTTCTAGAGTTACGACGGGTACCACAGGGACCCGCCCTGATGGCCTCAGGAGAGGCCAGTCCCCATGCGAGTTGCTAGGGGGCCTCTCGGGATTCCTCTCCAGTCGATACCGGGGCCAAAAACCTTGTGTGGAATCAGGGCCAGAACCGAGGATTCCTCTCAGGGGCTGACATGGATCTTTGGGTACTTCTAGAGTCTCCCCAGGGGAGTCAGGCCTCTTCTCGAGTGGGGGCATGCACGTGCGCTTTCCTTCCAGGCTGTAGCAGCAATGTCACGCTTCCCGTCCCGTGGATCAAATGATCTGTGGTTTTCCCTCGAGGCTTTCCCTCGAGGCTTTCCCACAGGGCTGTCCCATGTGCCACCGTGGTGTGAGTCGATCCTCGGAGTGAAAGATGAGCCAGTGCAGGGCAAAGAGGTTCCTCTGGAATGGACTGAGACATCTGGGGGACTCTTGGAATGGTGGTACGACCATGGAGTTCCTCTCGCCTTTCCTGTTGAGAGTGCCTCCTCTTGAGATGCGACGGGAACGCTGGGAATTCTTTCCCGTTGAAAGCAGGGAAAGGATCCCTCATCTCGAGCTACGAGGGGGAAACGGGGCTCCTCTGGATGTGGGCGGGACCATCGTGCTTCCTCTCGAGTGGAGACGGGTATGGCGGTGAACTTCTTGAGTTGCAGCAAGGCTGTGAAAGACCCTTTCGAAGTTCCAGAGGTTACGTGTCAGTCTCCAGACGCCTCATCGGAAATAGACCTCATCTCGCCGGGAAGGGAGAACTTCCTGGATTTTCTCGAGGTGCGGCAGGTGTTCTCGAGTTACGACTGGTACCACAGGGACCCGCCCTGATGGCCTCAGGAGAGGCCAGTCCCCATGCGTGTTGCTAGGGGGCCTCTCGGGATTCCTCTCCCGTCGATACTGGGGCCAAATACCTTGTGTGGAGTCAGGGCCGGAACCGAGGATTCCTCTCAGGGGCTGACATGGATCTTTGGGTACTTCTGGAGTCTCCCCAGGGGAGTCAGGCCTCGTCTCGAGTGGGGGCATGCACGTGCGCTTTCCTTCCAGGCTGTAGCAGCAATGTCAGGCTTCCCGTCGCGTGGATCAAAGTATCTGTGGTTTTCCCTCGAGGCTTTCCCTCGAGGCTTTCCCACAGGGCTGTCCCACGTGCCACCGTGGTGTGAGTCGATCCTCGGCGTGAAAGATGAGCCAGTGCAGGGCAAAGAGGTTCCTCTGGAATGGACTGAGACATCTGGGGGACTCTTGGAATGGTGGTACGACCATGGAGTTCCTCTCGCCTTTCCTGTTGAGAGTGCCTCCTCTTGAGTTGTGACGGGAACGCCGGGAATTCTTTCCCGTTGAAAGCAGGGAAAGGATCCCTCATCTCGAGCTACGAGGGGGAAACGGGGCTCCTCGGGATGTGGGCGGGACCATCGTGCTTCCTCTCGAGTGGACACGGGTATGTCGGTGAACTTCTTGAGTTGCAGCAAGGGTGTGAAAGACCCTTTCGAAGTTCCAGAGGTTAGGTGTCATTAGTCTCCAGACGCCTCATCGGAAATAGGCCTCATCTAGCCTGGAAGGGAGAACTTCCTGGATTTTCTCGAGGTGCGGCAGGTGTTCTCGAGTTACGACGGGTACCACAGGGACCCGCCCTGATGGCCTCAGGAGAGGCCAGTGCCCATGCGAGTTGCTAGGGGGCCTCTCGTGATTCCTCTCCAGTCGATACCGGGGCCAAAAACCTTGTGTGGAATCAGGGCCAGAACCGAGGATTCCTCTCAGGGGCTGACATGGATCTTTGGGTACTTCTAGAGTCTCCCCAGGGGAGTCAGGCCTCTTCTCGAGTGGGGGCATGCACGTGCGCTTTCCTTCCAGGCTGTAGCAGCAATGTCACGCTTCCCGTCCCGTGGATCAAATGATCTGTGGTTTTCCCTCGAGGCTTTCCCTCGAGGCTTTCCCACAGGGCTGTCCCATGTGCCACCGTGGTGTGAGTCGATCCTCGGAGTGAAAGATGAGCCAGTGCAGGGCAAAGAGGTTCCTCTGGAATGGACTGAGACATCTGGGGGACTCTTGGAATGGTGGTACGACCATGGAGTTCCTCTCGCCTTTCCTGTTGAGAGTGCCTCCTCTTGAGATGCGACGGGAACGCTGGGAATTCTTTCCCGTTGAAAGCAGGGAAAGGATCCCTCATCTCGAGCTACGAGGGGGAAACGGGGCTCCTCTGGATGTGGGCGGGACCATCGTGCTTCCTCTCGAGTGGAGACGGGTATGGCGGTGAACTTCTTGAGTTGCAGCAAGGGTGTGAAAGACCCTTTCGAAGTTCCAGAGGTTAGGTGTCATTAGTCTCCAGACGCCTCATCGGAAATAGGCCTCATCTCGCCTGGAAGGGAGAACTTCCTGGATTTTCTCGAGTTGCGGCAGGTGTTTTCGAGTTACGACGGGGACCTCAGGGACCCGCCCTGGTGGCCTCAGGAGAGGCCAGTCCACATGCGAGTTGCTAGGGGGCCTCTCGGGATTCCTCTCCCGTCGATACCGGGGCCAAAAACCTTGTGTGGAGTCAGGGCCAGAAGCGAGGATTCCTCTCAGGGGCTGACATGGATCTTTGGGTGCTTCTGGAGTCTCCCCAGGGGAGTCAGGCCTCGTCTCGAGTGGGGGCATGCACGTGCGCTTTCCTTCCAGGCTGTAGCAGCAATGTCACGCTTCCCGTCGCGTGGATCAAAGGATCTGTGGTTTTCCCTCGAGGCTTTCCCTCGAGGCTTTCCCACAGGGCTGTCCCACGTGCCACCGTGGGGTGAGTCGATCCTCGGCGCGAAAGATGAGCCAGTGCAGGGCAAAGAGGTTCCTCTGGAATGGACTGAGACATCTGGGGGACTCTTGGAATGGTGGTACGACCATGGAGTTCCTCTCGCCTTTCCTGTTAAGAGTGCCTCCTCTTGAGATCCGACGGGAACGCCGGGAATTCTTTCCCGTTGAAAGCAGGGAAAGGATCCCTCATCTCGAGCTACGAGGGGGAAACGGGGCTCCTCTTGATGTGGGCGGGACCATCGTGCTTCCTCTCGAGTGGAGACGGGTATGGCGGTGAACTTCTTGAGTTGCAGCAAGGGTGTGAAAGACCCTTTCGAAGTTCCAGAGGTTAGGTGTCATTAGTCTCCAGACGCCTCATCGGAAATAGGCCTCATCTCGCCTGGAAGGGAGAACTTCCTGGATTTTCTCGAGTTGCGGCAGGTGTTCTCGAGTTACGACGGGGACCTCAGGGACCCGCCCTGGTGGACTCAGGAGAGGCCAGTCCCCATGCCAGTTGCTAGGGGGCCTCTCGGGATTCCTCTCCCGTCGATACCGGGGCCAAAAACCTTGTGTGGAGTCAGGGCCGGAACCGAGGATTCCTCTCAGGGGCTGACATGGATCTTTGGGTACTTCTGGAGTCTCCCCAGGGGAGTCAGGCCTCGTCTCGAGTGGGGGCATGCACGTGCGCTTTCCTTTCAGGCTGTAGCAGCAATGTCACGCTTCCCGTCGCGTGGATCAAATGATCTGTGGTTTTCCCTTGAGGCTTTCCCTCGAGGCTTTCCCACAGGGCTGTCCCACGTGCCACCGTGGTGTGAGTCGATCCTCGGCGTGAAAGATGAGCCAGTGCAGGGCAAAGGGATTCCTCTGGAATGGACTGAGATATCTGGGGGACTCTTGGAATGGTGGTACGACCATGGAGTTCCTCTCGCCTTTCCTGTTGAGAGTGCCTCCTCTTGAGATGCGACGGGAACGCCGGGAATTCTTTCCCGTTGAAAGCAGGGAAAGGATCCCTCATCTCGAGCTCCGAGGGGGAAACGGGGCTCCTCTGGATGTGGGCGGGACCATCGTGCTTCCTCCCGAGTGGACACGGGTATGGCGGTGAACTTCTTGAGTTGCAGCAAGGGTGTGAAAGACCCTTTCGAAGTTCCAGAGGTTAGGTGTCATTAGTCTCCAGACGCCTCATCGGAAATAGGCCTCATCTCGCCTGGAAGGGAGAACTTCCTGGATTTTCTCGAGTTGCGGCAGGTGTTCTCGAGTTACGACGGGGACCTCAGGGACCCGCCCTGGTGGCCTCAGTAGAGGCCAGTTCCCATGCGAGTTGCTAGGGGGCCTCTCGGGATTCCTCTCCCGTCGATACCGGGGCCAAAAACCTTGTGTGGAGTCAGGGCCGGAACCGAGGATTTCTCTCAGGGGCTGACATGGATCTTTGGGTACTTCTGGAGTCTCCCCAGGGGAGTCAGGCCTCGTCTCGAGTGGGGGCATGCACGTGCGCTTTCCTTCCAGGCTGTAGCAGCAATGTCACGCTTCCCATCGCGAGGATTAAAGGATCTGTGGTTTTCCCTCGAGGCTTTCCCTCGAGGCTTTCCCACAGGGCTGTCCCACGTGCCACCGTGGTGTGAGTCGATCCTCGGCGTGAAAGATGAGCCAGTGCAGGGCAAAGAGGTTCCTCTGGAATGGACTGAGACATCTGGGGGACTCTTGGAATGGTGGTACGACCATGGAGTTCCTCTCGCCTTTCCTGTTGAGAGTGCCTCCTCTTGAGCTGCGACGGGAATGCCGGGAATTCTTTCCCGTTGGAAGCAGGGAAAGAATCCCTCATCTCGAGCTCCGAGGGGGAAACGTGGCTCCTCTGTATGTGGGCGGGACCATCGTGCTTTCTCTCGTGTGGAGACGGGTATGGCGGTAAACTTCTTGAGTTGCAGCAAGGGTGTGAAAGACCCTTTCGAAGTTCCAGAGGTTAGGTGTCATTAGTCTCCAGACGCCTCATCGGAAATAGGCCTCATCTCGCCTGGAAGGGAGAACTTCCTGGATTTTCTCGAGTTGCGGCAGGTGTTCTCGAGTTACGACGGGGACCTCAGGGACCCGCCCTGGTGGCCTCAGGAGAGGCCAGTCCCCATGCAAGTTGCTAGGGGGCCTCTCGGGATTCCTCTCCCGTCGATACCGGGGCCAAAAACCTTGTGTGGAGTCAGGGCCGGAACCGAGGATTCCTCTCAGGGGCTGACATGGATCTTTGGGTACTTCTGGAGTCTCCCCAGGGGAGTCAGGCCTCGTCTCGAGTGGGGGCATGCACGTGTGCTTTCCTTCCAGGCTGTAGCAGCAATGTCACGCTTCCCGTCGCGTGGATCAAAGGATCTGTGGTTTTCCCTCGAGGCTTTCCCTCGAGTCTTTCCCACAGGGCTGTCCCACGTGCCACCGTGGTGTGAGTCGATCCTCGGCGTGAAAGATGAGCCAGTGCAGGGCAAAGAGGTTCCTCTGGAATGGACTGAGACATCTGGGGGACTCTTGGAATGGTGGTACGACCATGGAGTTCCTCTCGCCTTTCCTGTTGAGAGTGCCTCCTCTTGAGATGCGCCGGGAACGCCGGGAATTCTTTCCCGTTGAAAGCAGGGAAAGGATCCCTCTTCTCGAGCTACGAGGGGGAAACAGGGCTCCTCTGGATGTGGGCGGGACCATCGTGCTTCCTCTCGAGTGGAGACGGGTATGGCGGTGAACTTCTTGAGCTGCAGCAAGGGTGTGAAAGACCCTTTCGAAGTTCCAGAGGTTAGGTGTCATTAGTCTCCAGAAGCCTCATCGGAAATAGGCCTCATCTCGCCTGGAAGGGAGAACTTCCTGAATTTTCTCGAGGTGCGGCAGGTGTTCTCGAGTTACGACGGGTACCACAGGGACCCGCCCTGATGGCCTCAGGAACGGCCAGTCTCCATGCGAGTTGCTAGGGGGCCTCTCGTGATTCCTCTCCCGTCGATACCGGGGCCAAAAACCTTGTGTGGAGTCAGGGCCGGAACCGAGGATTCCTCTCAGGGGCTGACGTGGATCTTTGGGTACTTCTAGAGTCTCCCCAGGGGAGTCAGGCCTCGTCTCGAGTGGGGGCATGCACGTGCGCTTTCCTTCCAGGCTGTAGCAGCAATGTCACGCTTCCCGTCTTGTGGATCAAAGGATCTGTGGTTTTCCCTCGAGGCTTTCCCTCGAGGATTTCCCACAGGGCTGTCCCACGTGCCACCGTGGTGTGAGTCGATCCTCGGCGTGAAAGATGAGCCAGTGCAGGGCAAAGAGGTTCCTCTGGAATGGACTGAGACATCTGGGGGACTCTTGGAATGGTGGTACGACCATGGAGTTCCTCTCGCCTTTCCTGTTGAGAGTGCCTCCTCTTGAGATGCGACGGGAATGCCGGGAATTCTTTCCCGTTGAAAGCAGGGAAAGGATCCCTCATCTCGAGCTCCGAGGGGGAAACGGGGCTCCTCTGGATGTGGGCGGGACCATCGTGCTTTCTCTCGTGTGGAGACGGGTATGGCGGTAAACTTCTTGAGTTGCAGCAAGGGTGTGAAAGACCCTTTCGAAGTTCCAGAGGTTAGGTGTCATTAGTCTCCAGACGCCTCATCGGAAATAGGCCTCATCTAGCCTGGAAGGGAGAACTTCCCGGATTTTCTCGAGGTGCGGCCGGTGTTCTCGAGTTAAGACGGGGACCTCAGGGACACGCCCTGGTGGCCTCAGGAGAGGCCAGTCCCCATGCGAGTTGCTAGGGGGCCTCTCGGGATTCCTCTCCCGTCGATACCGGGGCCAAAAACCTTGTGTGGAGTCAGGGCCGGAACCGAGGATTCCTCTCAGGGGTGATATGGATCTTTGGGTACTTCTGGAGTCTCCCCAGGGGAGTCAGGCCTCGTCTCGAGTGGGGGCATGCACGTGCGCTTTCCTTCCAGGCTGTAGCAGCAATGTCACGCTTCCCGTCGCGTGCATCAAAGGATCTGTGGTTTTCCCTCGAGGCTTTCCCTCGAGGCTTTCCCGCAGGGCTGTCCCACGTTCCACCGTGGTGTGAGTCGATCCTCGGCGTGAAAGATGAGCCAGTGCAGGGCAAAGAGGTTCCTCTGGAATGGACTGAGACATCTGGGGGACTCTTGGAATGGTGGTACGACCATGGAGTTCCTCTCGCCTTTCCTGTTGAGAGTGCCTCCTCTTGAGATGCGATGGGAACGCCGGGAATTCTTTCCCGTTGAAAGCAGGGAAAGGATCCCTCATCTCGAGCTACGAGGGGGAAACGGGGCTCCTCTGGATGTGGGTGGGACCATCGTGCTTCCTCTCGATTGGAGACGGGTATGGCGGTGAACTTCTTGAGTTGCAGCAAGGGTGTGAAAGACCCTTTCGAAGTTCCAGAGGTTACGTGTCAGTCTCCAGATGCCTCATCGGAAATAGACCTCATCTCGCCTGGAAGGGAGAACTTCCTGGATTTTCTCGAGTTGCGGCAGGTGTTCTCGAGTTACGACGGGGACCTCAGGGACCCACCCTGTTGGCCTCAAGAACAGCCAGTCCCCATGCGAGTTGCTAGGGGGCCTCTCGGGATTCCTCTCCCGTCGATACCGGGGCCAAAAACCTTGTGTGGAGTCAGGGCCGGAACCGAGGATTCCTCTCAGGGGCTGACATGGATCTTTGGGTACTTCTGGAGTCTCCCCAGGGGAGTCAGGCCTCGTCTCGAGTGGGGGCATGCACGTGTGCTTTCCTTCCAGGCTGTAGCAGCAATGTCACGCTTCCCGTCGCGTGGATCAAAGGATCTGTGGTTTTCCCTCGAGGCTTTCCCTCGAGGCTTTCCCACAGGGCTGTCCCACGTGCCACCGTGGTGTGAGTCGATCCTCGGCATAAAAGATGAGCCAGTGCAGGGCAAAGAGGTTCCTCTGGAATGGACTCAGACATCTGGGGGACTCTTGGAATGGTGGTACAACCATGGAGTTCCTCTCGCCTTTCCTGTTGAGAGTGCCTCCTCTTGAGATGCGACGGGAATGCCGGGAATTCTTTCCCGTTGAAAGCAGGGAAAGGATCCCTCATCTCTAGCTACGAGGGGGAAACGGGGCTCCTCTGGATGTGGGCGGGACCATCGTGCTTCCTCTCGAGTGGAGACGGGCAAGGAGGTGAACTTCTTGAGTAGCAGCAAGGGTGTGAAAGACCCTTTCGAAGTTCCAGAGGTTGGGTGTCATTAGTCTCCAGACGCCTCATCGGAAATAGGCCTCATCTCGCCTGGAAGGGAGAACTTCCTGGATTTTCTCGAGTTGCGGCAGGTGTTCTCGAGTTACGACGGGGACCTCAGGGACCCGCCCTGGTGGCCTCAGGAGAGGCCAGTCCCCATGCGAGGTGCTAGGGGGCCTCTCGGTATTCCTCTCCCGTCGATACCGGGGCCAAAAACCTTGTGTGCAGTCAGGGCCGGAAACGAGGATTCCTCTCAGGGGCTGACATGGATCTTTGGGTACTTCTGGAGTCTCCCCAGGGGATTCAGGCCTCGTCTCGAGTGGGGGCATGCACGTGCGCTTTCCTTCCAGGCTGTAGCAGCAATGTCACGCTTCCCGTCGCGTGGATCAAAGGATCTGTGGTTTTCCCTCGAGGCTTTCCCTCGAGGCTTTCCCACATGGCTGTGCCACGTGCCACCGTGGTGTGAGTCGATCCTCGGCGTGAAAGATGAGCCAGTGCAGGGCAAAGAGGTTCCTCTGGAATGGACTGAGACATCTGGGGGACTCTTGGAATGGTGGTACGACCATGGAGTTCCTCTCGCCTTTCCTGTTGAGAGTGCCTCCTCTTGAGATGCGACGGGAATGACGGGAATACTTTCCCGTTGAAAGCAGGGTAAGGATCCCTCATCTCGAGCTACGAGGGGGAAACGGGGCTCCTCTGGATGTGGGCGGGACCATCGTGCTTCCTCTCGAGTGGAGACGGGTATGGCGGTGAACTTCTTGAGTTACAGCAAGTGTGTGAAAGACCCTTTCGAAGTTCCAGAGGTTAGGTGTCATTAGTCTCCAGACGCCTCATCGGAAATAGGCCTCATCTCGCCTGCAAGGGAGAACTTCCTTGATTTTCTCGAGGTGCGGCAGGTGTTCTCGAGTTACGACGGGGACCTCAGGGACCCGCCCTGGTTGCCTCAAGAGGCCAGTCCCCATGCGATTTGCTACGGGGCCTCTCGGGATTCCTCTCCCGTCGATACCGGGGCCAAAAATCTTGTGTGGAGTCAGGGCCGGAACCGAGGATTCCTCACAGGGGTGACATGGATCTTTGGGTACTTCTGGAGTCTCCCCAGGGGAGTCAGGCCTCGTCTCGAGTGGGGGCATGCACGTGCGCTTTCCTTCCAGGCTGTAGCAGCAATGTCACGCTTCCCGTGGCGTGGATCAAAGGATCTGTGGTTTTCCCTCGAGGCTTTCCCACAGGGCTGTCCCACGTGCCACCGTGGTGTGAGTCGATCCTCGGCGTGAAAGATGAGCCAGTGCAGGGCAAAGAGGTTCCTCTGGAATGGACTGAGACATCTGGGGGACTCTTGGAATGGTGGTACGAACATGGAGTTCCTCTCGCCTTTCCTGTTGAGAGTGCCTCCTCTTGAGATGCGACGGGAACGCCGGGAATTCTTTCCCGTTGAAAGCAGGGAAAGGATCCCTCATCTCGAGCTACGAGGGGGAAACGGGGCTCCTCTGGATGTGGGCGGGACCATCGTGCTTCCTCTCGAGTGGAGACTCATATGGCGGTGAACTTCTTGAGTTGCAGCAAGGGTGTGAAAGACCCTTTCGAAGTTCCAGAGTTTAGGTGTCATTAGTCTCCAGACGCCTCATCGGAAATAGGCCTCATCTCGCCTGGAAGGGAGAACTTCCTGGATTTTCTCGAGTTGCGGCAGGTGTTCTCGAGTTACGACGGGGACCTCAGGGACCCGCCCTGGTGGCCTAGGAGAGGCCAGTCCCCATGGGAGTTGCTAGGGGGCCTCTCGGGATTCCTCTCCCGTCGATACCGGGGTCAAAAACCTTGTGTGGAGTCAGGGCCGGAACCGAGGATTCCTCTCAGGGGCTGACATGGATCTTTGGGTACTTCTGGAGTCTCCCCAGGGGAGTCAGGCCTCGTCTCGAGTCGGGGCATGCACGTGCGCTTTACTTCCAGGCTGTAGCAGCAATGTCACGCTTCCCGTGGCGTGGATCAAAGGATCTGTGGTTTTCCCTCGAGGCTTTCCCTCGAGGCTTTCCCGCAGGGCTGTCCCACGTTCCACCGTGGTGTGAGTCGATCCTCGGCGTGAAAGATGAGCCAGTGCAGGGCAAAGAGGTTCCTCTGGAATGGACTGAGACATCTGGGGGACTCGTGGAATGGTGGTACGACCATGGAGTTCTTCTCGCCTTTCCTGTTGAGAGTGCCACCTCTTGAGATGCGACGGGAACGCCGGGAATTCTTTCCCGTTGAAAGCAGGGAAAGGATCCCTCATTTCGAGCCACGAGGGGGAAACGGGGCTCCTCTGGATGTGGGCGGGACCATCGTGCTTCCTCTCGAGTGGAGACGGGTATGGCGGTGAACTTCTTGAGTTGCAGCAAGGGTGTGAAAGACCCTTTCGAAGTCCCAGAGGTTAGGTGTCATTAGTCTCCAGACGCCTCATCGGAAATAGGCCTCATCTCGCCTGGAAGGGAGAACTTCCTGGATTTTCTCGAGTTGCGGCAGGTGTTCTCGAGTTACAACGGGGACCTCAGGGACCCGCCCTGGTGGCCTCAGGAGAGGCCAGTCCCCATGCGAGTTGCTAGGGGGCCTCTCGGGATTCCTCTCCCGTCGATACCGGGGTCAAAAACCTTGTGTGGAGTCAGGGCCGGAACCGAGGATTCCTCTCAGGGGCTGACATGGATCTTTGGGTACTTCTGGAGTCTCCCCAGGGGAGTCAGGCCTCGTCTCGAGTCGGGGCATGCACGTGCGCTTTACTTCCAGGCTGTAGCAGCAATGTCACGCTTCCCGTGGCGTGGATCAAAGGATTTGTGGTTTTCCCTCGAGGCTTTCCCTCGAGGCTTTCCCGCAGGGCTGTCCCACGTTCCACCGTGGTGTGAGTCGATCCTCGGCGTGAAAGATGAGCCAGTGCAGGGCAAAGAGGTTCCTCTGGAATGGACTGAGACATCTGGGGGACTCTTGGAATGGTGGTACGACCATGGAGTTCCTCTCGCCTTTCCTGTTGAGAGTGCCTCCTCTTGAGATGCGACGGGAACGCCGGGAATTCTTTCCCGTTGAAAGCAGGGAAAGGATCCCTCATCTCGAGCTACGAGGGGGAAACGGGGCTCCTCTGGATGTGGGCGGGACCATCGTGCTTCCTCTCGAGTGGAGACGGGTATGGCGGTGAACTTCTTGAGTTGCAGCAAGGGTGTGAAAGACCCTTTCGAAGTTCCAGAGGTTAGGTGTCATTAGTCTCCAGACGCCTCATCGGAAATAGGCCTCATCTCGCCTGCAAGGGAGAACTTCCTTGATTTTCTCGAGGTGCGGCATGTGTTCTCGAGTTACGACGGGGACCTCAGGGACCCGCCCTGGTTGCCTCAAGAGGCCAGTCCCCATGCGATTTGCTACGGGGCCTCTCGGGATTCCTCTCCCGTCGATACCGGGGCCAAAAACCTTGTGTGGAGTCAGGGCCGTAACCGAGGATTCCTCTCAGGGGCTGACATGGATCTTTGGGTACTTCTGGAGTCTCCCCAGGGGAGTCAGGCCTCGTCTCGAGTGGGGGCATGCACGTGCGCTTTCCTTCCAGGCTGTAGCAGCAATGTCACGCTTCCCGTGGCGTGGATCAAAGGATCTGTGGTTTTCCTTCGAGGCTTTCCCACAGGGCTGTCCCACGTGCCACCGTGGTGTGAGTCGATCCTCGGCGTGAAAGATGAGCCAGTGCAGGGCAAAGAGGTTCCTCTGGAATGGACTGAGACATCTGGGGGACTCTTGGAATGGTGGTACGACCATGGAGTTCCTCTCGCCTTTCCTGTTGAGAGTGCCTCCTCTTGAGATGCGACGGGAACGCCGGGAATTCTTTCCCGTTGAAAGCAGGGAAAGGATCCCTCATCTCGAGCTACGAGGGGGAAACAGGGCTCCTCTGGATGTGGGCGGGACCATCGTGCTTCCTCTCGAGTGGACACGGGTATGGCGGTGAACTTCTTGAGTTGCAGCCAGGTTGTGAAAGACCCTTTCGAAGTTCCAGAGGTTAGGTGTCATTAGTCTCCAGACGCCTCATCGGAAATAGGCCTCATCTCGCCTGGAAGGGAAAACTTCCTGGATTTTCTCGAGTTGCGGCAGGTGTTCTCGAGTTACGACGGGGACCTCAGGGACCCGCTCTTGTGGCCTCAGGAGAGGCCAGTCCCCATGCGAGGTGCTAGGGGGCCTATCGGGATTCCTCTCCCGTCGATACCGGGGCCAAAAACCTTGTGTGCAGTCAGGGCCGGAACCGAGGATTCCTCTCAGGGGATGACATGGATCTTTGGGTACTTCTGGAGTCTCCCCAGGGGAGTCAGGCCTCGTCTCGAGTGGGGGCATGCACGTGCGCTTTCCTTCCAGGCTGTAGCAGCAATGTCACGCTTCCCGTCGCGTGGATCAAAGGATCTGTGGTTTTCCCTCGAGGCTTTCCCACAGGGCTGTCCCACGTGCCACCGTGGTGGGAGTCGATCCTCGGCGTGAAAGATGAGCCAGTGCAGGGCAAAGAGGTTCCTCTGGAATGGACTGAGACATCTGGGGGACTCTTGGAATGGTGGTACGACCATGGAGTTCCTCTCGCCTTTCCTGTTGAGAGTGCCTCCTCTTGAGATGCGACGGGAACGCCGGGAATTCTTTCCCGTTGAAAGCAGTGAAAGGATCCCTCATCTTGAGCTATGAGGGGGAAACGGGGCTCCTCTGGATGTGGGCGGGACCATCGTGCTTCCTCTCGAGTGGAGACGGGTATGGCGGTGAACTTCTTGAGTTGCAGCAAGGGTGTGAAAGACCCTTTCGAAGTTCGAGAGGTTAGGTGTCATTAGTCTCCAGACGCCTCATCGGAAATAGGCCTCATCTCGCCTGGAAGGGAGAACTTCCTGGATATTCTCGAGTTGCGGCAGGTGTTCTCGAGTTACGACGGGGACCTCAGGGACCCGCCCTGGTGGCCTCAGGAGAGGCCAGTCCCCATGCGAGGTGCTAGGGGGCCTCTCGGGATTCCTCTCCCGTCGATACCGGGGCCAAAAACCTTTTGTGCAGTCAGGGCCGGAACCGAGGATTCCTCTCAGGGGCTTATATGGATCTTTGGGTACTTCTGGAGTCTCCCCACGAAAGTCAGGCCTCGTCTCGAGTGGGGCCATGCACGTGCGCTTTCCTTCCAGGCTGTAGCAGCAATGTCACGCTTCCCGTGGCGTGGATCAAAGGATCTGTGGTTTTCCCTCGAGGCTTTCCCTCGAGGCTTTCCCGCAGGGCTGTCCCACGTTCCACCGTTGTGTGAGTCGATCCTCGGCGTGAAAGATGAGCCAGTGCAGGGCAAAGAGGTTCCTCTGGAATGGACTGAGACATCTGGGGGACTCTTGGAATGGTGGTACGACCATGGAGTTCCTCTCGCCTTTCCTGTTGAGAGTGCCTCCACTTGAGATGCGACGGGAACGCCGGGAATTCTTTCCCGTTGAAAGCAGGGAAAGGATCCCTCATCTCGAGCTACGAGGGGGAAACGGGGCTCCTCTGGATGTGGGTAGGACCATCGTGCTTCCTCTCGAGTGGAGACGGGTATGGCGGTGAACTTCTTGAGTTGCAGCAAGGGTGTGAAAGACCCTTTCGAAGTTCCAGAGGTTACGTGTCAGTCTCCAGATGCCTCATCGGAAATAGACCTCATCTCGCCTGGAAGGGAGAACTTCCTGGATTTTCTCGAGGTGTGGCAGGTGTTCTCGAGTTACGACGGGTACCACCGGGACCCGCCCTGATGGCCTCAGGAGAGGCCAGTCCCCATGCGAGTTGCTAGGGGGCCTCTCGGGATTCGTCTCCCGTCGATACCGGGGTCAAAAACCTTGTGTGGAGTCAGGGCCGGAACCGAGGATTCCTCACAGGGGTGACATGGATCTTTGGGTACTTCTGGAGTCTCCCCAGGGGAGTCAGGCCTCGTCTCGAGTGGGGGCATGCACGTGCGCTTTCCTTCCAGGCTGTAGCAGCAATGTCACGCTTCCCGTGGCGTGGATCAAAGGATCTGTGGTTTTCCCTCGAGGCTTTCCCTCGAGGCTTTCCCGCAGGGCTGTCCCACGTTCCACCGTGGTGTGAGTCGATCCTCGGCGTGAAAGATGAGCCAGTGCAGGGCAAAGAGGTTCCTCTGGAATGGACTGAGACATCTGGGGGACTCGTGGAATGGTGGTACGACCATGGAGTTCCTCTCGCCTTTCCTGTTGAGAGTGCCACCTCTTGAGATGCGACGGGAACGCCGGGAATTCTTTCCCGTTGAAAGCAGGGAAAGGATCCCTCATTTCGAGCCACGAGGGGGAAACGGGGCTCCTCTGGATGTGGGCGGGACCATCGTGCTTCCTCTCGAGTGGAGACGGGTATGGCGGTGAACTTCTTGAGTTGCAGCAAGGGTGTGAAAGACCCTTTCGAAGTCCCAGAGGTTAGGTGTCATTAGTCTCCAGACGCCTCATCGGAAATAGGCCTCATCTCGCCTGGAAGGGAGAACTTCCTGGATTTTCTCGAGTTGCGGCAGGTGTTTTCGAGTTACGACGGGGACCTCAGGGACCCGCCCTGGTGGCCTCAGGAGAGGCCAGTCCCCATGCGAGTTGCTAGGGGGCCTCTCGGGATTCGTCTCCCGTCGATACCGGGG
Source organism: Capricornis sumatraensis (assembly GCF_032405125.1). Lineage (NCBI taxonomy): Eukaryota > Metazoa > Chordata > Mammalia > Artiodactyla > Bovidae > Capricornis > Capricornis sumatraensis. The sequence goes on along the minus strand of NW_027184617.1, from coordinate 5,287,375 downwards.
TCAAAAACCTTGTGTGGAGTCAGGGCCGGAACCGAGGATTCCTCTCAGGGGCTGACATGGATCTTTGGGTACTTCTGGAGTCTCCCCAGGGGAGTCAGGCCTCGTCTCGAGTCGGGGCATGCACGTGCGCTTTACTTCCAGGCTGTAGCAGCAATGTCACGCTTCCCGTGGCGTGGATCAAAGGATCTGTGGTTTTCCCTCGAGGCTTTCCCTCGAGGCTTTCCCGCAGGGCTGTCCCACGTTCCACCGTGGTGTGAGTCGATCCTCGGCGTGAAAGATGATCCAGTGCAGGGCAAAGAGGTTCCTCTGGAATGGACTGAGACATCTGGGGGACTCTTGGAATGGTGGTACGACCATGGAGTTCCTCTCGCCTTTCCTGTTGAGAGTGCCTCCTCTTGAGATGCGACGGGAACGCCGGGAATTCTTTCCCGTTGAAAGCAGGGAAAGGATCCCTCATCTCGAGCTACGAGGGGGAAACGGGGCTCCTCTGGATGTGGGCGGGACCATCGTGCTTCCTCTCGAGTGGAGACGGGTATGGCGGTGAACTTCTTGAGTTGCAGCAAGGGTGTGAAAGACCCTTTCGAATTTCCAGAGGTTAGGTGTCATTAGTCTCCAGACGACTCATCGGAAATAGGCCTCATCTCGCCTGGAAGGGATAACTTCCTGGATTTTCTCGAGTTGCGGCAGGTGTTCTCGAGTTACGACGGGGACCTCAGGGACCCGCCCTGGTGGCCTCAGGAGAGGCCAGTACCCATGCGAGGTGCTAGGGGGCCTCTCGGGATTCCTCTCCCGTCGATACCGGGGCCAAAAACCTTGTGTGGAGTCAGGGCCGGAACCGAGGATTCCTCTCAGGGGCTGACATGGATCTTTGGGTACTTCTGGAGTCTCCCCAGGGGAGTCAGGCCTCGTCTCGAGTGGGGGCATGCACGTGTGCTTTCCTTACAGGCTGTAGCAGCAAAGTCACGCTTCCCGTGGCGTGGATCAAAGGATCTGTGGTTTTCCCTCGAGGCTTTCCCACAGGGCTTTCCCACGTGCCACCGTGGTGTGAGTCGATCCTCGGCGTGAAAGATGAGCCAGTGCAGGGCAAAGAGGTTCCTCTGGAATGGACTGAGACATCTGGGGGACTCTTGGAATGGTGGTACGACCATGGAGTTCCTCTCGCCTTTCCTGTTGAGAGTGCCTCCTCTTGAGATGCGACGGGAACGCCGGGAATTCTTTCCCGTTGAAAGCAGTGAAAGGATCCCTCATCTTGAGCTATGAGGGGGAAACGGGGCTCCTCTGGATGTGGGCGGGACCATCGTGCTTCCTCTCGAGTGGAGACGGGTATGGCGGTGAACTTCTTGAGTTGCAGCAAGGGTGTGAAAGACCCTTTCGAAGTTCGAGAGGTTAGGTGTCATTAGTCTCCAGACGCCTCATCGGAAATAGGCCTCATCTCGCCTGGAAGGGAGAACTTCCTGGATATTCTCGAGTTGCGGCAGGTGTTCTCGAGTTACGACGGGGACCTCAGGGACCCGCCCTGGTGGCCTCAGGAGAGGCCAGTCCCCATGCGAGGTGCTAGGGGGCCTCTCGGGATTCCTCTCCCGTCGATACCGGGGCCAAAAACCTTTTGTGCAGTCAGGGCCGGAACCGAGGATTCCTCTCAGGGGCTTATATGGATCTTTGGGTACTTCTGGAGTCTCCCCACGAAAGTCAGGCCTCGTCTCGAGTGGGGCCATGCACGTGCGCTTTCCTTCCAGGCTGTAGCAGCAATGTCACGCTTCCCGTGGCGTGGATCAAAGGATCTGTGGTTTTCCCTCGAGGCTTTCCCTCGAGGCTTTCCCGCAGGGCTGTCCCACGTTCCACCGTTGTGTGAGTCGATCCTCGGCGTGAAAGATGAGCCAGTGCAGGGCAAAGAGGTTCCTCTGGAATGGACTGAGACATCTGGGGGACTCTTGGAATGGTGGTACGACCATGGAGTTCCTCTCGCCTTTCCTGTTGAGAGTGCCTCCTCTTGAGATGCGACGGGAACGCCGGGAATTCTTTCCCGTTGAAAGCAGGGAAAGGATCCCTCATCTCGAGCTACGAGGGGGAAACGGGGCTCCTCTGGATGTGGGTAGGACCATCGTGCTTCCTCTCGAGTGGAGACGGGTATGGCGGTGAACTTCTTGAGTTGCAGCAAGGGTGTGAAAGACCCTTTCGAAGTTCCAGAGGTTACGTGTCAGTCTCCAGATGCCTCATCGGAAATAGACCTCATCTCGCCTGGAAGGGAGAACTTCCTGGATTTTCTCGAGGTGTGGCAGGTGTTCTCGAGTTACGACGGGTACCACCGGGACCCGCCCTGATGGCCTCAGGAGAGGCCAGTCCCCATGCGAGTTGCTAGGGCGCCTCTCGGGATTCCTCTCCCGTCGATACTAGGGCCAAAAACCTTGTGTGGAGTCAGGGCCGGAACCGAGGATTCCTCACAGGGGTGACATGGATCTTTGGGTACTTCTGGAGTCTCCCCAGGGGAGTCAGGCCTCGTCTCGAGTGGGGGCATGCACGTGCGCTTTCCTTCCAGGCTGTAGCAGCAATGTCACGCTTCCCGTGGCGTGGATCAAAGGATCTGTGGTTTTCCCTCGAGGCTTTCCCACAGGGCTGTCGCACGTGCCACCGTGGTGTGAGTCGATCCTCGGCGTGAAAGATGAGCCAGTGCAGGGCAAAGAGGTTCCTCTGGAATGGACTGAGACATCTGGGGGACTCTTGGAATGGTGGTACGACCATGGAGTTCCTCTCGCCTTTCCTGTTGAGAGTGCCTCCTCTTGAGATGCGACGGGAACGCCGGGAATTCTTTCCCGTTGAAAGCAGGGAAAGGATCCCTCATCTCGAGCTACGAGGGGGAAACGGGGCTCTTCTGGATGTGGGCGGGACCATCGTGCTTCCTCTCGAGTGGACACGGGTATGGCGGTGAACTTCTTGAGTTGCAGCAAGGTTGTGAAAGACCCTTTCGAAGTTCCAGAGGTTAGGTGTCATTAGTCTCCAGACGCCTCATCGGAAATAGGCCTCATCTCGCCTGGAAGGGAGAACTTCCTGGATTTTCTCGAGTTGCGGCAGGTGTTCTCGAGTTACGACGGGGACCTCAGGGACCCGCTCTGGTGGCCTCAGGAGAGGCCAGTCCCCATGCGAGTTGCTAGGGGGCCTATCGGGATTCCTCTCCCGTCGATACCGGGGCCAAAAACCTTCTGTGCAGTCAGGGCCGGAACCGAGGATTCCTCTCAGGGGCTGACATGGATCTTTGGGTACTTCTGGAGTCTCCCCAGGGGAGTCAGGCCTCGTCTCTGGTGGGGGCATGCACGTGCGCTTTCCTTCCAGGCTGTAGCAGCAATGTCACGCTTACCGTCGCGTGGATCAAAGGATCTGTGGTTTTCCCTCGAGGCTTTCCCACAGGGCTGTCCCACGTGCCACCGTGGTGTGAGTCGATCCTCGGCGTGAAAGATGAGCCAGTGCAGGGCAAAGAGGTTCCTCTGGAATGGACTGAGACATCTGGGGGACTCGTGGAATGGTGGTACGACCATGGAGTTCCTCTCGCCTTTCCTGTTGAGAGTGCCACCTCTTGAGATGCGACGGGAACGCCCGGAATTCTTTCCCGTTGAAAGCAGGGAAAGGATCCCTCATCTCGAGCTACGAGGGGGAAACGGGGCTCCTCTGGATGTGGGTAGGACCATCGTGCTTCCTCTCGAGTGGAGACGGGTATGGCGGTGAACTTCTTGAGTTGCAGCAAGGGTGTGAAAGACCCTTTCGAAGTTCCAGAGGTTAGGTGTCATTAGTCTCCAGACGCCTCATCGGAAATAGGCCTCATCTCGCCTGCAAGGGAGAACTTCCTTGATTTTCTCGAGGTGCGGCAGGTGTTCTCGAGTTACGACGGGGACCTCAGGGACCCGCCCTGGTTGCCTCAAGAGGCCAGTCCCCATGCGATTTGCTAGGGGGCCTCTCGGGATTCCTCTCCCGTCGATACCGGGGCCAAAAACCTTGTGTGGAGTCAGGGCCGTAACCGAGGATTCCTCTCAGGGGCTGACATGGATCTTTGGGTACTTCTGGAGTCTCCCCAGGGGAGTCAGGCCTCGTCTCGAGTGGGGGCATGCACGTGCGCTTTCCTTCCAGGCTGTAGCAGCAATGTCACGCTTCCCGTGGCGTGGATCAAAGGATCTGTGGTTTTCCTTCGAGGCTTTCCCACAGGGCTGTCCCACGTGCCACCGTGGTGTGAGTCGATCCTCGGCGTGAAAGATGAGCCAGTGCAGGGCAAAGAGGTTCCTCTGGAATGGACTGAGACATCTGGGGGACTCTTGGAATGGTGGTACGACCATGGAGTTCCTCTCGCCTTTCCTGTTGAGAGTGCCTCCTCTTGAGATGCGACGGGAACGCCGGGAATTCTTTCCCGTTGAAAGCAGGGAAAGGATCCCTCATCTCGAGCTACGAGGGGGAAACGGGGCTCCTCTGGATGTGGGCGGGACCATCGTGCTTCCTCTCGAGTGGACACGGGTATGGCGGTGAACTTCTTGAGTTGCAGCAAGGTTGTGAAAGACCCTTTCGAAGTTCCAGAGGTTACGTGTCATTAGTCTCCAGACGCCTCATCGGAAATAGGCCTCATCTCGCCTGGAAGGGAAAACTTCCTGGATTTTCTCGAGTTGCGGCAGGTGTTCTCGAGTTACGACGGGGACCTCAGGGACCCGCTCTTGTGGCCTCAGGAGAGGCCAGTCCCCATGCGAGGTGCTAGGGGGCCTATCGGGATTCCTCTCCCGTCGATACCGGGGCCAAAAACCTTGTGTGCAGTCAGGGCCGGAACCGAGGATTCCTCTCAGGGGATGACATGGATTTTTGGGTACTTCTGGAGTCTCCCCAGGGGAGTCAGGCCTCGTCTCGAGTGGGGGCATGCACGTGCGCTTTCCTTCCAGGCTGTAGCAGCAATGTCACGCTTCCCGTCGCGTGGATCAAAGGATCTGTGGTTTTCCCTCGAGGCTTTCCCACAGGGCTGTCCCACGTGCCACCGTGGTGGGAGTCGATCCTCGGCGTGAAAGATGAGCCAGTGCAGGGCAAAGAGGTTCCTCTGGAATGGACTGAGACATCTGGGGGACTCTTGGAATGGTGGTACGACCATGGAGTTCCTCTCGCCTTTCCTGTTGAGAGTGCCTCCTCTTGAGATGCGACGGGAACGCCGGGAATTCTTTCCCGTTGAAAGCAGGGAAAGGATCCCTCATCTCGAGCTACGAGGGGGAAACGTGGCTCCTCTGGATGTGGGCGGGACCATCGTGCTTCCTCTCGAGTGGAGACGCATATGGCGGTGAACTTCTTGAGTTGCAGCAAGGGTGTGAAAGACCCTTTCGAAGTTCCAGAGTTTAGGTGTCATTAGTCTCCAGACGCCTCATCGGAAATAGGCCTCATCTCGCCTGGAAGGGAGAACTTCCTGGATTTTCTCGAGTTGCGGCAGGTGTTCTCGAGTTACGACGGGGACCTCAGGGACCCGCCCTGGTGGCCTCAGGAGAGGCCAGTCCCCATGGGAGTTGCTAGGGGGCCTCTCGGGATTCCTCTCCCGTCGATACCGGGGTCAAAAACCTTGTGTGGAGTCAGGGCCGGAACCGAGGATTCCTCTCAGGGGCTGACATGGATCTTTGGGTACTTCTGGAGTCTCCCCAGGGGTGTCAGGCCTCGTCTCGAGTCGGGGCATGCACGTGCGCTTTACTTCCAGGCTGTAGCAGCAATGTCACGCTTCCCGTGGCGTGGATCAAAGGATCTGTGGTTTTCCCTCGAGGCTTTCCCTCGAGGCTTTCCCGCAGGGCTGTCCCACGTTCCACCGTGGTGTGAGTCGATCCTCGGCGTGAAAGATGAGCCAGTGCAGGGCAAAGAGGTTCCTCTGGAATGGACTGAGACATCTGGGGGACTCGTGGAATGGTGGTACGACCATGGAGTTCCTCTCGCCTTTCCTGTTGAGAGTGCCACCTCTTGAGATGCGACGGGAACGCCGGGAATTCTTTCCCGTTGAAAGCAGGGAAAGGATCCCTCATTTCGAGCCACGAGGGGGAAACGGGGCTCCTCTGGATGTGGGCGGGACCATCGTGCTTCCTCTCGAGTGGAGACGGGTATGGCGGTGAACTTCTTGAGTTGCAGCAAGGGTGTGAAAGACCCTTTCGAAGTCCCAGAGGTTAGGTGTCATTAGTCTCCAGACGCCTCATCGGAAATAGGCCTCATCTCGCCTGGAAGGGAGAACTTCCTAGATTTTCTCGAGTTGCGGCAGGTGTTCTCGAGTTACAACGGGGACCTCAGGGACCCGCCCTGGTGGCCTCAGGAGAGGCCAGTCCCCATGCGAGTTGCTAGGGGGCCTCTCGGGATTCCTCTCCCGTCGATACCGGGGTCAAAAACCTTGTGTGGAGTCAGGGCCGGAACCGAGGATTCCTCTCAGGGGCTGACATGGATCTTTGGGTACTTCTGGAGTCTCCCCAGGGGAGTCAGGCCTCGTCTCGAGTCGGGGCATGCACGTGCGCTTTACTTCCAGGCTGTAGCAGCAATGTCACGCTTCCCGTGGCGTGGATCAAAGGATCTGTGGTTTTCCCTCGAGGCTTTCCCTCGAGGCTTTCCCGCAGGGCTGTCCCACGTTCCACCGTAGTGTGAGTCGATCCTCGGCGTGAAAGATGAGCCAGTGCAGGGCAAAGAGGTTCCTCTGGAATGGACTGAGACATCTGGGGGACTCTTGGAATGGTGGTACGACCATGGAGTTCCTCTCGCCTTTCCTGTTGAGAGTGCCTCCTCTTGAGATGCGACGGGAACGCCGGGAATTCTTTCCCGTTGAAAGCAGGGAAAGGATCCCTCATCTCGAGCTACGAGGGGGAAACGGGGCTCCTCTGGATGTGGGTAGGACCATCGTGCTTCCTCTCGAGTGGAGACGGGTATGGCGGTGAACTTCTTGAGTTGCAGCAAGGGTGTGAAAGACCCTTTCGAAGTTCCAGAGGTTACGTGTCAGTCTCCAGATGCCTCATCGGAAATAGACCTCATCTCGCCTGGAAGGGAGAACTTCCTGGATTTTCTCGAGTTGCGGCAGGTGTTCTCGAGTTACGACGGGGACCTCAGGGACCCGCCCTGGTGGCCTCAGGAGAGGCCAGTCCCCATGGGAGTTGCTAGGGGGCCTCTCGGGATTCCTCTCCCGTCGATACCGGGGTCAAAAACCTTGTGTGGAGTCAGGGCCGGAACCGAGGATTCCTCTCAGGGGCTGACATGGATCTTTGGGTACTTCTGGAGTCTCCCCAGGGGTGTCAGGCCTCGTCTCGAGTCGGGGCATGCACGTGCGCTTTACTTCCAGGCTGTAGCAGCAATGTCACGCTTCCCGTGGCGTGGATCAAAGGATCTGTGGTTTTCCCTCGAGGCTTTCCCTCGAGGCTTTCCCGCAGGGCTGTCCCACGTTCCACCGTGGTGTGAGTCGATCCTCGGCGTGAAAGATGAGCCAGTGCAGGGCAAAGAGGTTCCTCTGGAATGGACTGAGACATCTGGGGGACTCGTGGAATGGTGGTACGACCATGGAGTTCCTCTCGCCTTTCCTGTTGAGAGTGCCACCTCTTGAGATGCGACGGGAACGCCGGGAATTCTTTCCCGTTGAAAGCAGGGAAAGGATCCCTCATTTCGAGCCACGAGGGGGAAACGGGGCTCCTCTGGATGTGGGCGGGACCATCGTGCTTCCTCTCGAGTGGAGACGGGTATGGCGGTGAACTTCTTGAGTTGCAGCAAGGGTGTGAAAGACCCTTTCGAAGTCCCAGAGGTTAGGTGTCATTAGTCTCCAGACGCCTCATCGGAAATAGGCCTCATCTCGCCTGGAAGGGAGAACTTCCTAGATTTTCTCGAGTTGCGGCAGGTGTTCTCGAGTTACAACGGGGACCTCAGGGACCCGCCCTGGTGGCCTCAGGAGAGGCCAGTCCCCATGCGAGTTGCTAGGGGGCCTCTCGGGATTCCTCTCCCGTCGATACCGGGGTCAAAAACCTTGTGTGGAGTCAGGGCCGGAACCGAGGATTCCTCTCAGGGGCTGACATGGATCTTTGGGTACTTCTGGAGTCTCCCCAGGGGAGTCAGGCCTCGTCTCGAGTCGGGGCATGCACGTGCGCTTTACTTCCAGGCTGTAGCAGCAATGTCACGCTTCCCGTGGCGTGGATCAAAGGATCTGTGGTTTTCCCTCGAGGCTTTCCCTCGAGGCTTTCCCGCAGGGCTGTCCCACGTTCCACCGTGGTGTGAGTCGATCCTCGGCGTGAAAGATGAGCCAGTGCAGGGCAAAGAGGTTCCTCTGGAATGGACTGAGACATCTGGGGGACTCTTGGAATGGTGGTACGACCATGGAGTTCCTCTCGCCTTTCCTGTTGAGAGTGCCTCCTCTTGAGATGCGACGGGAACGCCGGGAATTCTTTCCCATTGAAAGCAGGGAAAGGATCCCTCATCTCGAGCTACGAGGGGGAAACGGGGCTCCTCTGGATGTGGGTAGGACCATCGTGCTTCCTCTCGAGTGGAGACGGGTATGGCGGTGAACTTCTTGAGTTGCAGCAAGGGTGTGAAAGACCCTTTCGAAGTTCCAGAGGTTACGTGTCAGTCTCCAGATGCCTCATCGGAAATAGACCTCATCTCGCCTGGAAGGGAGAACTTCCTGGATTTTCTCGAGGTGCGGCAGGTGTTCTCGAGTTACGACGGGAACCACAGGGACCCGCCCTGATGGCCTCAGGAGAGGCCAGTCCCCATGCGAGTTGCTAGGGGGCCTCTCGGGATTCCTCTCCCGTCGATACTCGGGCCAAAAACCTTGTGTGGAGTCAGGGCCGGAACCGAGGATTCCTCACAGGGGTGACATGGATCTTTGGGTACTTCTGGAGTCTCCCCAGGGGAGTCAGGCCTCGTCTCGAGTGGGGGCATGCACGTGCGCTTTCCTTCCAGGCTGTAGCAGCAATGTCACGCTTCCCGTGGCGTGGATCAAAGGATCTGTGGTTTTCCCTCGAGGCTTTCCCACAGGGCTGTCCCACGTGCCACCGTGGTGTGAGTCGATCCTCGGCGTGAAAGATGAGCCAGTGCAGGGCAAAGAGGTTCCTCTGGAATGGACTGAGACATCTGGGGGACTCTTGGAATGGTGGTACGAACATGGAGTTCCTCTCGCCTTTCCTGTTGAGAGTGCCTCCTCTTGAGATGCGACGGGAACGCCGGGAATTCTTTCCCGTTGAAAGCAGGGAAAGGATCCCTCATCTCGAGCTACGAGGGGGAAACGGGGCTCCTGTGGATGTGGGCGGGACCATCGTGCTTCCTCTCGAGTGGAGACGCATATGGCGGTGAACTTCTTGAGTTGCAGCAAGGGTGTGAAAGACCCTTTCGAAGTTCCAGAGTTTAGGTGTCATTAGTCTCCAGACGCCTCATCGGAAATAGGCCTCATCTCGCCTGGAAGGGAGAACTTCCTGGATTTTCTCGAGTTGCGGCAGGTGTTCTCGAGTTACGACGGGGACCACAGGGACCCGCCCTGGTGGCCTCAGGAGAGGCCAGTCCCCATGGGAGTTGCTAGGGGGCCTCTCGGGATTCCTCTCCCGTCGATACCGGGGTCAAAAACCTTGTGTGGAGTCAGGGCCGGAACCGAGGATTCCTCTCAGGGGCTGACATGGATCTTTGGGTACTTCTGGAGTCTCCCCAGGGGAGTCAGGCCTCGTCTCGAGTCGGGGCATGCACGTGCGCTTTACTTCCAGGCTGTAGCAGCAATGTCACGCTTCCCGTGGCGTGGATCAAAGGATCTGTGGTTTTCCCTCGAGGCTTTCCCTCGAGGCTTTCCCGCAGGGCTGTCCCACGTTCCACCGTGGTGTGAGTCGATCCTCGGCGTGAAAGATGAGCCAGTGCAGGGCAAAGAGGTTCCTCTGGAATGGACTGAGACATCTGGGGGACTCGTGGAATGGTGGTACGACCATGGAGTTCCTCTCGCCTTTCCTGTTGAGAGTGCCACCTCTTGAGATGCGACGGGAACGCCGGGAATTCTTTCCCGTTGAAAGCAGGGAAAGGATCCCTCATTTCGAGCCACGAGGGGGAAACGGGGCTCCTCTGGATGTGGGCGGGACCATCGTGCTTCCTCTCGAGTGGAGACGGGTATGGCGGTGAACTTCTTGAGTTGCAGCAAGGGTGTGAAAGACCCTTTCGAAGTCCCAGAGGTTAGGTGTCATTAGTCTCCAGACGCCTCATCGGAAATAGGCCTCATCTCGCCTGGAAGGGAGAACTTCCTGGATTTTCTCGAGTTGCGGCAGGTGTTCTCGAGTTACAACGGGGACCTCAGGGACCCGCCCTGGTGGCCTCAGGAGAGGCCAGTCCCCATGCGAGTTGCTAGGGGGCCTCTCGGGATTCCTCTCCCGTCGATACCGGGGTCAAAAACCTTGTGTGGAGTCAGGGCCGGAACCGAGGATTCCTCTCAGGGGCTGACATGGATCTTTGGGTACTTCTGGAGTCTCCCCAGGGGAGTCAGGCCTCGTCTCGAGTCGGGGCATGCACGTGCGCTTTACTTCCATGCTGTAGCAGCAATGTCACGCTTCCCGTGGCGTGGATCAAAGGATCTGTGGTTTTCCCTCGAGGCTTTCCCTCGAGGCTTTCCCGCAGGGCTGTCCCACGTTCCACCGTGGTGTGAGTCGATCCTCGGCGTGAAAGATGAGCCAGTGCAGGGCAAAGAGGTTCCTCTGGAATGGACTGAGACATCTGGGGGACTCTTGGAATGGTGGTACGACCATGGAGTTCCTCTCGCCTTTCCTGTTGAGAGTGCCTCCTCTTGAGATGCGACGGGAACGCCGGGAATTCTTTCCCGTTGAAAGCAGGGAAAGGATCCCTCATCTCGAGCTACGAGGGGGAAACGGGGCTCCTCTGGATGTGGGCGGGACCATCGTGCTTCCTCTCGAGTGGAGACGGGTATGGCGGTGAACTTCTTGAGTTGCAGCAAGGGTGTGAAAGACCCTTTCGAATTTCCAGAGGTTAGGTGTCATTAGTCTCCAGACGACTCATCGGAAATAGGCCTCATCTCGCCTGGAAGGGAGAACTTCCTGGATTTTCTCGAGTTGCGGCAGGTGTTCTCGAGTTACGACGGGGACCTCAGGGACCCGCCCTGGTGGCCTCAGGAGAGGCCAGTACCCATGCGAGGTGCTAGGGGGCCTCTCGGGATTCCTCTCCCGTCGATACCGGGGCCAAAAACCTTGTGTGGAGTCAGGGCCGGAACCGAGGATTCCTCTCAGGGGCTGACATGGATCTTTGGGTACTTCTGGAGTCTCCCCAGGGGAGTCAGGCCTCGTCTCGAGTGGGGGCATGCACGTGTGCTTTCCTTACAGGCTGTAGCAGCAATGTCACGCTTCCCGTGGCGTGGATCAAAGGATCTGTGGTTTTCCCTCGAGGCTTTCCCACAGGGCTGTCCCACATGCCACCGTGGTGTGAGTCGATCCTCGGCGTGAAAGATGAGCCAGTGCAGGGCAAAGAGGTTCCTCTGGAATGGACTGAGACATCTGGGGGACTCTTGGAATGGTGGTACGACCATGGAGTTCCTCTCGCCTTTCCTGTTGAGAGTGCCTCCTCTTGAGATGCGACGGGAACGCCGGGAATTCTTTCCCGTTGAAAGCAGTGAAAGGATCCCTCATCTTGAGCTATGAGGGGGAAACGGGGCTCCTCTGGATGTGGGCGGGACCATCGTGCTTCCTCTCGAGTGGAGACGGGTATGGCGGTGAACTTCTTGAGTTGCAGCAAGGGTGTGAAAGACCCTTTCGAAGTTCGAGAGGTTAGGTGTCATTAGTCTCCAGACGCCTCATCGGAAATAGGCCTCATCTCGCCTGGAAGGGAGAACTTCCTGGATATTCTCGAGTTGCGGCAGGTGTTCTCGAGTTACGACGGGGACCTCAGGGACCCGCCCTGGTGGCCTCAGGAGAGGCCAGTCCCCATGCGAGGTGCTAGGCGGCCTCTCGGGATTCCTCTCCCGTCGATACCGGGGCCAAAAACCTTTTGTGCAGTCAGGGCCGGAACCGAGGATTCCTCTCAGGGGCTTATATGGATCTTTGGGTACTTCTGGAGTCTCCCCACGAAAGTCAGGCCTCGTCTCGAGTGGGGGCATGCACGTTTGCTTTCCTTCCAGGCTGTAGCAGCAATGTCACGCTTCCCGTGGCGTGGATCAAAGGATCTGTGGTTTTCCCTCGAGGCTTTCCCTCGAGGCTTTCCCGCAGGGCTGTCCCACGTTCCACCGTTGTGTGAGTCGATCCTCGGCGTGAAAGATGAGCCAGTGCAGGGCAAAGAGGTTCCTCTGGAATGGACTGAGACATCTGGGGGACTCTTGGAATGGTGGTACGACCATGGAGTTCCTCTCGCCTTTCCTGTTGAGAGTGCCTCCTCTTGAGATGCGACGGGAACGCCGGGAATTCTTTCCCGTTGAAAGCAGGGAAAGGATCCCTCATCTCGAGCTACGAGGGGGAAACGGGGCTCCTCTGGATGTGGGTAGGACCATCGTGCTTCCCCTCGAGTGGAGACGGGTATGGCGGTGAACTTCTTGAGTTGCAGCAAGGGTGTGAAAGACCCTTTCGAAGTTCCAGAGGTTACGTGTCAGTCTCCAGATGCCTCATCGGAAATAGACCTCATCTCGCCTGGAAGGGAGAACTTCCTGGATTTTCTCGAGGTGTGGCAGGTGTTCTCGAGTTACGACGGGTACCACCGGGACCCGCCCTGATGGCCTCAGGAGAGGCCAGTCCCCATGCGAGTTGCTAGGGCGCCTCTCGGGATTCCTCTCCCGTCGATACTAGGGCCAAAAACCTTGTGTGGAGTCAGGGCCGGAACCGAGGATTCCTCACAGGGGTGACATGGATCTTTGGGTACTTCTGGAGTCTCCCCAGGGGAGTCAGGCCTCGTCTCGAGTGGGGGCATGCACGTGCGCTTTCCTTCCAGGCTGTAGCAGCAATGTCACGCTTCCCGTGGCGTGGATCAAAGGATCTGTGGTTTTCCCTCGAGGCTTTCCCACAGGGCTGTCGCACGTGCCACCGTGGTGTGAGTCGATCCTCGGCGTGAAAGATGAGCCAGTGCAGGGCAAAGAGGTTCCTCTGGAATGGACTGAGACATCTGGGGGACTCTTGGAATGGTGGTACGACCATGGAGTTCCTCTCGCCTTTCCTGTTGAGAGTGCCTCCTCTTGAGATGCGACGGGAACGCCGGGAATTCTTTCCCGTTGAAAGCAGGGAAAGGATCCCTCATCTCGAGCTACGAGGGGGAAACGGGGCTCTTCTGGATGTGGGCGGGACCATCGTGCTTCCTCTCGAGTGGAGACGGGTATGGCGGTGAACTTCTTGAGTTGCAGCAAGGTTGTGAAAGACCCTTTCGAAGTTCCAGAGGTTAGGTGTCATTAGTCTCCAGACGCCTCATCGGAAATAGGCCTCATCTCGCCTGGAAGGGAGAACTTCCTGGATTTTCTCGAGTTGCGGCAGGTGTTCTCGAGTTACGACGGGGACCTCAGGGACCCGCTCTGGTGGCCTCAGGAGAGGCCAGTCCCCATGCGAGTTGCTAGGGGGCCTATCGGGATTCCTCTCCCGTCGATACCGGGGCCAAAAACCTTCTGTGCAGTCAGGGCCGGAACCGAGGATTCCTCTCAGGGGCTGACATGGATCTTTGGGTACTTCTGGAGTCTCCCCAGGGGAGTCAGGCCTCGTCTCGTGTGGGGGCATGCACGTGCGCTTTCCTTCCAGGCTGTAGCAGCAATGTCACGCTTCCCGTCGCGTGGATCAAAGGATCTGTGGTTTTCCCTCGAGGCTTTCCCACAGGGCTGTCCCACGTGCCACCGTGGTGTGAGTCGATCCTCGGCGTGAAAGATGAGCCAGTGCAGGGCAAAGAGGTTCCTCTGGAATGGACTGAGACATCTGGGGGACTCGTGGAATGGTGGTACGACCATGGAGTTCCTCTCGCCTTTCCTGTTGAGAGTGCCTCCTCTTGAGATGCGACGGGAACGCCCGGAATTCTTTCCCGTTGAAAGCAGGGAAAGGATCCCTCATCTCGAGCTACGAGGGGGAAACGGGGCTCCTCTGGATGTGGGCGGGACCATCGTGCTTCCTCTCGAGTGGAGACGGGTATGGCGGTGAACTTCTTGAGTTGCAGCAAGGGTGTGAAAGACCCTTTCGAAGTTCCAGAGGTTAGGTGTCATTAGTCTCCAGACGCCTCATCGGAAATAGGCCTCATCTCGCCTGCAAGGGAGAACTTCCTGGATTTTCTCGAGGTGCGGCAGGTGTTCTCGAGTTACGACGGGGACCTCAGGGACCCGCCCTGGTGGCCTCAGGAGAGGCCAGTCCCCATGGGAGTTGCTAGGGGGCCTCTCGGGATTCCTCTCCCGTCGATACCGGGGTCAAAAACCTTGTGTGGAGTCAGGGCCGGAACCGAGGATTCCTCTCACGGGCTGACATGGATCTTTGGGTACTTCTGGAGTCTCCCCAGGGGAGTCAGGCCTCGTCTCGAGTCGGGGCATGCACGTGCGCTTTACTTCCAGGCTGTAGCAGCAATGTCACGCTTCCCGTGGCGTGGATCAAAGGATCTGTGGTTTTCCCTCGAGGCTTTCCCACAGGGCTGTCGCACGTGCCACCGTGGTGTGAGTCGATCCTCGGCGTGAAAGATGAGCCAGTGCAGGGCAAAGAGGTTCCTCTGGAATGGACTGAGACATCTGGGGGACTCTTGGAATGGTGGTACGAACATGGAGTTCCTCTCGCCTTTCCTGTTGAGAGTGCCTCCTCTTGAGATGCGACGGGAACGCCGGGAATTCTTTCCCGTTGAAAGCAGGGAAAGGATCCCTCATCTTGAGCTACGAGGGGGAAACGGGGCTCCTCTGGATGTGGGCGGGACCATCGTGCTTCCTCTCGAGTGGAGACGGGTATGGCGGTGAACTTCTTGAGTTTCAGCAAGGGTGTGAAAACCCTTTCGAAGTTCGAGAGGTTAGGTGTCATTAGTCTCCAGACGCCTCATCGGAAATAGGCCTCATCTCGCCTGGAAGGGAGAACTTCCTGGATTTTCTCGAGTTGCGGCAGGTGTTCTCGAGTTACGACGGGGACCTCAGGGACCCGCTCTGGTGGCCTCAGGAGAGGCCAGTCCCCATGCGAGTTGCTAGGGGGCCTATCGGGATTCCTCTCCCGTCGATACCGGGGCCAAAAACCTTCTGTGCAGTCAGGGCCGGAACCGAGGATTCCTCTCAGGGGCTGACATGGATCTTTGGGTACTTCTGGAGTCTCCCCAGGGGAGTCAGGCCTCGTCTCGTGTGGGGGCATGCACGTGCGCTTTCCTTCCAGGCTGTAGCAGCAATGTCACGCTTCCCGTCGCGTGGATCAAAGGATCTGTGGTTTTCCCTCGAGGCTTTCCCACAGGGCTGTCCCACGTGCCACCGTGGTGTGAGTCGATCCTCGGCGTGAAAGATGAGCCAGTGCAGGGCAAAGAGGTTCCTCTGGAATGGACTGAGACATCTGGGGGACTCGTGGAATGGTGGTACGACCATGGAGTTCCTCTCGCCTTTCCTGTTGAGAGTGCCTCCTCTTGAGATGCGACGGGAACGCCCGGAATTCTTTCCCGTTGAAAGCAGGGAAAGGATCCCTCATCTCGAGCTACGAGGGGGAAACGGGGCTCCTCTGGATGTGGGCGGGACCATCGTGCTTCCTCTCGAGTGGAGACGGGTATGGCGGTGAACTTCTTGAGTTGCAGCAAGGGTGTGAAAGACCCTTTCGAAGTTCCAGAGGTTAGGTGTCATTAGTCTCCAGACGCCTCATCGGAAATAGGCCTCATCTCGCCTGCAAGGGAGAACTTCCTGGATTTTCTCGAGGTGCGGCAGGTGTTCTCGAGTTACGACGGGGACCTCAGGGACCCGCCCTGGTGGCCTCAGGAGAGGCCAGTCCCCATGGGAGTTGCTAGGGGGCCTCTCGGGATTCCTCTCCCGTCGATACCGGGGTCAAAAACCTTGTGTGGAGTCAGGGCCGGAACCGAGGATTCCTCTCACGGGCTGACATGGATCTTTGGGTACTTCTGGAGTCTCCCCAGGGGAGTCAGGCCTCGTCTCGAGTCGGGGCATGCACGTGCGCTTTACTTCCAGGCTGTAGCAGCAATGTCACGCTTCCCGTGGCGTGGATCAAAGGATCTGTGGTTTTCCCTCGAGGCTTTCCCACAGGGCTGTCCCACGTGCCACCGTGGTGTGAGTCGATCCTCGGCGTGAAAGATGAGCCAGTGCAGGGCAAAGAGGTTCCTCTGGAATGGACTGAGACATCTGGGGGACTCTTGGAATGGTGGTACGAACATGGAGTTCCTCTCGCCTTTCCTGTTGAGAGTGCCTCCTCTTGAGATGCGACGGGAACGCCGGGAATTCTTTCCCGTTGAAAGCAGGGAAAGGATCCCTCATCTTGAGCTACGAGGGGGAAACGGGGCTCCTCTGGATGTGGGCGGGACCATCGTGCTTCCTCTCGAGTGGAGACGGGTATGGCGGTGAACTTCTTGAGTTTCAGCAAGGGTGTGAAAACCCTTTCGAAGTTCGAGAGGTTAGGTGTCATTAGTCTCCAGACGCCTCATCGGAAATAGGCCTCATCTCGCCTGGAAGGGAGAACTTCCTGGATTTTCTCGAGTTGCGGCAGGTGTTCTCGAGTTACGACGGGGACCTCAGGGACCCGCCCTGGTGGCCTCAGGAGAGGCCAGTCCCTATGCGAGTTGCTAGGTGGCCTCTCGGGATTCCTCTCCCGTCGATACCGGGGCCAACAACCTTGTGTGGAGTCAGGGCCGTAACCGAGGATTCCTCTCATGGGCAGACATGGATCTTTGGGTACGTCTGGAGACTCCCCAGTGGAGTCAGGCCTCGTCTCGAATGGGGGCATGCACGTGTGCTTTCCTTCCAGGCTGTAGCAGCAATGTCACGCTTCCCGTCGCGTGGATCAAAGGATCTGTGGTTTTCCCTCGAGGCTTTCCCTCGAGGCTTTCCCACAGGGCTGTCCCACGTGCCACCGTGGTGTGAGTCGATCCTCGGCGTGAAAGATGAGCCAGTGCAGGGCAAAGAGGTTCCTCTGGAATGGACTGAGACATCTGGGGGACTCTTGGAATGGTGGTACGACCATGGAGTTCCTCTCGCCTTTCCTGTTGAGAGTGCCTCCTCTTGAGATGCGACGGGAACGCCGGGAATACTTTCCCGTTGAAAGCAGGCAAAGGATCCCTCATCTCGAGCTACGAGGGGGAAACGGGGCTCCTCTGGATGTGGGCGGGACCATCGTGCTTCTTCTCGAGTGGAGACGGTTATGGCGGTGAACTTCTTGAGTTGCAGCAAGCGTGTGAAAGACTCTTTCGAAGTTCCAGAGGTTAGGTGTCATTAGTCTCCAGACGCCTCATCGGAAATAGGCCTCATCTCGGCTGGAAGGGAGAACTTCCTGGATTTTCTCGAGTTGGGGCAGGTGTTCTCGAGTTACGACGGGGACCTCAGGGACCCGCCCTGGTGGCCTCAGGAGAGGCCAGTCCCCATGGGAGTTGCTAGGGGGCCTCTTGGGATTCCTCTCCCGTCGATACCGGGGCCAAAAACCTTGTGTGGAGTCAGGACCAGAACCGAGGATTCCTCTCAGGGGCTGACATGGATCTTTGGGTACTTCTGGAGTCTCCCCAGGGGAGTCAGGCCTCGTCTCGAGTGGGGGCATGCACGTGCGCTTTCCTTCCAGGCTGTAGCAGCAATGTCACGCTTCCCTTCGCTTGGATCAAAGGATCTGTGGTTTTCCCTCGAGGCTTTCCCTCGAGGCTTTCCCACAGGGCTGTCCCACGTGCCTCCGTGGTGTGAGTCGATCCTCGGCGTGAAAGATGAGCCAGTGCAGGGCAAAGAGGTTCCTCTGGAATGGACTGAGACATCTTGGGGACTCCTTGAATGGTGGTACGACCATGGAGTTCCTCTCGCCTTTCCTGTTGAGAGTGCCTCCTCTTGAGATGCGACGGGAACGCCGGGAATTCTTTCCCGTTGAAAGCAGGAAAAGGATCCCTTATCTCGAGCTACGAGGGGGAAACGGGGCTCCTCTGGATGTGGGCGGGACCATCGTGCTTCCTCTCTAGTGGAGACGGGTATGGTGGTGAACTTCTTGAGTTGCAGCAAGGGTGTGAAAGACCCTTTCGAAGTTCCAGAGGTTAGGTGTCATTAGTCTCCAGACGCCACATAGGAAATAGGCCTCATCTCGCCAGGAAGGGAGAACTTCCTGGATTTTTTCGAGTTGCGGCAGGTGTTCTCGAGTTACGACGGGGACCTCAGGAACCCGCCCTGGTGGCCTCAGGAGAGGCCACTCCCTATGCGAGTTGCTAGGGGGCCTCTCGGGATTCCTCTCCCGTCGATACCGGGGACAAAAACCTTGTATGGAGTCAGGGCCGGAACCGAGGATTCCTCTCAGGGGCTGACATGGATCTTTGGGTACTTCTGGAGTCTCCCCAGGGGAGTCAGGCCTCGTCTCGAGTGGGGGCATGCACGTGCACTTTCCTTCCAGGCTGTAGCAGCAATGTCATGCTTCCCGTCGCGTGGATCAAAGGATCTGTGGTTTTCCCTCGAGGCTTTCCCACAGGGCTGTCCCACGTGCCACCGTGGTGTGAGTCGATCCTCGGCGTGAAAGATGAGCCAGTGCAGGACAAAGAGGTTCCTCTGGAATGGACTGAGATATCTGGGGGACTCTTGGAATCGTGGTACGACCATGGAGTTCCTCTCGCCTTTCCTGTTGAGAGTGCCTCCTCTTGAGATGCGACGGGAACGCCAGGAACTCTTTCCCTTTGAAACCAGGGAAAGGATCCCTCATCTCGAGCTACGAGGGGAAAACGGGGCTCCTCTGGATGTGGGCGGGACCATCGTGCTTCATCTCGAGTGGAGACGGGTATGGCGGTGAACTTCTTGAGTTGCAGCAAGGGTGTGAAAGACCCTTTCGAAGTTCCAGAGGTTAGGTGTCATTAGTCTCCAGACGCCTCATCGGAAATAGGCCTCATCTCGCCTGGAAGGGAGAACTTCCTGGATTTTCTCGAGTTGCGGCAGGTGTTCTCGAGTTACGACGGGGACCTCAGGGACCCGCCCTGGTGGCCTCAGGAAAGGCCAGTCCCCATGCGAGTTGCTAGGGGGCCTCTCGAGATTCCTCTCCCGTCGATACCGGGGCCAAAAACCTTGTGTGGAGTCAGGGCCGGAACCGAGGATTCCTCTCAGGGGCTGACATGGATCTTTGGGTACTTCTGGAGTCTCCCCAGAGGAGTCAGGCCTCGTCTCGAGTGGGGGCATGCACGTGCGCTTTCCTTCCAGGCTGTAGCAGCAATGTCACGCTTCCCGAAGCGTGGATCATAGGATCTGTGGTTTTCCCTTGAGGCTTTCCCTCGAGGCTTTCCCACAGGGCTGTCCCACGTGCCACCGTGGTGTGAGTCGATCCTCGGCGTGAAAGATGAGCCAGTGCAGGGCAAAGAGGTTCCTCTGGAATGGACTGAGACATCTGGGGGACTCTTGGAATGGTGGTACGACCATGGAGTTCCTCTCGCCTTTCCTGTTGAGAGTGCCTCCTCTTGAGATGCGACGGGAACGCCGGGAATTCTTTCCCGTTGAAAGCAGGCAAAGGATCCCTCATCTCGAGCTACGAGGGGGAAACGGGGCTCCTCTGGATGTGGGCGGGACCATCCTGCTTCCTCTCGAGTGGAGACGGGTATGGAAGTGAACTTCATGAGTTGCAGCAAGGATGTGAAAGACCCTTTCGAAGTTCCAGAGGTTAGGTGTCATTAGTCTCCAGACGCCTCATCGGAAATAGGCCTCATCTCGCCTGGAAGGGAGAACTTCCTGGATTTTCTCGAGATGCGGCAGGTGTTCTCCAGTTACGACGGGGACCTCAGGGACCCGCCCTGGTGGCCTCAGGAGAGGCCAGTCCACATGCGAGTTGCTAGGGGGCCTCTCGGGATTCCTCTCCCGTCGATACCGGGGCCAAAAACCTTGTGTGGAGTCAGGGCCGGAAACGAGGATTCCTCTCAGGGGCTTACATGGATCTTTGGGTACTTCTGGAGTCTCCGCAGGGGAGTCAGGCCTCGTCTCGAGTGGGGGCATGCACGTGCGCTATCCTTCCAAGCTGTAGCAGCAATGTCACGCTTCTCGACCCATGGATCAAAGGATCTGTGGTTTTCCCTCCAGGCTTTCCCACAGGGCTGTCCCACGTGCCACCGTGGTGTGAGTCGATCTTCGGCGTGAAAGATGAGCCAGTGCAGGGCAAAGAGGTTCCTCTGGAATGGACTGATACATCTGGGGGACTCTTGGAATGGTGGTACGATCATGGAGTTCCTTTCGCCTTTCCTGTTGAGAGTGCCTCCTCTTGAGATGCGACGGGAACGCCTGGAATTCTTTCCCGTTGAAAGCAGGGAAAGGATCCCTCATCTCGAGCTACGAGGTGGAAACGGGGCTCCTCTGGATGTGGGCGGGACCATCGTGCTTCCTCTCGAGTGGAGACGGGTATGGCGGTGAACTTCTTGAGTTGCAGCAAGGGTGTGAAAGACCCTTTCGAAGTTCCAGAGGTTAGGTGTCATTAGTCTCCAGAAGCCTCATCGGAAATAGGCCTCATCTCGCCTGGAAGGGAGAACTTCCTGGATTTTCTCGAGTTGCAGCAGGTGTTCTCGAGTTACGACGTGGACCTCAGGGACCCTCCCTGGTGGCCTCAGGAAAGGCCAGTCCCCATGCGAGTTGCTAGGGGGCCTCTCGGGATTCCTCTCCCGTCGATACCGGTGCCAAATACCTTGTGTGGAGTCAGGGCCGGAACCGAGGATTCCTCTCAGGGGCTGACATGGATCTTTGGGTACTTCTGGAGTCTCCCCAGGGGAGTCAGGCCTCGTCTCGAGTGGGGGCATGCACGTGTGCTTTCCTTCCAGGCTGTAGCAGCAATGTCATGCTTCCCGTCGCGTGGATCAAAGGATCTCTGGTTTTCCCTCGAGGCTTTCCCTCGAGGCTTTCCCACAGGGCTGTCCCACGTGCCTCCGTGGTGTGAGTCGATCCTCTGCGTGAAAGATGAGCCAGTGCAGGGCAAAGAGCTTCCTCTGGAATGGACTGAGACATCTGGGGGCTCTTGGAATGGTGGTACGACCATGGAGTTCCTCTCGCCTTTCCTGTTGAGAGTGCCTCCTCTTGAGATGCGACGGGAACGCCGGGAATTCTTTCCCTTTGAAAGCAGGCAAAGGATCCCTCATCTCGAGCTACGAGGGGGAAACGGGGCTCCTCTGGATGTGGGCGGGACCATCCTGCTTCCTCTCGAGTGGAGACGGGTATGGAAGTGAACTTCTTGAGTTGCAGCAAGGGTGTGAAAGACCCTTTCGAAGTTCCAGAGGTTAGGTGTCATTAGTCTCCAGACGCCTCATCGCAAATAGGCCTCATCTCGCCTGGAAGGGAGAACTTCCTGGATTTTCTCGAGATGCGGCAGGTGTTCTCGAGTTACGACGGGGACCTCAGGGACCCGCCCTGGTGGCCTCAGGAGAGGCCAGTCCACATGCGAGTTGCTAGGGGGCCTCGCGGGATTCCTCTCCCGTCGATACCGGGGCCAAAAACCTTGTGTGGAGTCTGGGCCGGAAACGAGAATTCCTCCCAGGGGCTGACATGGATCTTTGGGTACTTCTGGAGTCTCCGCAGGGGAGTCAGGCCTCGTCTCGAGTGGGGGCATGCACGTGCGTTTTCTTTCCAGGCTGTAGCAGCAATGTCACGCTTCCCTTCGCGTGAATCAAAGGATCTGTGGTTTTCCCTCGAGGCTTTCCCACAGGGCTGTCCCACGTGCCACCGTGGTGTGAGTCGATCCTCGGCGTGAAAGATGAGCCAGTGCAGGGCAAAGAGGTTCCTCTGGAATGGACTGAGACATCTGGGGGACTCTTGGAATGGTGGTACGACCATGGAGTTCCTCTCGCCTTTCCTGTTGAGAGTGCCTCCTCTTGAGATGCGACGGGAACTCCGGGAATTCTTTCCCGTTGAAAGCAGGCAAAGGATCCCTCATCTCGAGCTACGAGGGGAAAACGGGGCTCCTCTGGATGTGGGCGGGACGATCGTGCTTCCTCTCGAGTGGAGACGGGTATGGCGGTGAACTTCTTGAGTTGCAGCAAGGGTGTGAAAGACCCTTTCGAAGTTCCAGAGGTTAGGTGTCATTAGTCTCCAGACGCCTCATCGGAAATAGGCCTCATCTCGCCTGGAAGGGAGAACTTCCTGGATTTTCTCGAGTTGCGGCAGGTGTTCTCGAGTTACGACGGGGACCTCAGGGACCCGCCCTGGTGGCCTCAGGAGAGGCCAGTCCCCATGCGAGTTGCTAGGGTGCCTCTCGGGATTCCTCTCCCGTCGATACTGGGGCCAAAAACCTTGTGTGGAGTCAGGGCCGGAACCGAGGATTCCTCTCAGTGGCTGACATGGATCTTTGGGTACTTCTGGAGTCTCCCCAGGGGAGTCAGGCCTCGTCTCGAGTGGGGGCATGCACGTGCGCTTTCCTTCAAGGCTGTAGCAGCAATGCCACGCTTCCCGTGGCGTGAATCAAACGATCTGTGGTTTTCCCTCGAGGCTTTCCCTCGAGGCTTTCCCACAGGGCTGTCCCACGTGCCACCGTGGTGTGAGTCGATCCTCGGCGTGAAAGATGAGACAGTGCAGGGCAAAGACGTTCCTCTGGAATGGACTGAGACATCTGGGGGACTCTTGGAATGGTGGTACGACCATGGAGTTCCTCTCGCCTTTCCTGTTGAGAGTGCCTCCTCTTGAGATGCGACGGGAACGCCGGGAATTCTTTCCCGTTGAAAGCAGGGAAAGGATCCCTCATCTCGAGCTACGAGGGGGAAACGGGGCTCCTCTGGATGTGGGCAGGACCATCGTGCTTCCTCTCTAGTGGAGACGGGTATTGCCGGGGTCCAGCCCCGGTGGATCCAGGGAATTCGAAGGGTGGACGGCGTTGGCGTGGAAAGACTTGTTTATTTATTAATATAAGATTAGATTAAGAAACTGTAGTGCAGTAGGAAGATTAAGTGGAGAAAGAGGGCTGAATAGCTTGGTTTACGCGGAAGACCAATAAAATTCCAGACAAGGAATTTGCACCATCTACGTTGGGCCACCGGTGCCCGCTTGAATATCTAAGGGTGCCTCGCCTTAAGCTCCCTTTCTCGCGGATCTTAATAACCAGGGCAAATAAGTAGACCTGGCGAGCCTCCGCGCCCCAGATGGAAATTCAGCCTGAAATTAAAGTAAAGAGCAGAGGGAAGAAAAGGGAGAGAAAAAGAGAGAGAGAGAGAGACACGGGGGGAGCCATATTCCCAAGACACCAGGCCGAGACTAGTCCGAGAAACTGGTCTGAGAATCTGGTCCCGTCCTTTATTGTTCAGAAGGCCTTTTATACTTTTGATAAAACATGGAGATCAATGGGTAACACAAAGTTATGCAGCGTTAGCAGTCCAGACTCTTATCAAAACCAGGCTTTTCTCTCTGCATACCTAATTGTATACACAAGTCTTAGGTAATTTACATCATCTTCCAACCAAAAGGGCCAATTAACATTTTACAGCCTTTTTTCTGATAAGGGTTTGTCAACCACAAGACTTATTTGTGTTGATCTTCCCAAGGTCTGGTGCCACTCTCGGAAAGCACTAAAGAAAGTTACATTCTTAGACAGCAAGGATACAGCAACTTATAACAAGTAGAGGGAGTGCAGTGATTTATAGCAAAAGAGAAGCAATTAACTCAAAAGTCTAGTGTTGCTAACATCAAAACTACTATGTATCTTTTTCTACATCCTGCTTACATTAACATCCTTCCAGGTGCCTAAAAGATAAAGAATAAGGAGGTCTGGCAGCAATCCTTGAGTCAACAGTGAAAACCCTCTACCAATATAATTTTTAACTCTTTAGAAAAGGCTCTGTATCTTTAAGATGCTTTTAAGCTTTGTGCCTCCCGCGGTTGGGGGGCTGTAAGCAATTCACAAGCTGTAAGCTTTGTGCCTCTCGCGGTTGGGGGGCTGTAAGCAATTCACAAGCTGTAAGAGGTCTGGGGAACCTGTTAGGCAGACTAGAGAGCTATCAGAGGGGTTTAACTGAAACATCCCTTTCAAATGCAGAAGACTAAAACCCTGAATTGACTTTTTTCCAGAGAATATCAGAAAAGTGGAAAAGCAGAGCACAAAAGCCGGCAGATTTTTGCTGGGGTACATGCTTAGGAATATCCAGAGGGGTCCCTGAAGTCTGAGCACGCCTTGCGTATGTCAGCTTCCTTCCTCATGACCTTGTCACGGGCGGGATTCCTCACACTGGCTTCCGGCAACTCCCCCTTCTTTATTAGTTTTTTAAAAAAATTAGGTGCAGTTCAGTCGCGAGATTCCGAATGCTCTGCCGAAGAGTCCTGACAACACAAGGAAGCACGATTACAAGGAGCAGGATTATGGCACCCACAGCAGCATAGCTAGAGACAGTAGTCAGAAGAGTTTTTCCAGAAATGAAGTCAGAGAAGGTGTGGAAAAAGTCATTGGCTTCTCCTGCGGCGGTAAAATCTAATCGGGAGTGTTCCAAGGTCTGAATCTGATTATGAAGTTTCCCTAAATCTAAACTAATATCTGAGCTGTTCCAGACACCTAAAATATGATTTTTGACCCTCTCCCATTTAAAATCTGTCTCATTTACTTTCAGGGATGTAACACATATCCACCGGTAATCGGCATGACATGAAAGAGCCAATTTCATTTTCAGACTCTGTAATTCATTCCCAATATGCATTACTGCTTCTTCTAAGGCATCAATCCTTATTTCTAGCTTCCTATCTATAATTTCCTGGGTTGCCAGCGTTAGAGAAACATTTTTGGATACGGTGTCAACATATTGGGCAGTATACACTTGTTGAGACAATGATAATGCCGCCACAGTAACAGAAGTAATTGCGGTTATCAAAGCTGATATTCCCAAAACAAGTAAGCCCACAAACCGTCGTGTTCGCATTAAATCTTGTAGCTGTTGCAGTACAGCTAGGCCATGGTTATCATACCAATACGTGGCTACAGTTACAGGTACCATGAGATAGGGCGGACGTTTTAAAACCATGAAAGAGCAAACTTTATATTGAGGAGTTAAACAGGATGAAAGCATACATTGTTCACAAGACACTACATGGGGTCCACCTGTATAATTCAATTGTATGTTAAGTCTTTCAGAATCATTAGTGAAAAGAAAAACATAAGGAGAGGGTAGACAAGCTAAAATAGAGTAAATAGAGGTATTTTTTGGTCGGATTAAAATAATAGGGGCGGTAGCCGCAAGGGCTCTCCAAATTTCTGGCTGCCAAAAGGTTTTACCTCTAGTTATATAAGACAGCATAGGGGGAACAAATTGGTTATGATGCCGTCTGGTGGCAACTAACGGCCAAGAAATTGAATATTCTTTCCAATTATCCAATCTATTGATAAAGTCATCGTCAGACTCAGGGTCTTGACCTGGATTTGGGTTGCTCCAGTCCTGAATCGCACAATTTCTTCCTCCCGGCATATTGTAATCTACTCTCGAATTATAAATACAAGATTTCCAAATCGGATATCCTGAATGATCATCTATAGTTTTCCAAATAACATCTGAGGGAGCAACATCATCACAATTTGGATATTCTGATGGAGTTTTGAGAGACAAAGACTTATAGGGGCCAAGGACCCCAGGCATACGGGCTCGTAATATCCAAGCAGACCGATCCCCTATAGATGCAAATTTAGAGGTTGGGGAATCTGTCATAACTGCTTTTGTGGAGGCTCCAATGCATCCTGTCTTGGTAAAGAAGTCTCCTGTAAGGCCAGGAGGAAAATTAAAGCAGACAGGAAAATCATCTGCTAGTCCTTTAAAGGTATAATTGAAATTAATAGGGTATTGGTCTTTTGTATAGGAAGTATAAGATCCTCCCAAAAGGCGAGGCTGGTCTGTACTAACTCGTATGGGGTCACTGTTCCAAGTAACAACTTGGAAAGTTGGAGGATCCGGGAGAAACGCCCAATATTTGGTTGGAATGGGAGCAGCGCTTACCTGGCAAGAGAGCAAGGCAAGCATGGCAATAAACACCTTTTCAGGAGAGACTGACGATCCCTGTAGGGTAGCTATCCCCTGTGCCTGGCGACAGAGAGCTTTAATCTGTCCCCAGGTGGGCAAGGAGGCTTGTTGGGTTGACTGAGCTGGGCGTCCTAATGGATTCCTGCGAGGCAAAAAATCAGGGGGTGCAATATCCTGTATCTGAAGTCGTGACATCTGTCCAGTGGGTGGCTCCGATCCGCGCCTATCCGGGATCTCCAATGTCAGCTGTCCTGGGGTCAGCGGCGTTTCCCGTGCTGGCGGAGGGAGCGGGGGAAGAGGGAGTTTCTTCCTTTTTAGAGATCGCGGTGGCGGGGGATTCTGGTATCCGGGGAGCTGAGACATGGCGAATTAGTCTGTCTGGAACCCAAATCGGAGCGTCCGCGTCCTGTGGAAAAACACAAGCATACCCTCGCCCATTGGTTAATAAGGGGTCAGGACCTTTCCATTGTCCGGAAAGAAGGTCCCTCCATTTTACTAATGGTTTTGCATTCAATTGCTCTGGGCACCAATGGCGAAGCATTGCAGTGTTTCCGGATGAATCAGCATTTAAGTTATTTATTACGAAAAGAGCATGTTGCAAAATCTGATGGGGGGAACTATATTTAAATTCCCCTTCTTTTAGTTTTTGAATATGGATTTTCAGTGTTTGATGTGCTCTTTCCACAATGGCTTGTCCTTGTGGGTTATAAGGGATGCCGGTGTTATGTTTAATTTGAAATCTTGTACAGAATTGCTGAAAAGATTTAGAAGTGTAAGCAGGAGCATTATCAGTTTTTAAAGCTTTTGGCAAGCCCAGATAGGAAAAGCATGTAAAAAGATGTTGTATTACATCTTTAACTGCTTCCCCTGTACGAGCAGTGGCAATAATAACATGAGAGAAGGTATCTACAGTTACATGAACAAAAGACAGTTTTCCAAATGAAGAGACATGGGTTACATCCATTTGCCAGAGTGCATTAGGTTTGAGACCGCGAGGGTTAACTCCCAGAGGCAAAGCATTCACGGTAGTAGGACAATGTGAACAAGAACGAACAATCTCTCGGGCAGATTCTCGAGGAATTTGAAACTGGTATCGTAAGGCAGTGGCATTTTGGTGATGAAGTGAGTGAGAAGCTCGAGCTTCTTCAAAAACAGAAGCCACTGAAATCCTGGTTAACGAATCTGCCAATTCATTGAGAGCATTTAAAGGGCCAGGCAGGCCGGAATGAGCCCGAATGTGGCCGATAAAGAACGCCCGATTTCTTTTCCATATTTGCTGCTGCAGTTTAGTTAACAAATGGAAGATAGCAGTTTTGTTTTCAGGCAAAACTGCAGTCTCAATGTGTGGAAACAGCCTGACCACATACTGAGAGTCAGAATAAAGGTTAAATTCTTTCTCCGCAAACATAACAAAGGCCTCAATAACAGCTGTGATTTCAGCCCTTTGAGCTGAAGTTTCTTGTGTTTCCAAAAGTTTTTGATGATCTCTTGTGACTATAGAGGCTCTACCGTTAGCCGATCCATCAGTAAAGACTACCTGAGCATCTGAAATAGGGAACTGTTTACACCGGACAGGAAAAATAACTGGATGGTTAGACATAAAATTTAGTAAAACATGCGAGGGTAAATGATGCAAAATTTGACCACAGTAATTCCCTATGGCAATCTGCCAGTCTTCATCAAACATTAAAAGAGCATCAAGCTGCTCCTTATTATATGGAATTACAATCTCTGATGGCTCTTTACCAAACAATTCAATGCTCCGCTTCCTTCCTTTTAGCATTAATGTGGCAATTAAACCAGGATAAGAAGCCACGACTTTTTTAGCTTGGGTAGGAAGATGGATCCATTCTAAAGGGCCGCGTTGCCACAGAACTCCCGTAGGCGCCGTTGGAGTAGCTAGGCAAAGGAACTGCCACGTCATCGTCAAATCAATTCTTTTTACATAGCTATTTGATAAGGCTGCTTCTACTTTGCCTAGGGCTTCTTGAGCCTCAGCTGTTAATTGTCTTTTTGAGGTTGGATCAGGATCCCCGCGTAAAGTGTTAAAAAGAGGTTTTAATTCGGCAGTGGTTAATTTTAAATATGGTCTAATCCAATTAATATCACCTAAGAGTTTTTGATAATCATTTAAAGTAATAAGATGGTCTTTTCTCAATTGCAGCGGGGTATGAGTCACCGTTTCCGAATTTATGACTCTTCCTAAGTAAGTTATGGGCGGATTGATTTGAATTTTTTCTGGGGCAATTTTTAGGCCTCTGTCTGTCAATGCCTGGGTCAGGTCCTGGAGCACAGTCTGCAGGTGAACTCTATCAGGATGAGCTATTAAAATATCATCCATATAGTGAATCATATACACGTGTTCATATTTAGCCCTAGTATCTTCTAGAGCGGCATTAACAAATTTTTGGCATAAAGTAGGGCTATTTTTCATTCCCTGAGGCAGAACCTTCCACTGAAACCGTAAATAAGGCTGTTTAAGATTTTCTGATGGCAGACTAAAGGCAAATCGCTTTTTATCCTCAGGATTTAAGGGAATAGTGAAAAAACAATCTTGTAAATCAATAACAATTATATTATATCCCTCTGGAACGGCTACTGGGGAAGGGAGCCCAGGCTGTAAGGCCCCCATGTCCTCCATGGTGGCATTAATAGCTCTCAAATCCTGTAAAAGTCGCCATTTACCAGATTTTTTCTTAATGACAAAAATAGGAGTGTTCCAGGGGCTATTGGAGGGCTCAATATGTCCCAATTCTAATTGTTCAAAGATTAATGCTTTAGCTGCCAATAATTTTTCCTTATGCAGAGGCCACTGTTCTACCCACACCGGATCTTGAGATTTCCATGTGATGGGGTCGGCAGCAAAAACAATGGCCTCAATTATAAATTTGGATATCCCAATCCAGCACGTAGCTTGCGAGGAGTTGGGCAAATTGGCTCAATTATTCCTGTCTGTTGTTTACCCAATCCTTTTGATGGATCATAGCCCATCTGCAACATCTGAGAGGTCACTTTATCATCAGGGCTAAAAAGTAACACTCCCATTTGAGATAGCACGTCCCTCCCCCACAGGGTAAGGGGGAGCGAAGGAACGACATAAGGTTGGAAAGTTCCACGGGTATCCTCAAATTGCCAATCTAAAATTTTTGCACTTTTGGCTATTGTGGGGGCTCTTCCTATCCCCACCAAGTTATTTTCAGTAGTATGTGTGGGCCAGGAGCTGGGCCAGTCTTTTCCTGAAATGCAAGAAACATCTGCTCCTGTGTCTAATAACCCCACAATAGATTTGCCATTAATCAGGATAGTCTTCATAGGACGTTTCTGAGTAATTTCTGTTATCCAAAAAACCATATCACTAGACCCAAATCCTTTATCCTGCCTTTCATTTTGAGTAGCTGTGCGCCCAATTGCAGTGTGGTAAGGCAAAAGCAAAAGTTGGGCTATTCTTTGTCCCTGATGTATTTGGAAAGTTTTAGTTGGGGGTGAAATCATTATCTGGATTTCTCCTGTATAATCTGAGTCAATTACTCCAGGGATGATTGTGAGACCTTGCATAGCTAAGGAACTTCTGCCTAGTATAATTCCTACTAAACCTGTTGGTAATGGGCCTTTAACTCCTGTAGGTATTTTTACAGTGGGGCTATCTGGTGTTAATATTGCTGAGGTGGTGGAACTGAGGTCCAGTCCTGCGCTGCCTGGGGTTGCTCTGATGAGTTCTGCGATGGGACGAAGGGAATGAATGGGTTCAGTGAGGCTGCCCCAATTGTTGTCGGGGCCTGAGGCTGGCCCCTCAATCCGTTTCCCGACTGCTGGTCGGGGCCCAAAAAGGCTCCATTTCTATGGAATTGTGACCTACATTCTTTTGCCCAGTGATATCCTTTTTGACAACGAGGGCAGAGAGATCTAGGGAGATTAGTAGGCACAGCCGGGGAGGGAGAATTCGGCAGAGAAGAACCGGCTGCTTTTTGGGGACAAGCTCGCATAAGGTGCCCTTCCCGTCCGCAAGAGAAGCAGGCCTTGGATAAACCAATATTCTGGCCTGGACTACTGGAATGACTCTTTGACGGGTTATTTCTATTTGTAAAAAAGGACTGTACTGCCTGCTGGTAAGAATTTCCCTTTATGGCTGCAGCTATGGCAACGCCCTGCATCATCGCTGGTCCTACATCTGCACATTGCCTGATATAATCTATTATTTCCCCAGTTTTTTTTAATAGGACGTAAAATGGCCTGGCAGGTAGAATTAGCATTTTCAAATGCCAGTTGTTTTATCAATATACTAGCTGCCTCAGTGTTGGAAATTACTCTGTTGACTGCCTCTGCAAGTCTTGATATAAAGTCTTCATATGGCTCTTCTGGTTTTTGTTTAACATTTGAGAAGGAAGAGGTAGATTCTTTCCCTTCAGGCAACAAACGCCAAGCCCCAAGGGCGCAGGCGGTTACTTGATCTAAAGTGGTTTTATCTAATCCCATTTGATCTCTAAGTTTTCCAAAATCATTAGTCCCTGCCAACATATTTTTTATAATATATCTTGGGCCATATTTTTGGTTAGCATCAGCCTGTTTTTGGGCTAGATCTTCATATTCAGTTCTCCAAAGTACATATTGACCTCCAGACAGACAAGCTTTAGCGACTGTCTTCCAGTCATGGGGTGTCATCCATCTGCCCGCTAAAGCTTCCACCAATGATACAGTGTACGGGGCTTTAGGCCCATACAAAGCACAAGCCTGTTTGAGTTCTTTAATCATTTTCATTGGAATGGGTTCCCAGTGGGGGGCTGTTCTCCCACCACTTCCACCAAATATTATGGGGAAACAAGCCTCAAGGTGGGGATCAAGTTCATCATCTGGGCTAGAGAAAACTCTTCTTCGGGGAGCTTCTAGTGGAGGCCCCTCACCCTTATAGGGAGGGGGGGGCAAGGGGTGTCCTATGTCACTTTCTTCGTACTTTGGGAATTTTTTATCCGTTCTGTGTTTAGGTCTTACGGATGTTTTATCTGGGGAATCTGGCCTTAAACTCTCAGGTGCATATAATCTGATGGGGGACATTTGTCTTGAGCCTCTGGAAGCAGAAGGCTTAATTAAGGAAATTTCTCTTGAATTTGTGGAAGCAGGTGGTCTGGTTGGGGAAGTTTTTATTAAGCTCTTTGGAGCAGATAATCTAATTGGAGAAGTTTCTCTTAAACTCCTTGGAGCATCTTTATTTAATAAAGACCAGTCCTCATCAGAATGATCTTGACTTACTTCCTCTTCCAAATCTTCCTCATCTGAAAGCTGCTCTTTTTTGTCATCTCTATCTATTACCTTTTCTTGGGCAGTCATTGCAGCTATCATTTGACTCAACTGCCGATAGTTAGGTGTAGCCTCCTTTTCATCACTCTCCTCTTCGATAGATACCTTTTTCTCTGCACTTTCCTCTTTAAGATGTACCTTTTCAGATTCAGGGGCAGGGTCTAGAGCGTCCCTAATTATATTCCATAAGGAAAAGGCGTCAGTAGGCACCTTTTGTGAGCCATGTTCAGCATGGTAAGTTTTTAGTTGTTTTCCTACTCTCTCCCAGGTGTCTAAGTTAACAGTGCCTTCTTCTGGAAACCAGGGACACTGTTCTTGTACAAAGGAAAAAAATGAATGAATATTGGATTTTTTAACTTTAATTCCTCGTTTAGTTAGTAACTGCAAGATTACTCCTGTAAAAAGCTGTCTTTCTTTTGATTCACTGTTACCCATGTCAGAAAATTAAGTCTTATAGAAAAGTCTACCTCAACAAAAAGGTTTTACCTTTGGCGAGGGGGGTTTTGTTTTCAACCCTAAGATAGCAGGTTTCTTTTCAACCTCTAGAGCACCAGGTTTCTCTTAAACCCTTGAACACTTCCCACTCCTCCTCACCCTGTCTATCCTACAGGGGGGTCCGCGGCACCCTGAGTGGGGTCCTAGCCGTCCCGAACACTCAACACTGGGGGAGTACCCGAAAGTACTCCGG